>NC_135989.1:16932575-17305799 GCF_053455715.1 Rhinoraja longicauda
CATTTTCCTTTTTTATGGCGTATGAACAGTTTTCTGCATTTCACAAGAAAAAATACATTTGGGATTGTGACAGATGTAATAAAAGCTTCAAATATATCTGTTTATTAGGCACCCAACGATTAACTATAGGTTATATACCTGTGTTTCAGAATGATTTAGATGTCAACAGTGCAATGTTGATTGCAAAGTTATGCATTATCATATGCCCATATGTATTACTGTTTTTATTGCCTGTTCTTTGTACAGTGGAATCTGTTTTAAGTACTGCACATTATTATATGCAATATTCGCGAGTCACTATGGAAGGATAGTACAATCCATCAGTCGATAAACACAATTTTCTGCAGTGTTACGATTTGTCACATCAGTGGAAAGCAAAATGATGTAGACCAATGTGGATTGTATTACGCTGTTGTCTATGTTTATATGCCTGGACCTTAAACGCCTGCACTGCGACCTGCAGAGGTTTGCTGCTCTGTCCACCTTTTGCAGAAGTACAAAAGCCCAAAACAAGGGTGCATGTTTCTCCTTCAGATCACCTGGTGTAACCAAGCAACCAGTTAGCGACCTGACTAGAGGTTCAAACCCCATCTGGATAGCTCATCATCCTTTCTCCTGTTAAGACACTATGTAAAGTGCTGCATTCACCATTCCATCACCTCTGCAATTCCTTGCCAATAAAACTCTTCTCTCCTTAATTTGGACATCTTCCATCTCCTCTGCTGGTGTACACTTCACTTTGTGTTTATCTCTCCATACTCCTCTGTATAAACTTTTCATGTGATCTTACTCCAGGTTCCACACCCCCTCACATTGGCCTTCACTTGCAATTCAACTTTTCTTGCAGTGCTCATCTGCTACACCAACAATTTTCTCATCTGTTAGATTCGCAGATCCACCAACTCAGCCTTCCATCATTCAATTCCATTACAAACACTCTCTCTGCCTTATGGGATCCTTGGTCCATTGCCTGATAACCAGTCTTCTCATTTGTTACCTTAAGCTTTTGCCATCGGTTGTTCTCTAGTACTGCTTATTGTCCATCACACTTCCATCGTCCTTCACCTTCTCCCATTGTGCACATTTTATCCCATGAACTATTTAGTTCATGAGCCTCCTAGTGGATGCTCCTATTTTCCATCGGAACAGTCTATCCATTCATTGATTATTGAGCGTCAAACTCATTGTCTGAGAGGCGATCTTCTGATTTACCATTAGTTTCCAGCCACTGGGCAGGTCTTCATGCTCCACTCGTTAGACCACATGCCAACATTCGACTTCCTCCATTATCCATTGGACTCATTGCCCATCATCCCCAGGGAGGGGGGAGAGGGGGGGGGGGGAGGAAAGGGTGTTGGGCCCAACAGGTCCACTTGGTCTAGTGGTCTAGTGGTCTAGTGATCATTAAAACCCTCCCATTACATGACCTTGGCATGAAAGCATATTAGACATGCTTTGCCCATTTGTTCCCCAATACACACTCATTTCCTATTAAATGTTGCTACCTTTGCCAATTCAACTTGCCCCCTCTGACATTCAAAGCCCACGTTAAATTCTTCTCTTTGTGAACTGTCAAGTTGTCCTTTGCTTTAGATGTTACACTGTCCTACATCCAGTCTGTTTTACTATCCATTTCATTACCTGATGTTCACTCCCTAACCTGTTAGAATCCCTGTGCATCATCACACTGGTCATGTTGGTCTGATGACTTGGTCCATGTATGCTTAGATGCCATACCATGCGATGGTAGAATGAACCATACTGAGTTTGAAGTACCTGTGGAACTGAAGATAAGACACAAAAAGCTGGAGTAACTCAGCGGGTCAGACAGCATCTCCGGAGAAAAGGAATAGGTGACGTTTCGTGTCGAGACCCTTATTCAAAAGGGTCTCAACCCGAAACATCATCTATTCTTTTTCTGCAGAGATGTTGCCTGATCTGATGAGTTACTCCAGCTTTTTGTGTCTATCTGCAGGTACTGCTTTGTTAGTTTAGTTTAGTCTAGTTTATTGTCACGTGTACCGAGGTACAGTGAAAAGCTTTTGTTGCGTGCTAAGCAGTCAGCCGAAAGACAGTACATGATTGCAAGCGATCCATTTACAGCACACAGATACAGGATAATGGAAACAGAATCTGTTTTGGAATTTGGAATTTGGAAACTGAATCTGTTGCCAAAAGTCAAACAACAATTTAATCTCTTAGATCAAATGCGAAATGGTTATAAAGCCACAGACATAAGACCATGGATAATGCATGGGTTTTATCAATCCTTTGGAGAGTCAATGAAACACTGAACAGTTGGTGTGAAAGTAATGAATGGGCAATCTCAGGTGTCACTGGAGGATGGTATCATGGATTTTTTAGAAGGGGAATGATTCTGACATCAACCAACAAACACCATGCCTACATGTGTGATGTCAAAGCATGTTCTACCATCATATCAAACTAATCAGCTCCTTAACTGGTTAGCAATGGTTAGAGTTGGACCCATTTTAACTGGTTGCCAACTTATCGTACGATGGGAGATAACGGTTGCTGAGAAGTCCGATAGGATTAACTGGAGTTGATGCAGAGTGTAAAGTGAGATGCAGCGCTCTGTGTGGGTATCTGGGCACTGGGTCAGCACAAATGTAACCTCAATTAATGGATCCTTTGTTTCATTCAGTCAAAGTAGGTAATGGCTCAAGTCCTCGTTTTCAGCCCACCCTGTTGTTTTCCACCTGTTCTCATTTAACCAACCGTGTCATCATTTTTCCAAGGAATTGTGAAATGTGACTTGCCAAGTCTGCGGAGATTCCGTGTCTCCTACTAACGCTTTCTCTTACTTAAAACTGCGTAACAATCTGCTGGCTACTAATATTTAGTTCTGCACAAGATTGCTGTTGAGTTCTGGGGAGTTGAAGGATATTCAACGAGAACAAAACAATTTCATTATTCCGTGACAGGTTTGTTCAATCGTCAGCATTAAAAAAAAAAAAAACAGAAAAATTATTCCACTGGTTGCAGTACTCGAAAATATGTTAATCTATTTTCTCTTTTTTCTTACACTTTTCACTCTCTCTCTTCCGATGCTTAAATAGAAGTGGAACAAAAAGGTAAAGCTATAACATACACAGTTCCAACCCCAACACTTTGTTTTTGTACCTATATAATTGTTTACTCCCTTATCCCCCTTTCTCCGATGTGCTGGCCCTATCAGGGGCACATGTTTAGCCACAAATTAATTCTGACTCTATCTCTACCTGTAATGAGCAGTCATTAGCCTGTATTCACAATACCTAACATGGGGACATCAGTAAGTGTAAAAGTTGTTCGGGATGTGTTGTTTTACCTCCTTAGGGATATTCCTTGCCCAAGAGTGCTTCAATGTGTCCATAAATGCCATCTGCCTGATTTTTATCTTGTGCTTTCTTCATGTTTCCCGGAGCAACCAGGTTTCATGGGCTACATCACTTACTGCTTCTCTCTCTCTTGCTTTTTGCAACCTTTCTTTCAACACCTGTAATCGTTGTTTAGCTATGATTTTGGTTCTTTGTTTTGTTCCGTGTGCATTGACTCGACCAGATGCAAGATTGAATTTATCCATTTATTTATTTACCGTTTTTAAAACTTTTCTTTCTAAAGGACATTTTTGTTGGAAGTGGCCACATGCTTTTTATTTTAAAAAGAAAAAAAAGGAAAAGAAACCTTTACAAAAAAAAACCCAATGTGGTATCTTTGTGCTGGGTGCAGTCACGAGATGCAGTCATGATGTGATATTCTGACTACTTTTGATGTGAGCTGGAGTTCAATGAGGAATTAATTGTAATCATGGTTGATCTTTACTGCCACTTAAAAGGTGTGGAATTAGTGGGGAACATAGCTTTCATTGCTACCCAACTGCTCAAGAGTGTTTTCATCTGTTCCAATCTGCATCTCACTTTATGCTCTGGGTCAATTGGGCTTCATAAAGCAACAGGTAGAAGTGAGGGGTTAAGATTGTCACTCAATTACTTCAGGCAGCCTCAAGAGATCTAAGAAGCAAAAGCCTTAACTCCTTGAACATCCTCAAGTCATCTCGAACTGCTTGGCAGACAGTGAAATACTTTCAAAATTCAGTCACTTTGGTAAAATGTAGGAAATGCAACAGGGCAATTTGCTCACAGGAAGCTCTGACAGACGGAAGTGTAATTACAACCAGGCCCTCTGTTCTGGATATCTTGAGGGAAATAAATCGTGACTATCAGGAAGAGAAGGTGGTGCCTCAGTTGAACAAGGGGTCACAGTTTAAGGATAAGGGTGAAGTCTTTTAGGACCGAGATGAGAAAGTTTTTTTTCACACAGAGAGTGGTGAATCTGTGGAATTCTCTGCCACAGAAGGTACTTGAGGCCAGTTCATTGGCTATATTTAACAGGGAGTTAGACGTGGCCCTTGTGGCTAAAGGGATCAGGGGGTATGGAGAGAAGGCAGGTACGGAATACTGAGTTGGATGATCAGCCATGATCATATTGAATGGCGGTGCAGGCTCGAAGGGCCGAATGGCCTACTCCTGCACCTATTTTCTATGTTTCTATGAACATCACTATCAAAAATATCAGAGCAGCACTCAGATTGTAAAGACGAAGAACTGCAGATGTTGCTAAATGCACAAAAGGACTCAAAGTGCTGGTGTTACTCTAGTTTAGTTTAGAGATACAGCGCAGAAACAGGCACCTTGGCCCACCGAGTCCGCACCGCCCAACGATCTCCACACATTAACATTATCCTACACACACAAGGGACAATTTACACTTATTCCAAGTTAATTAAACCCATAAACCTATGCGTCTTTGGAGTGTGGGAGGAAACCGAAGATCTCAGAGAAAATCCACGCAGTCACAGAGAGAACGTACAAACTCACAACATTCAACGGCCGTAGTCGGGATCGTACTCAGATCTCTGGAGCTTTGGGGTAGCAACTCTACCGCTGCGTCACCGTGCCTCCAGGTCAGGAGACATCTCTCGAGAACATGGATAGGTGACCTTTCAGGACGAGACCCGAAACGTCACCTATCCATGTTCTCCAGAGATGCTGCCTGACCCGCTGAGTTACTCCAGCACTCTGTGAAACGTCACCTATCCATGTTCTCCACAGATGTTGCCTGACCCGCTGAGTTACTCCAGCACTCTGTGTCCTTTAGAGCAGCACTCAGTATGGCTCTGAAGCATCAGCATAGATTTTGTGCTCCAGTCTCTGGAGTGGACTTTGAACCCTCAAACCTTTTACCTCTGTCCATGGGAATCACACCCTGTCAGTACCAAGCAATCCCAACGTTTGTTTATTGGGCTGAAATCACATTTGAGCTTGATGGCTTACCCTGCCTCCTAGAATTTGTCTGTAGAAGGGCCTCGACCCGAACCGCCACCCATTCTTTCTCCCCAGAGATGCTACCTGTCCCGCTATGTTACTCCAGCATTTTGTGTCTATCCTAGAATTGTAGATTAATCTTCAGTACATAGCTACGTGGAATCATCGTGACATTTTAAGATGGTGTCCTCATTTCAATTTTTTTGAACGAAATAGCTTAAACGTTATCAATATGTTACACAGGAGGTAAATTGGCCATTCGTTGTCGATCACGAGTTGACTGAGGATGAGGCCCTTTGCTGCCCAACTGGTCTTGAGTCCACCACAACGGGTGGAAGCTGGTCAAGGGCAGAAGGGTAGGGCAGCACTGTTGGATGCAGTAGGTCACCTTCATGAACCCTGCTCGATCATGTCCAACCAGTTTTAACAACGCTATAAAAGCCTCAAACTCCCTGAATGGGGATTTGTATGAAGATGAGTAGGGCCGTATGGCCTCCTCCTGCACCTATTGTCTATTGTCTATTGAGTAGAACCAAAACATCACCGATCCGTTTTCTCCAGAGATGCTGCCTGACCCACTGAGTTACTCCAGCATTTTGTGTCTGCATTTGCCAGAGGAGGCTGTTCCGTTATGGTGGCTTCTCACAAGTTTGTTAGTCCTTTGTTAAGTGACAACTCGAGAAAGCAGAGCTTGGCATACATTAGTTCATCTCTTGCCTTCAGTTATTTAGCCTGGGCAATCCATTCTCCAAATTCACAGCATCTCCCAGTGAATCCCACACTTCCCTCCGGTCCTTGAGTTACCAGCATGTCCAAGGTACCCTGAATACCTTTACAGAGCTGGCACCAGTCTACTAACGCTGCTAATTTGTTCTCTGAGCATTTTGTTTCTCCAGAGAATCTCAAGCAGCAAATGGTTGCTCAATGCTTCTTGTCTCTGTATGCATTCACCATCTGGTGCTTGTCTTTCGAGTCCCTTTCAGTACTAATAATAACGTCTAGTCAGAAAAAACTATGTGTCTTTACGTATTTATACACAATTCGACATTCCCTCAAAGTTGGTGTCGACGGTAAAAAGTTGAAAGACGAAGGTTTAAATCCCTCTGCCTACTTCGCTGCACGTCAATAGTTGCTCACAACCTAAATTATTATTCGTGGATCGGTGCATCAGCTTTAGGAGAGAGAGTTCAGAACCTGTAACAATAGCTCTTGATTTAATTCAGGTTTTGTTGAGACGATGAGCAATTCTGCCAGATTGTCCTCAAACATTTATTCCCTGTTCTTCAAGCAACAAGGTTCATTCAACTGTGATGCCAACTGTTCCAAAGGAGTCCTGCGCGGTTTCAAATCCCCAGCAATATGTCAAAGACAACACTTCTGCTATCTCAAAAGTTAGAAAAATCACAGGATGCTGTAAATCAGAAATACAAACAGAAGATGTTGAGAATACTCAAAGGGTCAGGCAGCATCTGTGGAGACACAACAGTGTTAACGTTTGAGGTTGATGTCCTTCTACCAGAACAGATGCATTATTTATTAGTCTAAACAGAGTTCCAAAGAAAGTTTGAAAGAAGGAACTGCAGATGAAAAAAAAGGACACAAAGTGCTGGAGTAACTCAGCACGTCAGGAAGCATCTCTGGAGAACATGGATAGGTGACGTTTCGGGTAGGGATCATTGTTCAGATTCAAGTCTCAGCCTGCTGAAGGGTCCATACCCAAAACATCACCAATCCATGTTCTCCAGAGATGCTTCCTGACACTGAGTTACTCCAGCACTCTGTGAAACATCACCTATCCATGTTCTCCACAGATGCTGCCTGACCCACTGAGTTACTCCAGCACTCTGTGAAACGTCACCTATCCATGTTCTCCACAGAAGCTGCCTGACCCGCTGAGTTACTCCGGCACTCTGTGAAACGTCACCTATCCATGTTCTCCAGGGATGCTTCCTGACACTCTAAGTTACTCCAGCACTTTGTGTCTTTTTGTCTAGAGAAAGTTAGCAGTGTTTACTGCAATTGCACCATGAATGTGAACAAGTACTTTATCTGGTGTGAGGTAAAAGTAATTTATGCCTCTGGCCAACTTCAGTAATAGAACATAGGTGTTCATTTTACACCTTGGAGACTGGAAGGATGGCCTGAAATGTAACCAGATGGTATCCCTGCTAACATCCTCATGGGAATCGGCCATCGTCAGTTTTAATCTTAACAGGGGCGGATATCTGACTACCCCCTTCAGGAGATGTTTGGCTTCCATGGGGCTTTGTCCTCCCACATGGTGCCAAGGACCATGCTTCTTGGTGGCAAAGAGATCAACAATGCAAGATGAGAACACCACAACTTGTGGTGGCACGGTGCCACAGAGGCAGAGTTGCTGCCTCACAGCACCAGAGACCCAGGTTCCATCCTGACTATGGGTGCTTGTCTCTACGGAGTTTGTACGTTCTCCCCGTGACCCACGTGGGTTTTCTCTGAGATCTTTGGTTTCCTCCCACACTCCAAAGACGTACAGGTTTGTAGGTTAATTGGCTTGCTATCAATGTTTTTAAAAATTGACCCTAGTGTAGGATAGTGTTAATGTGTGGGGATCAGTAGTCAGTGCAGAACTCGATGGGCCGAAGGGCCTGTTTCTGCACTGTAAACTAAAGAGAGAGTTAGATTTAGCTCTTAGGGCTAACAGAATCAAGGGATGTGGGGAAAAAGCAGAAACTGGGTACTGATTTTGGATGATCAGCCATGATCATATTAGACAATAGACAATAGGTGCAGGAGTAGGCCATTCGGCCCTTCACGCCAGCACCGCCATTCAATGCGATCATGGCTGATCATCCGCGGTGCTGGCTCGAAGGGCCGAATGGCCTACACCTGCACCTATTTTCTATGTTTCTAAACTAAACTTGAACCACTGATGTCCACATTTAGAAAGCAGGGTCGCATATGGGACACACTTAGGTGCATCAGGGAAATACATAACAAGGACACTGGAATTTAGAAGGATGGGAGGAGATCTTATCGAAACGTATAAGATTATTAAGGGGTTGGACACGTTAGAGGCAGGAAACATGTTCCCAATGTTGGGGGAGTCCAGAACAAGGGGCCACAGTTTAAGAATAAGGGGTAGGCCATTTAGAACAGAGATGAGGAAAAACTTTTTCAGTCAGAGAGTTGTGAATCTGTGGAATTCTCTGCCTCAGAAGGCAGTGGAGGCCAATTCTCTGAATGCATTCAAGAGAGAGCTGGATAGAGCTCTTAAGGATAGCGGAGTCAGGGGGTATGGGGAGAAGGCAGGAACGGGGTACTGATTGAGAATGATCAGCCATGATCACATTGAATGGCGGTGCTGGCTCGAAGGGCCGAATGGCCTCCTCCTGCACCTATTGTCTATTGACATATCTGACGGACATGTGTCCCACACCCACAGCGGGCGGCCCTCGACATACATTTATGCAGTGTTGCGTGAATTTGTCAAAGCAACTGTAAGGGATCATTTAACAGGTTCGTACTCATTTTCTCGAGAACAAATGATCCGACAGTTGACTTTAATATGAATGGGGCCATTAACAAGGTAGATGAGGAAATCTGTTTCCACAGAGACATCTACAAGAATTTTCTCTTCAGTGACACCATAGAAATCCTGGGGAGATGCATATATAGTCTATCAAAGTTATTCATTCCAAGCTCTGGGCTGACTTAAAATTGCACTTGAGTCCAGAACTCACCTCCACTCCTTTTACTCACCTCAACTACAAATGGTTGGTCTGTCATTTTGAGATGAAACAGCTCGTTCCAAACACTCTAGATAATAGCTTCCATTTTTGTTAATAAGGGCGGCACGGTGGCGCATCGGTAGGGTTGCCGCCTCACAGTGCCAGAGGATTTGATCCCGACTACGGGTGCCGTCTGTATGGAGTTTCTACGTTCTCCCCGTGACCTGCGTGGGTTTTGTCCGGGTGCTCTGGCTTCCTCCCACATTCCAAAGACGTACAGGTTTGTAGGCTAATTGGCTTGGCGTATGTGTAAGTTGTCACTGATGTGTGTAGGATAGTGTTAGTGTGCGGGGATCGCTGGTCGGTGCGGACTTGGTGGGCCGAAGGGCCTGTTTCCAAGCTGTATCTCTAAACTAAACCAACAGACATACACGTATCATCAATACTGACAATTGTAAACTTAGACAATAGACAATTCAGAGAATTGGCCTCCACTGCCTTCTGAGGCAGAGAATTCCACAGATTTACAACTCTCTGACTGAAAAAGTTTTTCCTCATCTCAGTTCCCCTACCCCTTATTCTTAAACTGTGGCCCCTGGTTCTGGACTCCCCCAACATTGGGAACATGTTTCCTACCTCTAACGTGTCCAACCCCTTAATAACCTTATACCTTTCGATAAGATCTCCTCTCATCCTTCTAAATTCCAGTGCATACAAGTGTATACAAACTTAAGGAAGGACTTCTTAGTGGAGTCTTGATGCACTAAAGAGGAGTCCATTCAAAGCTGAGGCAAGATGAGATTAGAGCTGAAGAGCTTGATGAGAATATAGGAATATCGTTTGGCGCTAAATCAAGTATAGAAGGGTCAGGCTAAAGCACTAAATTTCACGTGCATATTTACCATCTCTCTCACTCACTTCCCTTAACGCCAACTCTCCTGAAGATGACTTAGTCCCTCCTCAATCCATTTCTTCTTCCACCCTGCAAAATCTTTAGCCATGAAAAAGCCGTGATGAAACTTGGAACATAGAAACATAGAAAATAGGTGCAGGAGGAGGCCATTCGCCCCTTCGAGCCAGCGCCACCATTCATTGTGATCGTGGCTGATCGTCCACAATCAATAACCCGTGCCTGCCTTCTCCCCATATCCCTTGATTCCGCTAGCCCCTAGAGCTCTATCTAACTCTCTCTTAAATCCATCCAGTGATTTGGCTTCCACTGCCCTCTGTGGCAGAGAATTCCACAAATTCACAACCCTGGGTGAAAAGGTTTTTTCTCACCTCAGTTTTAAATGGCCTCCCCTTTATTCTAAGACTGTGGCCCCTGGCTCCCCAACATTGGCAACATTTCTCCTGCATCTAGCTTGTCCAGTCCTTTTATAATTGTATATGTTTCTATAAGATCCCCTCTCATCCTTCTAAACTCCAGTGTCCTGCTGAGTTACTCCAGCATTTTGTGAATAAATCCAGTGAATACAAGCCTAGTCTTTCCAATCTTTCTTCATATGTCAGTCCCGCCATCCCAGGGATCAATCTCGTGAACCTAAGCTGCCCTGCCATGTTGGCCTTCAGCCAACTATGTCTGTGCTGGCCATTAATTACGTATCTGTACTAATCCCATATTCCGGCATCAGCCTCCCCTCCCCCCACCCAAGCCTCTTTGTCACAACATTTAGTTTTCTCACCTAAATACTTAATTTTGTGAAAGCTGTCTTTCTCTCCGCCTCAGGCAGCATGTTCCAGCAGGGAAATAATTCCTCCTGAAATTTCCTGCCACTTATCTTAAACCAGTGCCCTCTGGTCATCGACAGAAAGACACCCAAAGTGCTGGCGTACACGCTGTTAGCTGTGTGTGTTGTGTTGTCATTTGTGAGCGGAGCACCAAGGCACATTCCTTGTATATGCACATACTTGGCCAATAAACCTCTTCGTTCATTCGTCAATGGTCAGGCCCAGCATCTCAGGAGAACATGGGATATGTGACGTTTCAAGTCGAGGCCCTTCTGCAGACCATCATGATATGGAGATCTCAACGAGTTCCGAGCCCACCATCTTGTAGAGCTCTTCTGACATGTTCTCCAGAGATGCTGCCTGGCCCGCTGAGTTACTCCAGCACTTTGTTTTTTTTTAAAAATAAACCAGCATCTGCAGTTCCTTGTTTCTACTGATCATGGGCATGTTGCTAAATGAATTAGTTCCCCACTGCCGAACCTATCTTTGCCCCTCATAATTTTGTACACAACAATCACATCCCCTTCAGCCTTTCCCACTCCAAGGAAACAAAACCAAACCCACCTATCCAGTTTCTTTCTTTAGAACTGAAACAATCCATCTAAGGCAACATAGAGTGATACAGTGTGGAAACAGGCCCTTCGGCCCAACTTGCCCCATCCAACCAACATGCCCCATCTACACTAGACCCACCTGACGGTGTTTGGCCCATATCCCTCAAAACCTGTCCTATCCGTGTACTTATCCAAATATTTCTTAAACGTTGCGATGGTCCCAGCCTCAACTACCACCCCCGGCAGCTTGTTCCATACACCCACCACCCTCTGTATGAAAATGTTACCCCTCAGGTTCCTATTAAATCTTTTCCCCTTCACCTTGAACCTATGTCCTTTGGTCCTCGATTCCCCTACTCTGGGCAAGAGATTCTATGCATCTACCCGATCTAAAGTGTAAAATAATCGGACGGCACGGTGGCGCAGCGATAGAGTTGCTGCCTTACAGCGAATGCAGCGCCGGAGACTCAGGTTCGATCCTGACCACGGGTGCCGTCTGTACGGAGTTTGTACGTTCTCCCCGTGACCTGCGTGGGTTTTCTCCGAGATCTTCGGTTTCCTCCCACACTCCAAAGACGTATAGGTACGCAGGTTAATTGACTGGGTAAATGTAAAAATTGTTCCTAGTGGGTGTAGGATAGTGTTAATGTGCGGGGATCGCTGGGCGGCACGGACTCGGTGGGCCGAAGGGCCTGTTTCCGCACTGTATCTCTAAATCTAAAAAAAAAATCTAAATCCTTTTGTTTGGAAGGAGACCCCATGCATTTTCTCAAGGTCCTCATGTTCATAAGTCTCTCCTTTCAGTACCTCTCTTGACCCTTCCATTGCCTCTGATTTGCCATGCCTCTTAACTAACATTAATTAATGGAAATGGATATGTTTCTACTGATTCGGGAAACCAAAATTCTTTCTCTTCACCCACAACCCACTACAAGTCTGAACTCCAGCTGTCACTCAAGATTTCAAGATCAATTTATTGTCACATATACCAATTTAAGGTACATTGAAATTTGAGTTACCACACAGCCGAAGTAAAGTGAAAAGCAACAAGACACACAGCCACATAAAATAAAATTTAACATAAACATTCCCATCTTCTGTTCAGCTACTGCTTCACATGAAGCAAACTGTTTGGAAATTTGTCCTTCCATCTTTAGCCAGGATAAGCTTCTGTCTAACACCAAAATGAATAACTTCGGTCATCCTCTGATACTTCAGGAGAAGTGGGTGGCATGGTGGCGCAGCGGTAGAGTTGCTGCCTTACAGCTGAGTTTGATCCTGACCACGAGTGCCGTCTGTGCGGAGTTTGTACGTTCTCCCCGTGACTTGCGTGGGTTTTCTCCGGGTGCTTCGGTTTCCTTCCGCCCTCCAAAGACTAACAGGTTTGTAGGCTAATTGGCTTGGTATAATTGTAAACTGTCTCTAGTGTGTGTAGGATAGTGTTAGTGTGCGGTGACCACTGGTTGGCATGGACTTGGAGGGCTGAAGGGCCTGTTTAGGTGCTGTATCTCTAAACTAAACCAAAAACGAAAGTGGTGCTGTGACATTATGCTGTTCATACCTCGACTCAAGCTGAATGTCGTTCATCCTTTATCCTTGTTGCTGATCAACATTGCCTCCCTGTTCAGCCTTGTCTCACCCTTAAATCATTATCCTTCCTCTTTCATGGTCCCTAGTTCCCCTTTTTTTAATCCAATCCTTTCCAGATCTCGATGTTGTTCCCATTTCTGTTTTGTTTTGTTTTGTTGATGGCCCCCAGTTTCCATCAATCCTCTACTAGGATTCTATGCTTTCAGCTGCTTGGTCCATGGACTCCAGAATCCTCTTCCTCATCAGTGAAGGCAGTGAAGAAAGCCAATGGAATGTTGGCCTTCATAACAAGAGGAGTTGAGTATAGGAGCAAAGAGGTCCTTCTACAGTTGTACCGGGCCCTGGTGAGACCGCACCTGGAGTACTGTGTGCAGTTTTGGTCTCCAAATTTGAGGAAGGATATTCTTGCTATTGAGGGCGTGCAGCGTAGGTTCACTAGGTTAATTCCCGGAATGGCGGGACTGTCGTATGTTGAAAGGCTGGAGCAATTAGGCTTGTATACACTGGAATTTAGAAGGACGAGGGGGGATCTTATTGAAACATATAAGATAATTAGGGGATTGGACACATTAGAGGCAGGAAACATGTTCCCAATGTTGGGGGAGTCCAGAACAAGGGGCCACAGTTTAAGAATAAGGGGTAGGCCATTTAGAACGGAGATGAGGAAGAACTTTTTCAGTCAGAGAGTGGTGAAGGTGTGGAATTCTCTGCCTCAGAAGGCAGTGGAGGCCAGTTCGTTGGATGCTTTCAAGAGAGAGCTGGATAGGGCTCTTAAGGATAGCGGAGTGAGGGGGTATGGGGAGAAGGCAGGAACGGGGTACTGATTGAGAGTGATCAGCCATGATTGCATTGAATGGCGGTGCTGGCTCGAAGGGCTGAATGGCCTCCTCCTGCACCTATTGTCTATTGCCTATCCCTCCTTATCCCTTCTCCTGTTGATATAACCTTTTGTATCCCCCCTTCCTCTAGGTTCCTCTTTCTTTCAGAAACTCCTAAACCACTTCCTTCCAACCCACCTACCTACCAAGCTTTTGATCACTTGCCTGCCATTAGACTTCTTCTGCCCAGTGTTAGCAGTGTTTTGATTAGACCCCACTGAACTGCTTCTAGATATTCAAGATATTAAATGGAAATTGTTTCGATGGAAATTGTGCGCAGTGCAGTACATTTTTCTCCTACTGCTGTTTACTCGGTTAATATTCCTCAGCATCGTGGATGTTCTGTTTGAGAGGAGCTGTTAAGGAATTGTACAAGATGAAGCTATAATGGTTTTAAAGTGTTGTGTTGAAAAGTAAATGACTGGTGGATAAGACACGAAAAAAATTGCGCCCAGTTTTTGGATAATCGAACTGCCTTGTTTTGATTCAGAATATGAAAGATGTTCCAAAAATGGAGTACTTTTGGGTGGAAAAAATCAATTGCCAATATAAATGAGCATGGTATCGTCTTCCTGACATTGTGGCATGCAAACACAGGAATAAAAATCATCAATTAATCATTAGGACATAAAATTAGCAGGCAGAGGCAGAGGAAGCCATTTGGTTCTGCTGCCCCTTGATCATCTTTAGTTTGGTTTAGTTTAGAGATACAGCATGGAAACAGGCCCTTCGGTCCACCGGGTCCGTGCCGACCAGCGACCCCCTCATACATTAGCACTATCCTACACACTAGAGACTATTTACAATTTTTACCAAAGCCAATTAACCTATAAACCTGCGTGTCTTTGGAGTGTGGGAGGAAATTGGAAAACACACCAGTCACGGGGAGAACGTACAGACAGCGCCCGTGGTCGGGATCGAACCTGGGTCCTCCGGCGCTGCAAGCACTGTAAGGCAGCAACTCTACCGCTGCGCCACCGTGCCGCCCCTGCCGTGCTGCAGTTCAGGAGGAAGAAGGTCAACAGGTTCTCTCCCCACTTCAGGGACTCGAGCACAGAATGTGTAGGAAGGAACTGCAGGTGCTGGTTTACACCGAAGATAGACACGAAATGCTGGAGTAACTCAGCGGGACAGGCAGCATCTCTGGAGAGAAGGAATGGGTGACATTCCTTCTTCGTCTGAAGAAGGGTCTGAACCTGAAACATCACCTAATTCCTTCCCTCCAGAGATGCTGCCCGTCTCACTGAGTTACTTGAGCACAGAATCCTCAGCCGACACTTGCAAATGAATTACCTGGTTAGTTATCTCATTACTTGCTGTGTGCAAATTCATTGCCCATGTTTCCTATGTTACTCGGCAACATAACTCATTCACTGTAAAATATTTGTCAAATGAGGAAAGATTGGAAAAACTGGGCTTGTATTCACTGGAATTTAGAAGGATGAGAGGGGATCTTATAGAAACGTATAAAATTATAAAAGGACTGGACAAGCTAGATGCAGGAAAAAAGTTCCCAATGTTGGGGGAGTCCAGAACCAGGGGCCACAGTCTTAGAATAAAAGGACTGAACAAGCTAGATGCAGGAAAAAAGTTCCCAATGTTGGGGGAGTCCAGAACCAGGGGCCACAGTCTTAGAATGAAGGGGAGGCCACTTAAAGCTGAGGTGAGAAGGAACTTTTTCACCCGGAGAGTTGTGAATTTGTGGAATTCTCTGCCACAGAGGGCACTGGGGGCCAAATCACTGGATGGATTTAAGAGAGAGTTAGATAGAGCTCTAGGGGGCCAGTGGAATCAAGGGATATCGGGAGAAGACAGGCACGGGTTACTGATTGTGGATGATCAGCCATGATCACAATGAATGGCGGTGCTGGCTCGAAGGGCCGAATGGCCTCCTCCTGCACCTATTTTCTATGTTTCTATGTTTAATAAAGGGGAGGCCATTTAAAACTGAGATGAGAAAAAACTTTTTCACCCAGAGAGTTGTGAATTTGTGGAATTCTCTGCCACAGAGGGCACTGGAGGCCAAATCACTGGATGGATTTAAGAGAGAGTTAGATAGAGCTCTAGGGGGCCAGTGGAATCAAGGGATATGGGGAGAAGGCAGGTACGGGTTACTGATTGTGGATGATCAGCCATAATCACAATGAATGGCGGTGCTGGCTCGAAGGGCCAAATGGCCTCCTCCTACACCTATTTTCTGTGTTTCTATGTTTCTATATCTGGAGGTAGTGAGCGGGATGTAGAAATGTGTTTTTTCTTCCAGCCCCCTTATAAACGACAGTGAGGATTGTGTAGGAGGGCAGTGTTCCAGGCAGCTAATCGACCTGCACCATCCTACTCTAATGATCTCTTCACCAACCTGGCTCACCCATTGAACGAGATAATGTACTCAATCATTCTTGAGCTGCTAATACAATCTGGCCGGTCTGTAAATTGGCAGTTGCTTCTTCACGCGTGCCATCTGCATTTCAGGAACAAAAGGTTTCACATCAGTGATTAATGGCTAAGCAGCCACAAAGTGAGGGGTGAAGTGCATGTTGATTGAAATTTGGCCGAGCAACAGGGAATAGCGTTGGTTCCAAGGCAGAACATTTCAGCCTGATGGAAGGTTACTTTGAGAACACCCTCAGACCTTGGCACTACATACCAGTGCAGTATTGGGGGACTGGTTTAGAAACATAGAAAAACATAGACAATAGGTGCAGGTGGAGACCATTCGGCCCTTCGAGCCAGCACCGCCATTCATTGTGATGATGGTGTTGGACACGTTAGAGGCAGGAAACATGTTCCCAATGTTGGGGGAGTCCAGAACCAGGGGCCACAGTTTAAGAATAAGGGGTAGGCCATTTAGAACGGAGATGAGGAAAAACTTTTTCAGTCAGAGAGTTGTGAATCTGTGGAATTCTCTGCCTCAGAAGGCAGTGGAGGCCAATTCTCTGAATGCATTCAAGAGAGAGCTGGATAGAGCTCTTAAGGATAGCGGAGTCAGGGGGGTATGGGGAGAAGGCAGGAACGGGGTACTGATTGAGAATGATCAGCCATGATCACATTGAATGGCGGTGCTGGCTCGAAGGGCCGAATGGCCTCCTCCTGCACCTATTGTCTATTGTCTATTGTCCCTTGATTCCACTAGCCCCTAGAGCTCTATCTAACTCTCTTTTAAATTCATCCAGTGAATTGGCCTCCACTGCCTTCTGTGGCAGAGAATTCCACAAATTCACAACTCTCGGGGTGAAAAAGTTCTTTCTCATCTCAGTTTTAAATGGCCTCCCCCTTTCATCATCATCATCATCATCATCATATATATACAGCCGGAAACAGGCCTTTTCGGCCCTCCAAGTCCGTGCTGCCCAGCGATCCCCGTACATTAACACTATCCTACACCCACTAGGGACAATTTTTACATTTTACCCAGCCAATTAACCTACATACCTTTATTCTTTATTCTTTATTCTTTATTCTTTATACCTAGTCTTTATTCTTAGACTGTGCGGCCCCCAGGTTCTGGACTCCCCCAACATCGGGAACGTAATTTCCTGCATCTGCATTAATGACTGGAATTGGGTTTTCATGAGCATGTTCCTCTAGAAATATCTGGGTGTCTTTAGCCAACCTTCAAATTCCCCAAACAGCCCTGCAATGTCAGACCTCATGGAGAGTGGTATAAGAAAATAACTGCAGATGTTGGTACAAATCGAAGGTATTTATTCGCAAAATGCTGGAGTAACTCAGCAGGTCAGGCAGCATCTCGGGAGAGAAGGAATGGGTGACGTTTCGGGTCGAGATCCTTCTTCAGACTGATGTCAGGGGGGCGGGACAAAAAAAGTGGAGAGTGGTTGCTGTTATGATAATGGAGGAAATGAAGCCATATCCCAGCTAGGGCTAGTGAAATATTCAAAACGACTTTGTCAATTGAGACAAACATCACAAATAATGTAGAGAAATATAAATTCGTACAGGAATAAAGAAGTTTGAGTGGTGGGGAATGGGAGGTTTGTAGTGTGGATCAGGAAAGAGATTCGAGTTGAATCTATAAATTCTATTAATTCATGGGGTTGTTAAATAATAAACCTAAACCTGTTTGTGATACTGGTGAGGCGTACTTTGCTCACGTCTAGTTGCCCTCGGTGGAAGTGATTTTCTTCAGCCTAGACATGCATATGTGGTGAACGACCCCCGCAGAGTATAGACACAAAAAGTTATAGTTATAGTTAGTTTATTTGTCATTCCACTCCGTACAGATCGTGTAACGAATGTAACGAAACAGAGTGCTTCCGGGGGCCAGAGTGCAATACAAATGCAGAACATATAGACAGGGGATGACAGTGCAGTACAATACGATTAGACAGTGCAATACAATACAATACATATAGACAGGGGATTAAAGCATGTAAACAGTAAAAGGTAAAGCATTTAACCTAGAGTTTAAAGCATGTAAACGGTGAATTGAAAACCATCAAGGAGCTGGAGTAACTCAGCGGGTCAGGCAGCATCTCTGGAGAGAAGGAATGGGTGACGTTTCGGGTCGAGACCCTTCTTCAGATGATTCCCCACAGAGCAGTGAGACACGGTTCCAGGATTTTGATCCAGCGATCAACAATAATAAATTTCCAAGCCAGGATGGTTAGTAATTTGGAAGAGATTTGCAGGTAGCGTAATCCTAATCTCCTGCTCCCCTCATCCTTCATGCCCAAATAGAGGGCAAAGAGGAGGTGTTAAAACCCTTAGCAAACAACTAGAGTGCATATTTATTCACAAAATGCTGGAGTAACTCAGCAGGTCAGGCAGCATCTCGGGAGAGAAGGAATGGGTGACATTTCGGGTCGAGACCCTTCTTCGGACTGAAGAAGGGTCTCGACCCGAAACGTCACCCATTCCTTCTCTCCCGAGATGCTGCCTGACCTGCTGAGTTACCCCAGCATTTTGTGAATAAATACCTTCGATTTGTACCAGCATCTGCAGTTATTTTCTTAAACTAGAGTGCATATTCTAGTTGATAGATAATGCAACCTTGGGCACACGTAGATATTGAAAGGACTGAGTGTTTAAGATCACGGGTGTTGAAGACATTGAGTGCAAACCTTATTCTCAGAAGATAGACACAAAAAGCTGGAGTAACTCAACGGGACAGACAGCATCTCTGGAGGGAAGGAATGTGTGACGTTTCGGGTCGAGACCCTTCTTCACATTCTCAGAATGTGTTCATTTGCAGTAAGGCTACATATTTTTGTCCAGTCCTGGCAGCTGCAGGATATGGGTAAATTAGATTCTGGACTGATATAAAGACATCGACATATGGTGGTACAATGGCTACACTGGTGGACATTTAATCCAAAAACATATTGAAAATTTGAAGATTTTTAACAAATCTAGAAATATGAAACACCAGAGAAAGCTAGTGGGCTGTCAGAAAGACAAAAATAATTTCCTTATGCCCTATTATAAATTAGATCTGTTGCACTTGCCTAGATTTAGCTTGTGTGTGATTTCCCACCACCCAACCCCCTCATAAACTCCAAGAAGGTCACAGTGGCGTGGCGGTAGAGTTGCTGCCTCACAGCGCCAGAGACCCGGGTTCGATCCTGACTACGGGTGCTGTCTGTATGGGGTTAGTACGTTCTCCCCATGACCTGCGGGGATTTTCTCTGGGAAAGTCGTACAGGTTTGTGGGCTAAAATGGCTGGTAAAATTGCTAATTGTCCCTAGTGTGTGTAGGACAGAGGGGATCGCTGGTCGGCGTGGACTCGGTGGGCTAAAGGGCCTATTTCCACTCTGTAACTCTAAACTAAACTAAAAGGGGCTTGGCAAATATCAAGCCGCTGGAGGCAATTAGAGATAGGAAATGAACGATGAACGTGCTGGCAAATATGAAATCAAAAAATTAATTAATGGGAACGTTGTCGAACAAATATAAAGAAGGTTGTGTTGTTGCCATGCGCCATGTTAATCAGAACCCATTGGGATGCTGTAGCCAGTCAATTGCATATAACAAACATATTTGAACTCTAAAAAGGGGCAACAACTATCAGAAGATAGCTTTCAGAAGAGTTGCTAGAGTAGTCTTAGATTTACTTTTTTTTACTTCAAATTCTGTTTTCTTCACAATCTATTTTTAAATTGGTTAGACAAGCTTGACCTAAGTAAAAGACCCAAGTGGGTTATGGTTCAAATCTCAAGGTGCAACGAACAAACGTTGAGAGACGCGAGGGAAATCTGGCCAAACATGTTTTGAAGAAGAGGGCTAAAGAAAGTTGCGAAAGGTTACCCAAGAAAGTCTTTGAATCAGGCAGACAGCTGAAGATGTTTCTGGGGAAGGCCTTGTGAAGTATGACAGGGAAAGATGTGAATCGCTCCATTGGCAGTGCATGACCTTGGCTGAGTCTAAAAGGCTGGTCCATGTTCCAAAGAAATCTCTTACTTGCAAACCACTTCTCATATTTTCCCTACTCTGACCATCTCCCATCACTAAAGAAGCCATCTCCCCTCACAATAACACCGGCTCTCAGAAAGCCATATAGAAAATATGGCAGGGCAAATGGGCCCCTCAGCTCACCGAGTCCACGTTGATTATTAACCTCCCATTTAAACTAATCCAACATCGATCCCATTTTTTAATTCTCCCTACATTCTCATCAAGCCTCCCCAGTAACCACCATACATCTACACACCTGATATACTTGGCGTAATAGACACAAAATCCTGCAGTAACTCAGTGTGACAGGCAGCATCTCTGGAGAGAAGGAACAGGTGACGTTTCGGGCCGAGACCCTTCTTCAGACTGAAGAAGGGTCTCGACCCGAATCGTCACCCGTTCATAGAAACATAGAAAATAGGTGCAGGAGGAGGCCATTTGGCCCTTCGAGCCAGCACCGCCATTCATTGTGATCATGGCTGATCATCCACAATCAGTAACCCGTGCCTGCCTTCTCCCCATATCCTTTGATTCCACTAGCCCCTAGAGCTTTATCTAACTCTCTCTCTCTTAGGTTTACTAGGTTAATTCCCGGAATTGTGGGATTGTCGTATTTTGAAAGACTGGAGCGAGTAGGCTTGCATACACTGGAATTTAGAAGGATGAGGGGGGATTTTATCGAAACATATAAGATTATTAAGTGGTTGGACACGTT
Source organism: Rhinoraja longicauda (assembly GCF_053455715.1). Taxonomy (NCBI): domain Eukaryota; kingdom Metazoa; phylum Chordata; class Chondrichthyes; order Rajiformes; family Arhynchobatidae; genus Rhinoraja; species Rhinoraja longicauda. The sequence continues at coordinate 16,953,493 of NC_135989.1, forward strand.
AGAGGCAGGAAACATTTTCCCAATGTTGGGGGAGTCCAGAACCAGGGGCCACAGTTTAAGAATAAGGGGTAGGCCATTTAGAACGAAGATGAGGAAAAACCTTTTCAGTCAGAGAGTTGTGAATCTGTGGAATTCTCTGCCTCAGAAGGGAGTGGAGGCCAATTCTCTGAATGCATTCAAGAGAGAGCTAGATAGAGCTCTTAAGGATAGCGGAGTCAGGGGGTATGGGGAGAAGGCAGGAACGGGGTACTGATTAAGAATGATCAGCCATGATCACATTGAATGGTGATGCTGGCTGGAAGGGCCGAATAGCCTACTCCTATGGCCTATTGTCTATTGGCTGAATTTGTTCCTTCTCTCCAGAGATGTTGCCTGACCCGCTCAGTTACTCCAGCATTTTGTGTCTACCTTTGATTTAAACCAGCATCTGCAGTTCCTTCCTGCACACTTGGTGTAGCGCAGAGTTGTGTGGGAGGTCGCACTGACCATCTTCTCTCATGCCCAACCTTCTCTCCCCACTAGATGTCCTCCATCCCAATGCTGATCTCCCCACACTGACCCTCCCTCTCCCCATGCGTTGTTCGTCTCATACAGCTACACGGTTTTCTCACGGTAAAAGAATTGTCCCTGGTGTGTGTGTGTGTGTGTGTGTGGGATAAAGTTATCGTGCAGAGATCGCTGGGCGGCGCGGACTTGGTGGGCCGAAGGGCCGGTTTCCACGCTAATCTCTAAACTCAACTAAACCAGCCATCTAGTCACAATGAACCCACATGGTGATCACTCACCCTGACCCTTCCCTTCACAATAACAACCTCTCGCCTCATGCTGACTTATCCTCGAGTCATCCATATTCTGTTCACCCCCCTCTCACGCCAATTCTCTGCCCATCCATTGATCATCCTTCCAATTAGAAACATAGAAAATAGGTGCAGGAGTAGGCCATTCGGCCCTTCGAGCCTGCACCGCTATTCAATATGATCATGGCTGATCATCCAACTCAGTATCCCGTACCTGCCTTCTCTCCATACCCCCTGATCCCTTTAGCCACAAGGGCCACATCTAACTCCCTCTTAAATATAGCCAATGAATTGGCCTCAACTACCATCTGTGGCAGAGGCCTAAAAGACTTCCCCCTTATCCTTAAACTGTGACCCCTTGTTCTGGACTTCCCCAACATCGGGAACAATCTTCCCGCATCCAGCCTGTCCAACCCCTTAAGAATTTTGTAAGTTTCTATAAGATCCCCCCTAAATTCTCAGCGAGTACAAGCCGAGTCTATCCAGTCTTTCTTCATATGAAAGTCCTGCCATCCCAGGGATCAATCTGGTGAACCTTCTCTGTACTCCCTCTATGGCAAGAATGTCTTTCCTCGGATTAGGAGACCAAAACTGTACGCAATACTCCAGGTGTGGTCTCACCAATGCCCTGTACAACTGCAGTAGAACCTCCCTGCTCCTATACTCAAATCCTTTTGCTATGAATGCCAACATACCATTCGCTTTCTTCACTGCCTACTGCACCTGCATGCCTACTTTCAATGACTGGTGCACCACGACACCCAGGTCTCGTTGCATCTCCCCTTTTCCTAATCGGCCACCATTCAGATAATAGTCTGCTTTCCTGTTCTTGCCACCAAAGTGGATAACCTCACATTTATCCACATTATACTGCATCTGCCATGCATTTGCCCACCCATGCAATTGATCCTCTCTCACGTATTGATTTTCTATTGGGTGCGCTGGTGGTGCAATGGTTAAATGACCAGATGAGTAATCCAGAAGCCCGCATGAACTATCCATAAACCAGAGTTCAAATCACTTCACGCCAGTCATGGAATTTAAATTCAATGAATAATTACAATTTAGAAATTTGGAATGATGCCTTCAGAACTGCTGGATTGTGATAGACAGCCATCTGATTCACTAATGCCTTTAGCGATTGACTAATGCCCCAAGAGACTAAGTTCACCATCATCATGTAGTATCATCAATGTGTGATTTCAGAACAGACCCACCAAAGTAATTGACTCAAATTCCTTCCAAAATGGTTGAGCAAGCTACTACCTTCAAGGGAAATTAAGCAATAAATTTAAAAAACCTCAGACTAATCTGCCACACTAACAAATCTCCCTGCACAGTGCTCCTCACAGTTGCTCCAATCTCCAACCAACCGCTATGTGCAGGGTCTCGACCCGAAACGTCCCCCATACCTTCTCTCCAGAGATGCTGCCTGTCCCGCTGAGTTACTCCAGCTGTTTGTGTCTATCTTCAACTCACCACTGATCATACACAAATCCTCTTCCCACACATCGATCCTTTCCCTTCACTAACCCCTCAATGACTCCCTCTTACTAATTATCCCTTTCACTGACCACTCCCTCTCAAATGATCTCTCACGGTGGCACGGCTGTAGAGTTGCTGCCTTACAGCGAATGCAGTGCCGGGGATCCAGGTTCGATCTCGACTACGGGTGCTGTCTGTGCGGAGTTTGCACGTTCTCCCCGTGACCTGCGTGGGTTTTCTCCGAGATCTTCGCCTTTCCTCCCACACTCCAAAGACGTGCAGGTTTGTAGGATAATTGGCTTGGTAAATGTAAAAATTGTCCCTAGTGGGTGTAGGATAGTGTTAGTGTGCGGGGATCGCTGGGCGGCGCGGACCCGGTGGGCCAAAGGGCCTGTTTCCGCGCTGTATCTCTAAACATTGACCTTCTATCCTCATCATGTTCTCCCCCATTGTCCTGCTCTCAACAAAATCGCACGGATTCTCTCCCAGTGTTACCCTCTCCCCGACCGTTTCCATTACTGATCCCTCACACTGACCCAGGTGAGACAGAGGTTCACCTGCACCTCCTCCAACCTCATCTATTGTATCCGCTACGCTAGATGTCAACTTATTTACATCGACGAAACCAAACGCAGGCTCGCCAATCGTTTCGCTCAACACCTTCGCTCAGTCCACATTAACCAACCTGATCTCCCGGTGGCTGAGCACTTCAACTCCCCCTCCCACTCCCAGTCTGACCTTTCTGACATGGGCCTCCTCCAGTGCCATAGTGAGGCCCACCGGAAATTGGAGGAACAGCACCTCATATTTCGCCTGGGCAGCTTGCAGCCCAGCGGTATGAACATCGACTTCTCCAACTTTAGATAGTTCCTCTGTCCCTCTCTTCCCCTCCCCCTTCCCAGATCTCCCTCTATCTTCCTGTCTCCACCTATATCCTTCCTTTGTCCTGCCCCCCTGACATCAGTCTGAAGAAGGGTCTCGACCCGAAACGTCACCCATTCCTTCTCTCCTGAGATGCTGCCTGACCTGCTGAGTTACTCCAGCATTTTGTGAAATAAATACCTTCGATTTGTACCAGCATCTGCAGTTATTTTCTTACACCTCACACTGACCCCCTCCCTTTACAGTCACTATCTGCCCTCATACGGCCAGCCCAAGCACCAGTCTTCCCACTCACCAGCTCATCACACATCCCAATGCTGGAGTGTTAAGAAGGCTTTTCTTCTTTTATCAATTCATGTTTTTGTTACCATGTTACTAGGGAAGTAAAGGTTGTCAAGGTTGTATTTTGGAAATTGGTTGGTAAAATATAAAAGATGAAGCCCTTTTTGGTTCTAAGTTGGACAACTCAACATGCCTTCTCAACATGAGCATTGGTCTTTCCATGTAATTTATGTCAAAGTATATCAGTTGGCTTATTGTTGTCTGACATCATCATGCTATCACATTGTTTCCTTGTTGCATTGAAACATTTGGCAGCTCAGACACTGTTTATTTTCCACAGCAGTCTTTGCCAACCCGTCTTCATCTAATTCCATCGACACATCTGACTATTTTTTCGCCCCATTTACTTATATGGCCACCCGTTTAGAAGAACCAATGATAGCTGCCTCAGCTAGTAACCACAGTGGTTACAGTTCCACATTCTAACCACTCTGTGTTTTCCCCAAGCGAATTTATTACCAACTATCTTTCTATTTATGGTTCCCCATTGCTGGTCTCAGAGGTGAGTTAAAACATCTTGTCTATATTGAAACAATTTGAACCCTTTCATAATCTCAAAGACTTCTGTCAAGTCACCCTATTCATCTCTCTTCTAGATAGAAGAGCCCCAGCCTGTTGAATCCCTCCTGACAGGTGGAACCTTTGTGTTCTGTTATAATATCAATAAATTATTTATGCACTTTCTCCAGCTTCTTTTTGATAACATGGAGACTTCAAGTGCGGTCAGCCAAGGTTCTATGCAAGGTTAACATAACTTCTCTACTTTTCAGTTTTATTCCTCTGACAAGGAGTCCCAATGCTTTCTTTGATTCTTTTAGTGATTTTGTGTAACCGTGCCCTGGATTCCTCTGCCAATTTCCCTTCCTGGCTTGTGTGTTATTGTTAACAGTTCTCTCTCCTCAGGTACAGTTCCCCTCTCCCCCTCTTTCAAATCTGTTCTCACATTACCTCCTCAAAACTAACCCTTGACCCTTCTACCCCTCCAAACTATCACTTCATATCCAATTCCTCATTCATCTTAACTCAATGTGCTGTGACCTGCTGAATCCATACTGTAACCACCTTCCCCAAAGCTCCTTGTTTGAATCCACCTTATCGGGATTCTAACCGTGCCACAGTGTTGATTTGACTCTGAAATCCTTTGTAGTTGTGACATGAGTAATCTCTGCACCCAATGTCTGCACCCAATGATAAACCAGCTTTCCCCACTGCCTTTCCACTGGAAGACACTCCATTCCCATCTATCCAGTCTTTACCACAGCATCACTCTCAATATTTTGTTTTCTTCATCCATCTCAGTATCCCTGCTGCCCATCCCAAATATCTGTACTTTAGTTCACCTTAGCTTATTGTCACGTGCACCGAGGTACAGCAAAAAGCTTTTTGTTACATGCCATCCAGTCAGCGGAAAGACAATACATGATTATGCCTTCTTTATCCCATTTCTGTGTTATCATAAACACCATGTCAGGTTCTACACGTAGGCTGACAACCCTCTCCTTCGCCTTCTCCAAATTGTCAGACGTTTCCATTTCCAACATCCAGTATAGGGTCAACTAACTTTTCCTTCCACTAAATATCATCAGACCAATTGTCATTCTCTATTATCCAATCCTACCGCAAACTCTGCCTGACTCTACTCTCTCGGGTTTCGGGGCGGCACGGTGGCGCAGCGGTAGAGTTGCTGCCTCACAGCGCCAGAGACCTGAGTTCGATCCTGACCACGGGTGCTGCCTGTACGGAGTTTGTCCGTTCTCCCCGTGACCACGTGGGTTTTCTCTGGGTGCTCCGGTTTCCTCCCACACATCAAGACGTACTGGTTTGTAGGTTAATTGGCTTCGGTAAAAATGGTAAAATATCCCTAGTGTATAGGATAGTTCTAATATACAGGGATCACTGGTCAGCGCAGGGACTCAGTGGGTTGAGGGGCCTGTTTCAACGCTGTATTTCTAAACTAAACCAAACTAAACTAATCTAAAGACTACTATTAGAAGTTGAACCAGAGTTAGCAACAATGGTATTGGATGTAACCAAGTTAGGTTCAGGGCCATAGATCTGCAGCAACGCAAATACTATCTACATCCTTCTCTAGAATTACCCCCCCCCCCCCCCCACTCTGCCCAGTCTCATCTACTGCTGAAACTCTACCTACCTTGCTTACCTCAATCAAGACTTGTCCATTCCAACACCATCCTGATTAGACTCCTAAAGGTTATATAGTCTGGAAACTTAAGATGTCATCCAAATCTCTGGTGATATATCCTAACTCAAACTGTCCCATTTACTCATCGCCCTTGGGCTTTCTAGTCAAGAGTAAATCCTTGGCCATCATTGGCAGCAGAGGTCTCAGTTACATTCACCTGCACCTCCTCCAACCTCATCTATTGTATCCGCTGTTCCAGATGTCAACTTCTCTACATTGGCGAGACCAAACGCAAGCTCGGCGATTGTTTCGCTCAACACCTTCGCTCAGTCCGCCTTAACCAACCTGATCTCCCAGTGGCTCAGCACTTCAACTCCCCCTCCCATTCCCAGTCTGACCTTTCTGTCATGGGCCTCCTCCATTGTCATAGTGAGGCCCACCGCAAGTTGGAGTAACAGCATCTCATATTTCGTTTGGGCAGCTTACACCCCAGTGGTATGAACATTGATTTCTCTAACTTCAGATAGTTCCTCTGTCCCTCTCTTTCCCGTCCCCCTTCCCAGTTCTCCCACTGTCTTCCTATCTCCGACTACATCCTATCTTTGTCCCGCCCCCTCCCCTGACATCAGTCTGAAGAAGGGTCTCGACCCGAAACGTTACCCATTCCTTCTCTCCTGAGATGCTGCCTGTCCTGCTGAGTTACTCCAGCATTTTGTGTCTGTTTTTGGTGTAAACTATCATCTGCAGTTCCATCCTGCACATACCAGAATAGAAACTAGCCATCCACAAAACCAAGGGACTGTCTATGAAGAAGACAGCAGTGAGTCTCAATGGCTCAGTTTTATAATTCTCAACCTATTATATCACACCTTGAACCTCCCTTTCTTTTATCCTCTTGTATCCTCTTGTATCTTGTATCCTCTTCCAGCTCCACTGCTCTAAGTCTCAGTACTCTACCATTTAGATTTAGATTTTAGATTTAGAGATACAGCGCAGAAACAGGCCCTTCGGCCCACCGGGTCCGCGCCGCCCAGCGATCCCCACACACTAACACTATCCTACACCCACTACGGACAATTGTTACATTTACCAACCCAATTAACCTACATACCTATACGTCTTTGGAGTGTGGGAGGAAACCGAAGATCTCGGAGAAAACCCACGCAGTCACGGGGAGAACCTACAAACTCCATACAGTACAGCAGCCGTAGTCAGGATCGAACCTGAGTCTCCGGCGCTGCATTCGCTGTAAGGCAGCAACTCTACCGCTGCGCCACCGTGCCGCCTGCTGGACATCCTTTAAGTATCTGTGCCTCTGCGTTAGAGATTACCATCTCCATCCTTCCTTTAAGTCACATACCAACACCTATCTTTTGTTACGTTTTTCATCCCATGTCTTCAGGTCATCTAATGTGGCGTAGTTACATTTTATCTGGAAAAACCCCCGCAAAGTGCTTTGTAAGATTTTATCGCAGTCAAGGCTCGATGTTAATGAAAGTTGCTGTTTGTATCTCGTGCAAACATATCTTTTGCAAGAAGTATGTGGGCTCCGTGCTCTTCATATCTCAATGAATCATAGGGGTGGCACGGTGGCGTAGCGACGGAGCTACTACCTTACAGCTCCAGAGACCTAGGTTCGACCCCGACTACAGGTCCTGTCTGTACGGAGTTTGTACGTTCTCCCCGTGACCTGGGTGGGTTTTCTCCGAAATCTTCGGTTTCCTCCCACACTCCAAAAACGTATCGGTCTGTAGGTTAATTGGCTTGGTATAAATGTAAAATTGTACCGAGAATGTTAATAGGGTAGTACTAATGTGCGGGGATCGCTGGTCGGTGCGGACTTGGTGGGCCGAAGGGCCGGTTTCCACACTGTATCTCTAAACTAAACTAACTACTGACACTGAAATTCCTTTATGAATTATATCCCCATTCTCCAAATTTATTAACATCTTCCTGTCATCCCGATCTTTGTTGAAAAATCACATCACTGCACCTCCCTATTTCCTGACACAAGAATCTCTCTGGCACCTTGTCAATGGATTTCTCTCCCTCATGCAATATCACTGGATCACTGTTTCTCTCTCTCTGATAACAAGCCATTCCATTATGCCATAAACCTGAGATTATGTTTACAGCTGTAACCAACCATTCATTGCTAGGTTGAAGGCCTGTTTTTTGACTTGTTCTGTCTTTGTCCCAAGGGTACACAACTCTTGCGTGCGGACAAGATATGCCCATTCCAAAACTGAAAGGCTAGATAGTGTATCAGCATATTATGCAGTCCAGCCCAATCCAGCATCTGAAGAAGGGTCTCGACCCAAAATGTCACCCATTCCTTCTCTCCAGAGATGCTGCCTGTCCCACTGAGTTGCTCCAGCATTTTGTGTCTATCTTGGGTGTAAACCAGCATCTGCATTTCCTTCCAACATATGTCCAAACTCCGCCAGTTCAGTTCTCCCATCAGGAATCATCAAATCTCCATCTGCAGCTTTCCACATGAAAACCACACCCTATTCTAAAACCAAAATCATGCATGGTTCAGACTATCAAGTAACCTACTGCAAACTGGAACTCAAACTTGGTTCCTTATCATTTAAGGCATGACTTCAAGAGACTTATTAAATTCATATCACCTTTGGATTGTGTTGTGAGACAGGTACTATTAATGCAACAATGGTTATACCCTCCTCCCCCCCCCCCCCCCTCTATTTACCCTCCACCAGCTTCAACAAAACCCATTGAGATGGTACACAGTGCCTCAACTTCCAGCAACAGCCTTTGATCGTGATGTCTGGTGCTGTCAGTGTGAGATTCACATGCTCTCCCTGTGGCCACGTGGGTTTTCCTCTTAATGTTCAGGTTTCCTACCCATCCCAAAGACATGGCAGGTTAATTGGACACTAAATTAGCCCTTGTGTGGTTAGTGGGAGGATTGGAGGATTGGTCATGGGCAGGTGTAACAGCATATGTTGCAGGCACATAGAAACATAGAAAATAGGTGCACGAGGAGGCCATTCAGTCCTTCGAGCCAGCACCGCCATTCATTGTGATCATGGCTGATCATCCACAATCAGTACCCCGTGCCTGCCTTCTCCCCATATCCCTTGATTCCACTAGCCCAGAGAGCTCCATCTAACTCTCTTTTAAATTCATCCAGTGAATTGGCCTCCACTGCCCTCTGTGGCAGAGAATTCCACAAATTCACATCTCTCTGGGTGATTTTTTTTTTTTCTCATCTCAGTTTTAAATGGCCTCCCCTTTGTTCTTAGACTGTGTGTGGCCCCTGGTTAACAACAGGGGGGATGGATTTCCTCCAAGGGCTGACATTGACTTGATGGACTAAGCGATCTCCATCTGTGGCTTCAGGATCTCTGGAGAACAATTGACACGGGCAAATTGGTTATGAGTGGGTAACGCATTGAAACATATGAGCTCTCAGGCGGGCTAGACAGGTTAGAAATTGAGATGTTTATCCAACAGGAATAATGTTTGAAGGGATATAGATATAGAATAAGGAGTTGGCCTCTAAAAACTAAGGTGTGTAAACATTTTTATTCTGAGGGTAATTAAATTTGGATTGTCTATCCATGAGAGTGGTGGTGGTGCCCATTTTGATATATTTTAAGATGAGATGGGTAAACATAGAAAATAGGTGCAGGAGGAGGCTGTTTGATCCTTCGAGCCAGCACCGCCATTCATTGTGATCATGGCTGATCATCCACAATCAGTAACCTTCAGTTGCCAACGCCTTCTCCCCATATCCCTTGATTCCACTAGCCCCTCGAGCTCTATTTGACAAATCCAGGAATTGAGGGTGAGGAAGAATGGCCGCAGAGAAGGACAAGGCAGGCATTCATGAGCCATGAAAGACCTGCAGCCATGGACCATAGAATGGTGGAGCGTGTTTGAGGGCCAAGTGGCCTACTCCTGCTCCCATTTCCTTGCCTTAACAAGTCAGAAGGTTCATACAACAGCAGGCTACTTCCACACCTCCCATTTCACATCCACTGTTAATATTATTATTTCCTCCCCCCTCCCCTACCCCATCCATCTCACCCACCGATAGCTTTGAGAGTGGCGAGGTGGGCAGCAGTGGTTTGCAATCCATTCCACCCCAGACAAGGGGCTTGTTCCCAAGTTGAGGGGGGGGGGGGTGTGTCTGGAACTATGCTAACCGTTTCTCCCCCCTTCCCAGAATGGCCAGAATACCTGCTCATGATTGGATTGCTCAGAGCAGCCGGGCAGGTAGCCACACCTGTGGTAGGACCAATGTAGGTGGCTACTAGGGTTGCCAACTTTCTCACTCCCAAATAAGGGACAAAATGTGAACGCCCCACGCCCCACGTGACCTCACCCAGCCAGCGGCCACGTGCTCCCGCTCCACCAATGGCAGCCGCCCGGGCCGGGAAGCTACACAAACTCCGTTAGGCGGCGCCCGGGCCTAGAGTGTCAGGCCCTACAGCGGCCCTCGGGCCTACAGTGTCCGAGCCTACAGCGCACTCCCCACGGGGCCAATCCGGGACAAGGGCGGTCCCGTAAGGGACAAACCAATTTAGCCCAATATACAGGATGTCCTGGCTAATACGGGATAGTTGGCAACCCTCGTGATTACTTTGGCCACAAGAGTGATGGCCCTTGTGTTGTCTCTCTCTCCCCCTCTTTGCTCCACAATCTCTGTCTTCCCATTAGGGTATTGGCCAATTTTATATGGTTTAAGGTGAAGATGGGTATACATTTAACAAATTCAGGAATTGAGGGTGATCTATAGTGTTCAGTTTCATTCAGTTTATGGTCACGTTTACCGAGGTACAGTGAAAAGATTTTGTTGCGTGCTAACCAGTCAGCGGAAAGACAATACATGATTAGAATTGAGCCATTCATAGTGTATAGATACATGATAAGGGAGTAACGTTTAGTGCAAGGTAAAGCCAGCAAAGTCTGATCAAGGATAGTCCGACGAGATGGATAATCGTTCAGCTCTGCTCTCTGGTTGTGGTAGGATAGTTCAGTTGCCTGATAAAGCTGGGAATAAACTGTCCTTAAATCTGGTGCTGTGAGGTTTCACACTTCTTTCTATACCTTAATTCTATTATTATGTTTAAGGTGAGGATGTTAACGTTTGACAAATTCAGGAATTGAGGGTGAGGGGGAACAGCTACAGCAAAGGTCATAGCCATGGCCATGGGCAAGTTTGAATGTCAAAGTCATAATGTCATAAATGAAAGTAGAATTAAGCCATTCGGCCCATCAAGTCTACTCCGCCATTCAATCATGGCTGATCTATCTCTCCCTCCCAACCCCATTCTCCTGCCTTCTCCCCATAACCTCTGACACCCATACTAATCAAGACTCTATCTATCTCTGCCTTAAAAATATCCACTGACTTGGCCTCCACAGCCTTCTGTGGCAAAGAATTCCACAGATTCACCACCCTCTGACATTTCTCCTCAAAGAAGGTCCTTTAATTCTGAGGCTTTGACCTCTGGTCCTAGGCTCTCCCACTAGTGGAGACATCCTCTCCACATCCACTCTATCCAAGCCTTTCACTATTCTATATGGTTCAATGAGGTCCCCCCTCATTCTTCTAAACTCCAGCGAGTGCAGGCCCAGTGCCAACAAGCGCTCGTCATTGGTTAACCCACTCATTGCTGGGACCATTCTTGTAAAGTGGCCAACTCCTGCTTCTATTTCCTAGTGAGGCATCTAACTGCAGGCCACGTCCACACCTCCCATTTCACATCCATTGTTAACAGGAACGGCCCCCAATCACCAAGGCTTTGAGAGCGGTGGGTGGGGTGGACAGGAGGGAGGGAAGGGGGTGTCTGCAATCCTTTGCCCCCCCCCAGGCAAGGGGTCGGTGCTGATTTGAGCGGGTTGTGTGTGCATGTGTTTGTGGACAAACCCTCCCACCAAATGGTCAGAATACCAACTCATGATTGGATTGCTCAGAGCAGGCCCGGGGGGAACGGGCAGATAGGCCGAGTTATGGAGGGGGCGGATCAGGTGGCCTTCCTTACCTCAGAGTCCCAGAACTGATGGCTCTCTCCATCTTCTCTCTCTCTCTCTCTCTCTGTCTCTCTCTCTCTGTCTCTCCCTCCCTCCCCTCCCGCAGTCTTCGTCTGTCCTGGGACGCTGCGGAGGATTTTCGAGCCCACCAACGTCTTTGAGTCGGAGCACGAGGCGGGGGCTTGGTGCAAGGACCCGCTGCAGGCCGGAGACCGCATCTACTACATGCCCTGGATCCCGTACCGCACCGACACGCTGACCGAGTATGGCTCGTGGGAGGACTACACGGCCGGCCGGCCCACCACCTCCTACCACCTGCCCCACCGGGTCGACGGCACCGGCTTCGTGGTCTACGACGGCGCCGTCTTCTACAACAAGGAGCGCACGCGCAACGTGGTCAAGTTCGACCTGCGCACGCGCATCAAGAGCGGCGAGGCCATCATTGGCGGCGCCAACTACCACGACACGTCGCCTTACCGCTGGGGCGGCAAGACCGACATCGACCTGGCGGTGGACGAGAATGGCCTGTGGGCCATCTACGCCACCGAGCAGAACAATGGCAAGCTGGTTGTCAGCCAGCTCAACCCCTACACCCTGCGCTTTGAGGGCACCTGGGAGACCGTGTACGACAAGCGCTCGGCCTCCAACGCCTTCATGGTGTGCGGGGTCCTCTACGCCGTACGCTCCGTCTCCAAGGAGGACGACAGTGAGGTCATCGGCAACGCCATCGACTTCGCCTTCAACACTAACCTCAACCGCGAGGAGCCCGTCTCCATCGCCTTCCCCAACCCCTACCAGTACGTCTCGTCCGTGGACTACAACCCCCGAGACAACCAGCTGTACGTCTGGAACAACCACTTTGTACTCAGATACTCGCTGGAGTTCGGACCTCCCGATCCAACCGCAGGTAGGAATGAAAGAATGATTAAATGAATGAATGAGTGAATAAATGAATGAAAAAAAGAATGAATGAATGAATAAATTAATGAATGAACGAATTAATTAATGAATGAATGAATGAACGAATGAACGAATTAATGAATGAATGAATGAAAGAAAGAATGAATGAATAAATTAATTAATGAACGAATGAACGAATGAATCAATAAATTAATTAATGAACGAATGAACGAATGAATCAATAAATGAATGAATGAATGAATGAACGAATGAATCAATAAATGAATGAGAGAATGAATGAATGAATAAATAAATTAATTAATTAATGAACGAATGAACGGATTAATGAATGAATGAACGAATGAATCAATAAATGAATGAATGAAAGAATGAATGAATCAATAAATGAATGAATGAATGAATGAATGAATGAATGAATGAACGAACGAATGATGAATGAACGAATGAATGAATGAATGAATGAATATTTTATTGTCACCGTGAAATTCAACCCACAGTGAAATTCTTTGCTTGCCAAGGTATGCAAATAGTCACCACATAAAGGGCGCTTCCAAAGTTACAAAATATCCCGTGCCAAATCTACCTTTGTTCTCCCCCCGCCACCCCCTCACGGCGGTCTCCCCACGCCGGGTCTTCCTTTCTTCCCTCCCTCGGCAGCGGCGTCCTCACTTCCACGTGTCCCGTCCTCATCCATCGGTCGGCGGCCCCACCGACCGCTGAACCAACCTCTTCACTATCACCGGCGGGTCCTTTCCTGAGGCCTCCATGACGCCAACCCTTGCTCCAGGCGTGGTAAGAGGCTGAAGTGCATTCTATTCTTATACCTCCCGAAACGGAACAATGAAAGTCTTACTGAAGACAGGCACACAGTGCTGGGGTAACTCCGCGGGTCAGGCAGCATCAATGGAGAGAAGGAATGGGTGACGTTTCAAGTCAATTCAAGTCAAGTCAATTTTTATTTGTATAACACATTGAAAAACAACTCACGTTGACCAAAGTGCTGTACATCTGTTTAGGTACTAAGGAAAAAATGAAACATACAGTAGCACACAAACATAACAGCACATACAAAACAGTTCATAGCGCCTCCTCAATGAGCCTCAAACGCTAGGGAGTAGAAATAGGTTTTGAGCCTGGACTTAAAGGAGTCGATGGAGGGGGCAGTTCTGATGGGGAGAGGGATGCTGTTCCACAGTCTAGGAGCTGCAACCGCAAAAGCGCGGTCACCTCTGAGCTTAAGCCTAGACCGCGGGATAGTGAGTAGCCCCAAGTCGGCCAACCTGAGGGACCTGGAGTTAAAGAGGTGGGTTAGAAGATTTTTGATGTGGGGGGGGGAATGTCCATTTAGGGCTTTATATGTGAATAGGAGGAGCTTGAAGTTGATTCTGTACCGTACAGGGAGCCAGTGGAGAGAGGCCAGAATCGGCCTGCCTGGTTGAACCAGTCTGAAGTAGCGTCTCGACCCGAAACGTCACCCTTTCGTTCTCTCCAGAGATGCTACCTGTCCTGCTGAGTTACTCCAGCATTTTGTGTCTATCTGCGGTTTAAACCAGCATCTGCAGTTCCTTTCTACACAATGAAATTCTTACTTGCAGCAGCACAATTGGGTTGAGTGGACGTGGAGAGGATGTTTCCACTAGTGGGAGAGTTTAGGAACAGAGACCATAGCCTCAGAATTAAAGTATGTACTTAAGGGCCTGTCCCGCTTAGTCGATTTTTTAGGCAACTGCCGGCGACTGTCAAAGTCGTAGCAGATCGCCGAAATTTTCTTTTCCCCCACGACATAAAGACCACGACAATGACCACGACAATGACCACGACAATGACCACGACAATGCTGAGTCAGGTCGATACAAATGACTTTTTTGTGAAACTAGCACCTGGCTAAGAGATTACACCGTCTTCAGAAACATCACGAAATTCCCACGCTTATCAATGCTTCTCCGGCGTCCTCATTTTCGCTGAAATCACTGACAATTCTGTAATTACTTGAAAGTTTTGAAATATAACATCTTGCCCGGGTTACTCGAAAACCAAGCTTCACGGTAACAAGGCATAAACTGGATTGACTTCCAGTTTACTAATAGCCAGTATTAAGAAATTTAATTTTAAATGTGGTTAAATGGATTTTTGTGCGGAGTGTGGGCATTCTATGAAAATGTACGGGAGATGCATATCTGTTTTCTGGGTTGCATATCTGGGTTGGGAGCCTACTTTAAATGTAATCGCTGATGGCCATAAACATCGCGAAAATTCCCACGCTTACCTGACCGTCAAACTGTCGCCTCCAATCCACCTGTCAAATGTCCTGACGGTAAATAAGTTTGGTTAAACAAAAGTATTTTATGGCATCTTCAAATTACTTTACTTCATTTAATATTACGTGCTTCTAAATGCATCTAAGACAACCTAGCAAACCTGGGGACAGCATGCGACAGACAGCGCCCGCAATAAGCAACGATAACTAGCGACAAGCCAGCTGGCAACGAGAAATTTCACTCCGGTTGATTTCTCAGCGACACGCTGAGATCCACTACGATTCTTGGAAGACTCCTCACGATCGTGCCCGCAACACCCGGCGAACTGTCGGCGACAGCCTAGTTGCCGGCAGTCGCCTTAAGTCACGTAAAGTGGGACAGGCCCTTAAGAAAGGTGATGAGGAGGAATATGGTGACATGGGTTTGCAAGCCTTTGCAATGGATTTGTGGGATAATGTGGATAATGTTGGTTTGTAACCTTTCCGACTGGGACCGGGATGTTGTCATGGTTACTTTAATTTGTAAGCCTTTGCAACGGAGAACTGAATGGTGTTGTGGGTTCCATTTGGTTTGCAAACGTTCGCACCTGGGAACCGAATGATATCTTGGGTAACAACGATATCTCCAGCATTAGTTTAATAGGAACCTGAGGGGTAACCTTTTCACACAAGGCATGGTGGGTTTATGGAACAAGCTGCCAGAGGAGGGTGTTGAGGCTGGGACTATACCAACATTGAAGAAGCAGTTAGACTGGTGCATGGATAGGACAGGTTTGGAGGGGTATGGACCAAACGCTGGCAAGTGTGATTCGTGTAGATGGGACGTTGGCCATTGTGGGCAAGTTGGGCCAAAGGGCCTGTTTCCACACTATATCTTTGACTCTATGACTCTATTTACTATTGGAGTTACTGGAGCTACTCCAGTGTTTTGTGTCAATCTTTGGTATAAACCTGCATCTGCAGTTCCTTTTCATTACATATCATGGGTAACATTAGTTTGCAACCTTTGGATCTGGGATTGAAATGATATCTTGGGTTATGCCTGTTAGTAAGCCTTTATAACTGGGACCAAGATGATATTGTGGGTTACATTAGTTTCCAAGTCTTTTTTTTCCTTCAGAAAGGATTTATAATTCCATAGTCGCAATTATAAGAGTATTAAATTAAATTAATTCAAAACTGCTCTTTGCTTATTTGGCAAACAACAACCATGAAATTACAACCTGGTGAACTGTGACCAGGAGACACTCTAGTCTTTGTGACACCCTCGATTCCCGAAAGACCTCCATTGCCCCCGTAGACACTCGGCTTGGTTTATTGTCACATGTACCGAGGTACAGTGAAAAGCTTTCTTGTTGAATGCTATCCAGACATTGGAAAGACTGTACATGATTACAATTAAGCTGCCACAATGTACAGATGCAGGATAAAGGGAATAACATTTACTGCTAGATAAAATCCAGTAAAGTCCGATTAAAGATAGTCTGAGGGCCTCCAATGAGGTAGATGGTTGGTCGGGACCGCTCTCTAGTTGGTGAGAGGACGGTTCAGTTGCCAGATAACAGCTGGGAAGAAACTGTCCCTGAATCTGGAGGTGTGGGCTTTCACACTTCCCTAATGAAAGAGGGGAAAAGAGGGAGTGACCGGGGCGAGACACGTCTTTGGTTATGCTGGTAGCGTTATCAGGCCTGTGGGAAGTGTATATGGGGTCAATGGAAGAGAGGTTGGTTTGTGTGATGGTCCGCGCGGCATCCACAATTCTCTACAATTTGTTTTGGTCTTCGATGGAGCTGTTCCCAAACATAGAAACATAGAAAATAGGTGCAGGAGTAGGCCATTCGGTCCTTCGAGCCTGCACCGCCATTCAATATGATCATGGCTGATCATCCAACTCAGTATCCCGTACCTGCCTTCTCTCCATACCCCCTGATCCCTTTAGCCACAAGGGCCACATCTAACTCCCTCTTAAATATAGCCAATGAACTGGCCTCAACTACCTTCTGTGGCAGAGAATTCCACAGACTCACCACTCTCTGTGTGAAGAAATGTTTTCTCATCTCGGTCCTAAAATACTTCCCCCTTATCCTTAAGCTGTGACCCCTGGTTCTGGACTTCCCCAACATCGGGAACAATCTTCCAGCATCTAGCCTCTCCAACCCCTTAAGAATTTTATATGTTTCTATAAGATCCCCCCTCAGTCTTCTAAATTCCAGCGAGTACAAGTCTAGTCTATCCAGTCTTTCTTCATATGAAAGTCCTGCCATCCCAGGAATCAATCTGGTGAACCTTCTCTGTACTCCCTCTAAGGCTAGAATGTCTTTCCTCAGATTAGGAGACCAAAACTGTATGCAATACTCCAGGTGCGGTCTCACCAAGGCCCTGTACAACTGCAGCAGAACCTCCCTGCTCCTATACTCAAATCTTCTTGCTATGAATGCTAACATACCATTCGCTTTCTTCACTGCCTGCTGCACCTGCACGCTTGCTTTCAATGACTGTGATGCATCCCAATCAAGTGCTTTCCACGGCACATCTGCAGAGGTTGGTGAGAGTTGTTTGGGACACGCCAACATTCTTAAACCTTCAAGAAAGTTGGTGTGCTTTCTTGGCCATTGCTTCAGCATGACTGCTCCAGGTTAGGTTGCTGGAGATAATTACTCCTAGGAACTTGAAGCTTTCAACCACCTCTACTTTGGCACCATCAATATACACAAAGGTATGTGTACCACTTGCTTCCTGAACTGGATCACGATCTCCTTTGTCTTGCTGAAATTGAGGGAAAGGTTGTTGTCTTGACGGCAGACACAAAATGCTGGAGTAACTCAGCGGGTCAGGCAGCGTCTCGGGAGAGAAGGAGTGGGTGATGTTTTGGGTCGAGACCCTTCTTTTTGTGTCTACCTCCGATTTAAACCAGCATCTGCAGTTTTTTTCCTACACGTTGTTGTCTTAACGCCAGGTTACGAAGTTCTCAATCTCCTTCCTGTCCACCA
The DNA here is from genome assembly GCF_053455715.1 of Rhinoraja longicauda. NCBI lineage: Eukaryota > Metazoa > Chordata > Chondrichthyes > Rajiformes > Arhynchobatidae > Rhinoraja > Rhinoraja longicauda. The sequence goes on from NC_135989.1 coordinate 16,971,316, forward strand.
CCTGGTGATTATTTGATATTTGGCCCCACTGTTGTGGTGTTCTTCGTTTAGTGTCATCTGTGAATTTGTAAATTGAGTTGGATTTGTATTTGGCTGCAGGGTAGTGGGTGTGTAAGGAGTAAAGAAGAGGGCTGGAAACGCAAGCTTGCGTTTTGAGGATTATAGTGGAGGATGATTTGTTGCCTATCCTCACGGATTGTGGTCTGTTGGTCAGGGAATTGAGGATCCAGTCGCAGAGATGAGTGTTGACTCCAAGCTCAACGAGTTTGTAGATGAACGGTATGGGGTCATTGATCTTTCTTAAACTATGCATGCTTCAACAGCCCAACCGCGCGGGTGAACAAAGAGGAAGCTGATTGAACTTTATTACCTTCCATCACAGTGAGGAATGTGTATTCCGCTGTGGTGGATGTTTATAGACAATAGACAATAGGTGCAGGAGTAGGCCATTCGGCCCTTCGAGCCAGCACCACCATTCAATGTCATCATGGCTGATCATTCTCAATCAGTACCCCGTTCCTGCCTTCTCCCCATACCCCCTGACTTCGCTATCATTAAAGCATCCAGACAATTGGCCTCCACTGCCTTCTGAGGAAGAGAATTCCACAGATTTACAACTCTCTGACTGAAAAAGTTTTTCCTCATCTCCGTTCTAAATGGCCTACCCCTTATTCTCAAACTGTGGTCCCTGGTTCTGGAGTCCCCCAACATTGGGAACATATTTCCTGCCTCTAACGTGTCCAACCCCTTAATAATCTTGTATGGTATATTTTATTTTATGTGGCTGTGTGTCTTGTTGCTTTTTACTTAGTATGGCTGTGTGGTAACTCACATTTCACTGTACCTTAATTGGTACATGTGACAATTAAACTGAATCTTGAATCTTAAATCAACCGAGACTACTAAGAGGAGACACGACAAAGTAATAAAGCAGTGGGTTTAAGAAATTGCTTACGTAAGTGCGGGTTTATGTAAGTAGCCTGTTACATAAGCTTGGGAGTGCCCGTACAGGCAACACGTTTACTCAACTTGGTATTTTAGATTCCATCCTCTTCGAAATCTCGAGGAGATTTCGAAGAGGATGGAATCTAAAATTCTGACCGAGCAAGGATAGATGCTTGCCTTGCCTGACGTGTCGTGAATGAAGATTCGCAGTCTCAGTTTGCAGGGCAGGAGATTTTAGAACCGAGATCCGAAGAAATCTCTTCACTGGAACGTTGGCGAACCTGTGGAAGTCTCTTTCGCTGAAGGGCATAAACTCCAAGTTGTTAAATATTTCAGCAGGAAAGAGGCAAATTTGTAAACACAAGAATCTATGGGAAGATGGCACTGTGGTATTGACATACAGGATCAGCTGTGGGTGTATTGGACAATAGACAATAGACAATAGGTGCAGGAGGAGGCCATTCGGCCCTTCGAGCCAACACCACCATTCAATGTGATCATGGCAGATCATTCTCAATCAGTACCCCGTTCCTGCCTTCTCCCCATACCCCCTGACTCCGCTATCCTTAAGAGCTTTATCTAGCTCTCTCTTGAATGCATTCAGAGAATTGGCCTCCACTGCCTTCTGAGGCAGAGAATTCAACAGATTCGCAACTCTCTGACTGAAAAAGCTTTTCCTCATCTCAGTTCCAAATGGCCTACCCCTTATTCTTAAACTGTGGGCCCTTGTTCTGGACTCCCCCAAAGCTGGAGAAAGCTTGAAATCTTTCTTCTGTTTTCTCTGTAGTTCACTGGAGTTGTCAAATGCCATTCAAAATGCCCAACTCCCCATGCAGCGCCGGAGACTCAGGTTCGATCCTGACTACGGGTGCTGCACTGTAAGGAGTTTGTACGTTCTCCCCGTGACCTGCGTGGGTTTACTCCGAGATCTTCGGTTTCCTCCCACACTCCAAAGACGTACAGGTATGTAGGTTAATTGGCTGGGTAAATGTAAAAATTGTCCCTAGTGGGTGTAGGATAGTGTTAATGTACGGGGATCACTGGGCAGCACGGACTTGGAGGGCCGAAAAGGCCTGTTTCCGGCTGTATATATATGATATGATGATATGATAACCAGGCAGCACCAACGAGAAATCTCAGAAACATGTTCCATTTGATCTTGATAATCATGGCTGTTCTTTATTGCCCATTCTAAATGTTCAGTTTGGTTTAGTTTATTTCTTTGGAGATACAGCACAGCGCAGAAACAGGCCCTTCGGTCCCCCAAGTCCGTGCTGACCAGTGATCCCCGCACACTAACACTATCCTACACACACTGGGGACAATTTACACATATATGATGCCAATTAACCTGCAAACCTGTACGTCTTTGGAGTGTGGGAGGAAACTGAAGATCTCGGAGAAAACCCACGCAGGTCACAGGGAGAACGTACAAACTACGCACAGATAGCACCCGTAGTCGGGATTGATCACAGGTCGAAAAGCTTTTGTTGCGTGCTAACCAGTCAGTGGAAAGACAATGCATGATTACAATCGAGCCATTCACAGTCTATAGATAAGGGAATAACGTTTAGTGCAAGATATTGCCAGTAAAGTCCGATCAGGGATAGTCCGAGGGTCACCAATGAGGTAGATAGTAGTTCAGCACTGCTCTCTGGTTGTGGTGGGATGGTTCAGTTGCTGATTCAGTGGCCATATAAAAGTGCATGTGAACCTTCTCTTAAACCTGAGCGTTGTCAATGGTTGTGAGGCTTTGAACTTCAGCAGATGTAGGTGTAGGATAGTGTTAGTGTGCGGGGAACGCTGGGCGGCGCGGACCCGCTGGGCCGAAGGGCCTGTTTCTGCGCTGTATTTCTAAATCTAAAAAAATCTAGATGCAGCTAGTAATTGTAGTTGCTCATGCTATGTCCTGTTCCTGTTGCTGGGCTTTTGATGCAGATGATCCAGTTGAGCTTCTGGTCAGTCATGATGGGTGGGCCTCATTGAAACTTACTGAATAGTGAAAGGCTTGGATGGAGTGGATGTGGAGAAGATGTTTCCATTAGTTGGAGAGTCCAGGACCAGAGGGCATAGCCTCAGAATTAAAGGACGTGCCTTCAGGAAGGAGAAGAGGAGGAATTTCTTCAGTCAGAGGGTGGTGAATCTGTGGAATTCATTGTGACCTAACCAATCATGGCTGATCTATCTCTCCCTCCTAACCCCAGTCTCCTGCCTTCTCCCCTTAACACCTGACACCCGTACTAATCAAGAATCTATCAATCTCAGCCTTAAAAATACCCACTGAATTGGCCACCACAGCCTTCTGTGGCAACGAGGGCGTGCAGCGTCGGTTCACCAGGTTAATTCCCGGGATGTCAGGACTGTCGTATGTTGAAAGACTGGAGCGACTAGGCTTGTATACACTGGAATTTAGAAGGATGAGAGGGGATCTTATCAAAACATATAAGATTATTAAGGGATTGGACACGTTAGAGGCAGGAAACATGTTCCCAATGTTGGGGGAGTCCAGAACCAGGGGCCACAGTTTAAGAATAAGGGGTAGGCCATTTAGAACGGAGATGAGGAAAAACGTTTTCAGTCAGAGTTGTAAATCTGTGGAATTCTCTGCCTCAGAAGGCAGTGGAGGCCAATTCTCTGGATACAACGTGAAAACAGGCCCTTCGGCCCACCGAGTCCGCAGCGCCCAGCGATCCCCGCACATTAACACTATCCTACACACACTAGGGACAATTTTTACATTTTACCCAGCCAATTAACCTACAAACCTGTACGCCTTTGGAGTGTGGGAGGAAACCGAAGATCTCGGAGAAAACCCACACAGGGTCACGGGGAGAACGTACAAACTCCGTACAGACGGCGCCCGTAGTCAGGATCGAACCTGAGTCTCCGGCGCTGCATTCGCTGTAAGGCAGCAACTCTACCGCTGCGCCACCGTGCCGCCCTAACTAATGCAAAACCTCCTTTGAAAATAACTAGTCTGGCCACACTATTCCGACGATGGAGTGGTTATGTTTTGTGGTTCGGATCCCTGTAGACGATGCCAATCAAGCAACCTGTTCTTCGTGGTCCAAGTGAAAGATAGATTTTCCATTGCCCTCTCTCCATGTGGCAACCCTCACTGGGACTTGGTTGCTGAGCTAAGAGCCGTGATTTTCTTCAATAGAACTTAACTATGATCAGGTTCCTTCAGTTGCTGTGGCAACCAGCCAGGAAAAAAAAAGGTTAAAACAGATGGAGCATTGGTAGTGCCGTGCCTTCAGAATGCAAAACCGTAGCTTGTAGGCCTCATTGCTGAAAGTAGAATCACCCGAGCCGTGGAATGAATAATTCATTCGGTATATTGTTGCTTGAGAGAGATGGAATTTAAGGCCTAAAATAATTCTGAGTTTCACTTGCATGTCAAAGGGGTGGAGGAGCAGATTTGTGCTGTCTAATCTAGTGAGTTGTGCACAGTTCATGGACTGTATCTCGTGGAAGGGACTGTTAAATGGATAACAAAAAATAATTTTATAATCTATCATTGACGCATGATCTTTCAGGAGCAGCCAACATTGTGTGTACATGTCCTGAATGTAGATGAATCTCCGAGCTGGCTCTGTTGTCTCGAGATACCAACTCTGCTTGGCCAAATTCCTAAATGCTCCATTCAATAAAGTTCACCTCTCGTTTCATGACTCAATTTAATCGTTTTTTTTTTTACCGACGAGCTGCCTTTCTCTGCTATTCACCCACCACTTTCACTCCCCACCGAGTCCCATATCTTTAATGAAAATCAAAAACAAAACTGGATGCTGGAAAAACTGAAATAAACACAGAAATTTGCAGGAAACATTTCAGGTCAAAGACCCTTTTGTAATGAACATTGACTCTGCTGAGTTTCCAACATTTTCACTTTTTATTCCAGATCGTTAATCAATGAACCAACAAATGCTAATGAAGTAAATGCGGGAAAATACATGCTACATTTTTACTGCCTCTCTCACTAACTGTTCCATATTAGCCGGGACTTCCCATATTTTGGGCTAAATTGGTTTGTCCTGTATGGGACCGCCCTTGTCCTGTATTAGGCCCAGATGACGTTGTAGGCCAAGGGGGCCGCTGAAGGCCCGGACAGTGTAGGCCCGGACACTGTAGGCCAGAGGGCCGCTGTAGGCCCGGACAGTGTAGGCCCGGACAGTGTAGGCCAAGGGGGCCGCTGAAGGCCCGGACAGTGTAGGCCCTGACACTGTAGGCCAGGGGGCCGCTGTAGGCCCGGACAGCGTAGGCCCGGACAGTGTAGGCCCGGGCGCCGCCTAACGGAGGTTTCATAGCAACCCGCCTCCCGGCCCGGGCGGCCACCATTGGACGAGCGGGAGCACGTGGCCGCTGACTGGGTGAGTTCACGTGGGGGCTCACCTGGAGTTTAATCTTCAATTCCTGATGAGTCAAAACTTGACTCAGAGGAGTGGCAGCCCATCCACTGTGGAGCAATGTAGTCATAGAGTGATACAACGTGGAAACAGGCCCTTTGGCCCAACATGCCCACACTGGCCAACAATGTCCCAGCTACACCAGTCCCACCTGCCCGCATTTGGTCCATATCCTTCCAAACCCATCCTATCCATGTACCTGTCTGGCTGTTTCTTATTGATTCCATTACGGGTGCTTTGATGAGTCTGGTTACACTACTCATCTGTATTTCTGAGCCCTCCCAATAGTTTAGTTAATTATTGCCACGTGTACTGAGGTACAGTGAAAAGCTTTTGTTTACCTGCTATCCAGTCAAAGAAACGACTATACATGACTACAGTCAGGCTGTCCACTGTGCACAGACATAGGAGCAGAATTAGGCCATTCGGCCCATCGAGTCTGCTCCGCCATTCCATCATGGCCAATCTATTTGTCCCATTCAAGCCCTTTCTCCTGCCTTCTCCCCAAAACCCGCACTGTCCAAGAACCTTTCAATCTCCACTTTAAAAATACTCAATGACTTGGCCGCCTGTAGCAATGAATTCCATAGATTCACCACCCTCTGGATAAGGAATTCCTCCTCATCTTCATTCCAAAGGTGGATCCTTTTATTCTGAGGCTGTTCCCTCTGGTTCTAGACTCTACTACTACTGGAAACATGGTCTCCACATCCAATCTATCTAGGCCTGATTGTGTATGTAGGCAATGGAGGGCTTTGGATTATGTGCAGGTAGATAAGAGATGGGCTTAGCATCATGTTCAGCACGGAGATTGTGGGCCTGCAGGGTCTGTACTTGTGCTGTGTTGTTCTATGTTCCACGATAGGTACCTGGTTTGTATGGCTTCAGGTAAATCTACCCCCTCAGACTCCCTCATCCCACATATGAATAATCAAAAATCGGGCTTGTTGTTTGATGCTTCAAAACTGTAATATAATGAAGCAATTCCTCGCCAAATCTTCATTCAACCTGATTTTTATATCCACCAAATGGTAGATATATCAGTGCCACGAACACACTGCTGCAAGGGCGCACGGTGACGCAGCGGTAGAGGTGCTGCCTTACAGCGCTTTAAGCGCCAGAGACCCAGGTTCGATCCTGACCACGGGTGCTCTCTGTAAGGAGTTTGTACGTTCTCCCCGTGACCTGCGTGGGTTTTCTCCGGGCGCTCCGGTTTCCTCCCACACTCCAAAGACGTGCAGGTTTGTAGGTTAATCGGCTTCGATAAAATTGTGAATTGTCCCTAGTGTGAAACATAGAAACATAGAAAATAGGTGCAGGAAGAGGCCATTCGGCCCTTCGAGCCAGTACCGCCATTCATTGTGATCATTGATGGGATAGTGTTAATGTGCACGGATCGCTGGTTGGTGCGGACTCGGTGGGCCTAAGGCCCTGTTTCCGTGCGGTATCTAAACTAAACTAAACAGCAATCAAGCATACTAGAGGTAATTTATTTTTACATTTAAATAACGTTGCACGATGTGCTTAGAGCTTTGGTACAGTTTTGTTAATAAAGCTGAAAATTGGTTTATCATCAAAACAATAAGTAATTTTACCAATGTCGTGTCTGCATTCTGATTTTGAATAAATAGAAATAATATTTAAACAACAGCAAACCAGTTTCTAGGTACTTTGTACACTAATCCGTTTGGTAATCCATTTTAAATGACATTCAGAAGCTTTTGAAATGTGCCAGCGAGTGCCTACATAAAAAAAAAGGGTTTAATTTCAAGTATTCTCTTCAAAAGCCCACAAAGAGGGACAATTAGCCAGCACAACGTGGGGTGATGAAACAAATGGGGTGATGTGGACAGTTTTGTGTACCAAACCACTTCCAGCATGTGTAGGAAGGAACTGTAGATACTGGTTTACACCGAAGGCAGACACTAAATGCTGGAGTAACTCAGCGGGTCAGGCAGCATCTCTGGAGAGAAGGAATGGGAGGCGTTTCGGGTCGAGACCCTTCTTCAGACTCAAGACTCAGTCTGAAAGAAGGGTCTCGACCTGAAACGTCACCCATTCCTTCTCTCCAGAGATGCTACCTGTCCCGCTGAGTTACACCTGCTGTAATCATAAGTCTGCTTAACGAATGTCCTCTGTGATTAAAATCTAATATGTCTGCAAACTCTTGGAATTACCAATAATTTCCTGCACAACGTAACTGGGAACACCAGCTATTAACGCCCCCTAGTGTAGTAATTCCTTGATTTTCAAATATATGATTTTGCGAATCTTTACTAAAATACCATTTGGCCCTTTGCATTTTGCATTTTGATTAACAAAGCTATTTTTTCCACAAAAATGAATTGCACACCGCTGTGCATGCACAGTGTGCTCTGTACCAAATGCCCAAATTTGCCCTATCACCAACCTTTTCAATCAACAAAATTTCACTTAATGAAATGTTTTCCAGAAATGATCACTTTCAGAATTCAAGGAGTGGCCGCTGACAAAACTGTTGCACTGGGATTTATATTGAAGCAAGGTCACTGAGGGATTTTGATGGGTCTGTGAAGATTTTCTCTTGGGCCTGGGAGAGGATTAAGGACCAGGAAGGGTTCTGCAGTATTGTCTACTTCATAGATTGAGGTTCTCCTACCACCTACTACTGAGGTCGGCACGGTGGCGCAGCGGTAGAGTTGCTGCCTTACGGCGTTTGCAGCGTCGGACACCCGGGTTCGACCCCGACTACGGGCACCGTCTGTACGAAGTTTGTACGTTCTCCCCGTGACCTGCGTGGGTTTTCTCCGAGTTCTTCGGTTTCCTCCCGCACTCCAAAGACGTGCAGGTTTTTAGGTTAATTGGCTTGGTAAATGTAACAATTGTCCCTAGTGTGTGTAGGATAGTGTTAGTGTGCGGGGATCGCTGGGCGGCGCGGACCCGGTGGGCCGAAGGGCCTGTTTCCGCACTGTATCTCTAAACTAAACTAAACTAAAAGATAGAATTTAAGAGGTTGGCTCATCACCATGTTCTCGAATCAATTGGAGATAATAAATGCCAGTTGCACCCGTATGCTGTGAAAGAGGTTAATAATATATTTATTCACAAAGTGCTGGAGTAACTCAGCAACTTAGGCAGCATCTTGGGAGAGAAGGAATGGGTGACGTTTCGGGTCGAGACCCTTCTTCAATATTCCTTTATTCGTCCCACACTGGGGAAATTTACAAGTTATTGAAATATCTGGGGTGTTTTGTTTGTTTTTTTTTACTAAAAAATACACACACAAATACAAACAAACCCACCACTATAGTTCAAAGCAAAACAATTCTTAAATATCAAGTATACTGAGTATTAAATAACTATGTTACAATCCCCATTGAGGATGACTTCCACCCCCCCGTGGTGCCCAGCGGTCCCGGAAACCCCCCCCCGGGTGCCCGTGGACAGCGCGTGGTCCCTATCTAACCCCACCCCTTAAAAATTAAGGAGAGGAAGTATAACATAGCAAAGAAGAGTGGGAAGACAGAGGATTGGGACTCTTTTAAAGAGCAACAAAAGTTAACTAAAAAGGCAATACGGGGAGAAAAGATGAGGTACGAGGGTAAACTAGCCAATAATATAAAGGAGGATAGCAAAAAATTTTTTAGGTACGTGAAGAGGAAAAAAATAGTCAAGGCAAATGTGGGTCCCTTGAAGACAGAAGCAGGGGAATTTATTATGGGGAACAAAGAAATGGCAGACGAGTTAAACCGTTACTTTGGATCTGTCTTCACTGAGGAAGATACACACAATCTCCCAAATGTTCTAGGGGCCGGAGAACCTAGGGTGATGGAGGAACTGAAGGAAATCCACATTAGGCAGGAAATGGTTTTGGGTAGACTGATGGGACTGAAGGCTGATAAATCCCCAGGGCCTGATGGTCTGCATCCCAGAGTACTTAAGGAGGTGGCTCTAGAAATAGTGGAAGCATTGGAGATCATTTTTCAATGTTCTATAGATTCAGGATCAGTTCCTGTGGATTGGAGGATAGCAAATGTTATCCCACTTTTTAAGAAAGGAGGGAGAGAGAAAACGGGTAATTATAGACCAGTTAGTCTGACATCAGTGGTGGGGAAGATGCTGGAGTCAATTATAAAAGACGAAATTGCTGAACATTTGGATAGCAGTAACGGGATCATTCCGAGTCAGCATGGATTTACGAAGGGGAAATCATGCTTGACAAATCTACTGGAATTTTTTGAGGATGTAACTAGGAAAATTGACAAGGGAGAGTCAGTGGATGTGGTGTACCTCGACTTTCAGAAAGCCTTCGACAAGGTCCCACATAGGAGATTAGTGGGCAAAATTAGGGCACATGGTATTGGGGGTAGGGTACTGACATGGATAGAAAATTGGTTGACAGACAGAAAGCAAAGAGTGGGGATAAATGGGTCCCTTTCGGAATGGCAGGCAGTGACCAGTGGGGTACCGCAAGGTTCGGTGCTGGGACCCCAGCTATTTACGATATACATTAATGACTTAGACGAAGGGATTAAAAGTACCATTAGCAAATTTGCAGATGATACTAAGTTGGGGGGTAGTGTGAATTGTGAGGAAGATGCAATAAGGCTGCAGGGTGACTTGGACAGGTTGTGTGAGTGGGCGGATACATGGCAGATGCAGTTTAATGTAGATAAGTGTGAGGTTATTCACTTTGGAAGCAAGAATAGAAAGGCAGATTATTATCTGAATGGTGTCAAGTTAGGAGGAGGGGGAGTTCAACGAGATCTGGGTGTCCTAGTGCATCAGTCAATGAAAGGAAGCATGCAGGTACAGCAGGCAGTGAAGAAAGCCAATGGAATGTTGGCCTTCGTAACAAGAGGAGTTGAGTATAGGAGCAAAGAGGTCCTTCTACAGTTGTACCGGGCCCTGGTGAGACCGCACCTGGAGTACTGTGTGCAGTTTTGGTCTCCAAATTTGAGGAAGGATATTCTTGCTATGGAGGGCGTGCAGCATAGGTTCACTAGGTTAATTCCCGGAATGGCGGGACTGTCGTATGTTGAAAGGCTGGAGCGATTGGGCTTGTATACACTGGAATTTAGAAGGATGAGGGGGGATCTTATTGAAACATATAAGATAATTAGGGGATTGGACACATTAGAGGCAGATAACATGTTCCCAATGTTGGGGGAGTCCAGAACAAGGGGCCACAGTTTAAGAATAAGGGGTAGGCCATTTAGAACGGAGATGAGGAAGAACTTTTTCAGTCAGAGGGTGGTGAAGGTGTGGAATTCTTTGCCTCAGAAGGCAGTGGAGGCCAGTTCGTTGGATGCTTTCAAGAGAGAGCTGGATAGAGCTCTTAAGGATAGCGGAGTTAGGGGGTATGGGGAGAAGGCAAGAACGGGGTACTGATTGAGAGTGATCAGCCATGATCGCATTGAATGGCGATGCTGGCTCGAAGGGCTGAATGGCCTACTCCTGCACCTATTGTCTATTGTCTATTGTCTATTGTCACCCGGGCACGGACGTGACCCTGGAAAAGGGACAGGCAGCCGGCTCGGGCCGAGCCCTCTTCCGCCTGGCGCGTAGGGTTGCCAACTATCCCACTCCCGTAAACGGGACAGGGTGACATCACTGCCCCGCGCTCCACGTAACCTCACCCAGCTGGCGGCCACGTGCTCCCGCTCCACCAATGGCAGCCATCCGGGCAGGGACGCGGGTTGCTACGTAACCTCCGTTAGGCGGCGTCCGGGGGTCTGGACCTACACTATCCGGACCTACACTGTCCGGACCTACACTGTCCGGACCTACACTGTCCGGACCTACACTATCCGGACCTATACTGTCCGGACCTACAGTGTCCGGACCAACACTGTCCGGACCTACACTGTCCAGCCCTACAGTATCCGGACCTACAGTGTCCGGACCTACACTGTCCGGACCTACACTGTCCGGACCAACACTGTCCGGACCTACACTGTCCAGGCCTACACTGTCCGGACCTACACTGTCCAGCCCTACAGTGTCCGGACCAACACTGTCCGGACCTACACTGTCCGGGCCTACAGTGTCCAGACCTTCAGTGTCCGGGCCTACACTGTCTGGACCTACACTGTCCAGGCCTACACTGTCCAGGCCTACAGTGTTCGGGCCTAGAGTGTCCGGGCCTACAGTGTCCGGGCCTAGAGTGTCCAGGCCTACAGTGTCCGGGCCTACAGCGCCCCCCCCCGGGCCCAATGCGGGACAAGGGCGGTCCTGTACAGGACAAACCAATTTAGCCCAATATAGGGGATGTCCCGGCAAATACGGGACAGTTGGCAACCTTACTGGCATGTGACTCGCAGATGGCCAGTTTGGCCAGGCCTAGGATCTACACAACCAGGACATCTTCAGCCCTACCCTCTCTTCTACGCACAGGGTGTCGAAAGATTAGGATGATGGGTGAGAAGTTCAGCCAGAAGGCAAGGAGCAGCCCCTTTGGGTATTGGTACAGGGGCATTGAAATATCTGTTGGCTGTGTATTGATCAGATGTTTTACAGATAATAAATGATGAATATTTTCTCTGCAGCACAAGCCACGATGGCTTCCACGAGCAGCACGGGGGCGGCCAGACCGACCACAGTGCCCACCACAACCACCACCAGGAAAGCCCCGCTCACCACCATCGCCGTGGGTGCAATCAACCAGCTGATCCCGGAGCAAAACCCCATCACACCGGACGTCCCCCTCACCAGCCACATACCCCTCTCCAACCAGCTACCATCCCCGCAGAGGTACTGTGAACCCACCGAGACAAGGGACATCAAATGGCCATCGACGCAGCAGGGAGTCCTGGTGGAGCGACCGTGCCCCAAGGGGACCAAAGGTAGGTCGGGCGCTGTGATACGTTGGAGCAGGATAGAGGGGATGTGGAGAGGGCGGTCACGGTGGCACAGCTCTAGAGTTGCTGCCTTGCCAGTAACCCGGGTTCGAACCTGACTACGGGCGCCTTCTGTACGGAGTTTGTACGTTCTCCCCGTGACCTGCGCGCGTTTTCTCCAAGACCTTAGGTTTCCTCCCACAGTCCAAAAACATACCAGTTTGTACTGTAGGTTAATTGGCTTGGCATAAGTGTAAAATTGCCCCACATGTGTGTAGGATAGTGTTAGTGTGCGCGGTCGGTGTGGACTCGGTGATCCAAAAGGCCTGTTTCCACACTGTATCTCTAAACTAAACTAAACTAAATAGTGGGAGAGTTAAGGACCTGAGGTTTCGGACTCAGAATAAAAGGATGTACCTTTAGAGGAGGAAGTTCTTTAGTCGGAGGGTGATACATCTATGAAATTCATTGCCACATTGCCACAGATGGCTGTGGAGACCAAGTCAATGGGTATTTGTAAAGTGGAGATTGATAGATTAGTGAGACCATCAAAGGATATGGGGAGAAGACAGGAGTTGAGAAGGAAACATTGTTCAGCCATGATTGAATGGTGGAGTGGACGTGATGGGCCAAATGGCCTAATTCTGTTCCTTTGTCTTATGGTGATAACCAAAGATATTAGAGGAACAAGATAGACCACTCGACCCTAAAAACCGTAGTACGTCACGGCGCCATTTTAGTCGGCAGAAACTTGCAGAAACATTTTTTAAAAATAACTAAAATCTGTGAATTGATAGATGAGATATATTCTGCATTTTAATGGTATCATCACACATAGTTCCCCCAAAACACTGATTACACTGCGAGAGGCAGAGCGAACGGCGGGTTTGCCTACTAAAATGGCGGACGTTCCACTCCTTTGCGTACTACGCTTCAGTATAGGCGATTTCGACGGGGTGGTCCATCTTGCTCCTCTGGTATCTTTGGTGATGGCAAGCGAGCAGAAGGTTGGCAGTGCTACCCAAGGCGGTGATGGCAGTGTGTCTGTGTTGCAGGTATAGCCTCCTACCTCTGCCTGGTTTCACTCGGCCTCTGGAGCCCAAGAGGACCTGACTTCAGCAACTGCACCTCGCCCTGGGTGAACCAGGTGGCACAAAAGGTAAATGCAGTTGAGCGGGGAGATGGAGGGGCACACGTTGTGGATAATATTCGGTCAGGTAAAAATGGTTTCAATGCATTTGTTTAATTGGCACGTGTACCAGGTACAGTGAAATGCATTTGTTTTGCAAACAACTCTCCCCGTACATTAGCACAATCACGGCAGTCAGTCCAATACACATGGAAAAGCCCATGGTGCCATTAAAAAATTGGTGAAGGACCCTTTGTCAACCAAGCCCCCAAGCTGTGGAATACCCTACCAGGATCATGGGAGACACACACTCAGTTAACATTTTTAAACCGCAGTTAAAAACATATCTTTTTAATCAAGCTATCAACTGATTGTACTTCGTTTGTCTTTTTACACTCTCAATTTTACATCTTACATCTTACATTTTATATTTTTATATAAATCTGTGCTATTAACATTATTATTATTATTGTTGTTGTTGTTGTTGTTATTGTTGTTGTTATTATTATTATTATTATTATTATTACTATTATTATTATTACTATTATTATTATTACTATTATTATTGTTATTATTATTATTGTTATTATTATTACTATTATTATTGTTACTATTATTATTGTTATTATTATTATTGTTATTATTATTATTATTATTGTTATTATTATTGCTATTATTGTTATTATTATTATTGTTGTTGTTGTTGTTATTATTATTATTACTATTATTATTGTTACTATTATTATTATTATTGTTGTTATTATTATTATTATTATTACTATTACTATTATTACTATTATTATTGTTACTATTATTATTATTGTTATTATTATTATTATTATTATTACTATTATTATTATTATTATTATTATTGTTACTATTATTATTATTATTATTATTGTTATTATTATTATTATTACTATTACTATTATTACTATTATTGTTGTTATTATTATTATTATTATTGTTATTATTATTACTATTATTATTACTATTATTATTATTATTATTATTATTATATTAATATTTATATGCTACTAACAGTCTATATATTTACTGTTTTAAATTGTATTTTTGTTTAGACATGTGTTTGTTTTTGTGGAAAACACTTTTAGGCTGCACTCAATTGCATGAAAAGTGCTGTATAAATAAACGTTTTTATTATTATCATTATTATTATTATTATTATTATTATTATTATTATTATTATTATTATTATTATTATTATTATTATTATTATTATTATTATTATTATTATTATTATTATTATTATTATTGCTACGCCATTCTACAGTCCCAGCTACAGATGGCCACAAAGGTCCATTGCAGCCATCGTCTCCATTCCCATCGCCCCATGATCCGATGACCCTCTCCACAGCCTGGCCACCTTCAACCCTCGTTCCCCCAGGGGGCACCTCCCACAGCCGATTTTGAGGCCGTGGAAGGTGAGACACTCCCTCCTCCCTCCACCAGTTCCTCTCATGGACTTGTGGGACTTTGCGGTCCATTGTGGTTGAAATCCAATGCTCTACACCACTCCTCTCTTTTTTTACAAATACTTTATTCCAAAAACAAAGACAAACATACAAAGTAGTAACACAATCAAATCAAAAGCTGCCAATTGGCAGTTTCCAAACAAAACAGTTATCAGATTAAAATTCCGCCAACTTTGTCAGTAACACATTCCACACCCCGCGGCGACCAGTGTTCACGGAAGGCGTTCAGCGTCTCCGTGGACACCACGTGTTCCCTCTCCAGGGACGCGCGATCACGGACTTACTACACTGTACCTCAAGAGCATGTGTTACCTGCCAAGAGAGTTTCGGTCACATTCATCAGAAGGCTGATTGATCATCAATTGGGCCATGGGCCAATGATGGCCATTGGCCATGGTCACTGGGGCTGAACAGGTTAAATTGTGAGGCTGGTTTGCATCGACTTGCACCCTGTTGAACAGAAGAAGAAAAATGTTTCTGACGAATTTGAGACGATAATTGGAGTAGATGTAAGAGGTTTGGGAGTAAAATCCTTGTGTCTAGTCGGAGAGTGCAGAGTGAGATGTGGCAAACCTAAACCTAAATCAAGGACAAGTCGCACCCTGGCCACTCCCTCTTCTCCCCTCTCCCATCAGGCAAAAAGTGTGAAAACGCACACCTCCAGATTCAGGGACAGTTTCTTCCCGGCTGTTATCAGGCAACTGAACCGTCCCACCACAACCAGAGAGCAGTGCTGAACTACTATCTACCTCATTGGTGACCCTCGGACTATCCTTGATTGGACTTTGCTGGCTTTACCTTGCACTAAATGCTATGCCTTATCATGTATCTGTGCACTGTAAATGGCTGGATTGTTTTTCTGCTGACTGGTTAGCACGCAACGAAAGCTTTTCACTGTACCTCGGTACCTGTGACAATAAACGAAACTAAACTGACGCTAAAATTTACAGCTAGTTCATCCAAGTGCAATGTCAGGAAGCACCTCTTCAAGCAAAGGGTAATGGAAGCGTGAGACTCTCTTTTCCCCCAAAGTGCTGTTGTATCAGGGAGTCACATAAAATGTCAACATTTAGATGGACTGCCTTAGTGGGGCAAGGTCAATAAATGTTGGAGGACCAAGCTGGTTCAGGCGTAGAATAACCAATGTCTATTAGACCTTGAGTGGATGAACAGCCTCTTAGGAAGGGGTATTAATCTAGAGAAGGTTAGCTGGCCTCGTTGTTCTGATGCATGTAAATTGCCAAATCCACTGCAGCCAGAAATGGGAGTCACCAAATGTCAGCTTAGCTAATGGACTAATTCTGTGCCATTATTTCTGGTCGATAAAATATTGTAATGGAAATAGGCTGTTAGGGTTAAGCATGAATAAAGTAACAAAACCAGGCTGAGTATAAGTGTGTAGGAAAAAAACTGCAGATGCTGGTTCAAATCGAAGGTAGACACAAAATGCTGGAGTAACTCAGCGGGACAGGCAGCATCTCGGGAGAGAAGGAATGGGTGACGTTTCGGGTCGAGACTCTTCTTCAGACTGATGTCAGGGGAGGGGGCGGGACAAAGATAGGATGTAGTCGGAGACAGGAACAGTGCAAATTGGAGGAACAGCACCTCATATTTCGCTTGGACAGTTTACACCCCAGCGGTATGAACATTGACTTCTACAACTTCAGGTAGTCCCTGCTTTCCCTCTCTATCCCCTCCCCTTCCCAGTTCTCCCACTAGTCTTCCTGTCTCCGACTACATTCTATCTTTGTCCCACCCCCTCCTCTGACATCAGTCTGAAGAAGGGTCTCGACCCGAAACGTCACCCATTCCTTCTCTCCCGAGATGCTGCCTGTCCCGCTGAGTTACTCCAGCATTTTGTGTCTACCAGACTGAGTATAATTATGGCTAGTGTTTCTGCTGTCTGCACTCATCTCTGACTTGCAAAGAAGGATTGGAGTCTGCTTAGTTGCAACCCTCTCATGAAGAACCTGTTGCAAAGTTTCAATCTCAACAGTGAGACCTTATGCCTTATGAGGAGAATAACAGCAACTAGTAACACTTGCAAAACTGTTGGGAAAGATTTATGTGTTGGCACAGTGGTGTAGACACAATGACATAGCAGTAGAGCTGCTGCATCTCAGTGCCAGAGACCCAGTTTCGATCATGACTACAGGTACTGTCTGTCCGGACTTTGTACCTTCTCCCTTTGACCTGCGTGGGTTTTCTCCAGGTGCTCCGGTTTCACCCACACTCCAAAGACGTACAAGTTTGTATATTAATATACTTGGTAAAACTGTAAACTGTAAATCGAGTGTGTGTGCGATAGTGTTAATGTGTGGGGATCGCTGGTCGGCATGGACTCAGTGGGCCGAAGGACTTGTTTCCACTCTGTATCTCTAAACAAAAGAGGGGGGATCTTATAGAAACATATAAAATTCTTAAGGGGTTGGAGAGGCTAGATGCGGGAAGATTGTTCCCGATGTTGGGGAAGTCCAGAACCAGGGGTCACAGCTTAAGGATAAGGGGGAAGTCTTTTAGCACCGAGATGAGAAAACATTTCTTCACACTAAATAGATTAATTTAATCTTTACTGATCAATTACCTGTCAGTATAAGTATCAATGTAACAGTCAGGGATAAACCCCTTCAAGTCATAGAGGGCTATTCTTTCAGAATGACTCGACCAGTGTCCCACAATTCTACAAGGCGGCACAGTGGCGCAGCGGTAGAGTTGCTGCTTTACAGCGCCGGAGACCTGGGTTCGATCCTGACTACGGGTGCTGTCTGTACAGAGTTTGTACGTTCTCCCCGTGACCTGCGTGGATTTCCTCCAGATGCTCCGGTTTCCTCCCACACTCCAAAGAAGTGCAGGTTTGTAGGTTAATGGCTTCAGGTAAAAGTGTAAGTAGTCCCTAGTGGGCGTAGGATAGAGTTAGTGTGCGGGGATCACTGGTCGGCACGGACTCGATGGGCCGAAGGGCCTGTTTCCGCGCTGTATCTCAGAACTAAACTAAACAAAACTTGCAGATATCCAAGAAGAAAGGCAACCAACAACTTAGAGATGCTCAGATGGATAGTCTATGCTGGGTTTGTGGAAGGACATTCTTGTTATTGAGGGAGTGCAGCCTAGGTTCACCAGGTTAATTCCCGGGATGGCGGGACTGACATGTGATGAAAGAATGGATCGACTGGGCTTGTATTCACTGGTATTTAGAAGGATGAGAGGGGATCTTTTAGAAACATATAAAATTACTAAGGGACTGGACACGCTCAATGCCATAAACATGTTCCCCATGTTGGGGGAGTCCAGGAACAGTGGCCACAGTTTAAGGCCATTTAGAATTGAGATGAGGAAAAGCTTTTTCACCCAGTGAGTTGTGAATTTGTGGAATTCTCTGCCACAGAAGGCAGTGGAGGTCGATTCCCTTGACGCATTTAAAAGAGTGTTCGAGCACTTTGGGCTAGCGGAATCAAGTGATTTGGGGAGAGGGCAGGAACAGGGTACTGATTGTGGATGATCAGCCATGATCACATTGAATGGCGGTGCTGGCTCAAAGGGACGAATGGCCTCCTCCTGCACCTATTGTCTGTGTATCTATGTATGATGATAGATAATAAGGCTGATGTCTACTGATGAAGGAGCAGTATACAGAGAGAACAGGTTGCAAACTGGATACAAGTAGGACAATGAAGAGGGAAACCTCTTCATTATCTGCTGGTCACAATCTGGAAAGAACTTTATATTTAATTGTATCAGTGCAGCTCTGTTGCAAGGTCCTCCTGCATGTTGGGCTTGGCATTGTCAACAGTTTGACTGGCTTCTTCTGAGCGCATTGTCATTGGGAGAAGTTGGTTGTCCTTGGTATTACATATCTGCTTTAGATTCTTTCCAGTTTTTCATAATGGTTGATGTAAATATTCATCAGGTCAGTTATTGAACCAAAACTAAACATAGAAACATAGAAAATAGGTGCAGGAGTAGGCCATTCGGCCCTTCGAGCCTGCACCGCCATTCAATATGATCATGGCTGATCATCCAACTCAGTATCCCGTACCTGCCTTCTCTCCATACCCCCTGATCCCTTTAGCCATAAGGGCCACATCTAACTCCCTCTTAAATATAGCCAATGAACTGGCCTCAACTACCTTCTGTGGCAGAGAATTCCACAGATTCACCACTCTCTGTGTGAAAAAAAACCTTCTCATCTCGGTCCTAAAAGACTTCCCCCTTATCCTTAAACTGTGACCCCTTGTTCTGGACTTCCCCAACATCGGGAACAATCTTCCTGCATCTAGCCTGTCCAACCCCTTAAGAATTTTGTAAGTTTCTATAAGATCCCCCCTCAATCTTCTAAATTCCAGCGAGTACAAGACGAGTCTATCCAGTCTTTCTTCATATGAAAGTCCTGCCATCCCAGGGATCAATCTGGTGAACCTTCTCTGTACTCCCTCTATGGCAAGACATATGGCAAAAACAAATATAGTCACTGGCAGAAGGGTTCTATTGAACTTCCATCTGCAGTGCCACCAACAGCTACACTGATACCATTACAGTCTGCAGAAAGGTCTCGACCCGAAACGTCATCTATTCCTTTTCTCCAGAGATGCTGCCCGACCCACTGAGTTACTCCAGCTTTTTGTGTCTATATCTTTCGTTAAATACAAAGTTCTTTCCAGATAGCGATCAACACATTATGCTACAAATTGAGATCCTGAATGAGTTGACATTCAAGACCTTTTTAGCGAGCTTGGACACAAAATGCTGGAGTAGCTCGGCGGGTCAGGCAGCATCTCGGGAGAGAAGGAATGGGTGACGTTTCGCGTCGAGACCCTTCAGACCAGCATCTGCAGTTATTTTCCTACATAACAATCTTGGCTCTTGGATATGGGCAAAGAGTTACTGAGTCTGCAAGCTGCAGGCACTGTTGTAATTTGTTTCATTGGGTTGTTTAAATGAATTCTGACTAGCTAATTCATTTATTGCATCGTATGGGAGGCGCATTCCCAATCTCGTTGTACCCCTGTACAATGACAAGACAATAAATATATATTGTATTGTATTGTAAGACTTTGGTCATCGTTTCCTGTGCTGACTTGCGCCCCTTGGATGATACCCTGCAGATTAAAAGTGGGGAGAACGCGGCAAACATCGCCCACGAGCTCTCCAGACACACCAGAGGGCCAATCTATGCGGGCGATGTCAGCTCGTCGGTCAAGTTGATGGAGCAGCTTCTGGATATTCTGGACGCCCAACTGCAAGCTTTGAGACCCAGCGATAAGGAGTCAGCAGGGCGTAGCTACAACAAGGTTGGGATAACCTCACTTCATGTCGAATTTCTGCCCCGCCCCGCCCCGCATAGGCTTGTTGAAAATCTGCAGCTCAGGAGCGAGGAGACAGGGAGAGAAAACAGATCAGGGAGGAAAAGATTGATGGGAAGAAGAGGAGGGTGGAGAAGGAGGGAAGGAAGGGATGGAAATTCTGCTTTTAACCTCGCCAGTGGAAAATAGATGGCAGTACTTCAACGGCAGGGTTAACTCTTCACTCCATCCCTCCTCCTTCCTTACCCCACTCCCACCTCGTCCCATTACATGCCTCCCCCATTCCCCTTCTCCACACCCCACCTTGGCGCAGGATGCAGAGAATGAATGCAGATTTACAGGAGTGATACCCAGGCTTGTCGGGCGGGCGGGAGGGGGGAGGGAGGGATTAATGCGAGACCGCGTTTTGTAAACACAGTTGTGGCTGATTGAAATTGGAAGGTGATTAAAGGCTTTAGAAGGGTAGGTTACAAATTTATTTCTGGTTGGGAGGTTGTTCCAGAAAAAGAAAGGGCTTCCGTTTAATGTTAACACTAGGCTTTTAAAGATCCAATCTTTCCACACAGCTTGATGAAAATCTGGAAATCTCTTCTCCAAATGTTATGCCAGTTGGTGCATGTATGGAGATTTATTTATATTGGTTAAAGGGTATAGAGAATGTCAAGACATGGTAATGAATTAGGTGTAAATAAATGTGTAGGAAGGAACTGCAGATGCTGGTTTATACTGAAGATAGACACAAAATGCTGGAGTAACTCAGTGGGTCAGGCAGCACCTTTGGAGAAACGGAATAGGTGAAGCTTTGGGTCGAGACTCTTCTGCAAAAGAAGTTTACATCAGAGTCTGACCCGAAACGTCACCAATTCCTTTTCTCCAAAGATGCTGCCTGACCTGCTGGGTTACTCCAACATTTTGTGTCTACCTTAGGCGGCACGGTGGCGCAGCGGTAGAGTTGCTGCCTTACAGCGAATACAGTGCCGGAGACTCAGGTTCGATCCTGACTACGGGCGCCGTCTGTATGGAGTTTGTACGTTCTCCCCGTGACCTGCGTGGGTTTTCTCCGAGATCTTCGGTTTCCTCCCACACTCCAAAAACGTACAGGTATGTAGGTTAATTGGCTGGGCAAATGTAAAAAATTGTGTGTAGGATAGTGTTAGTGTGCGGGGATCGCTGGGCGGCGCGGACCCGGTGGGCCGAAGGGCCTGTTTCTGCGCTGTATCTCTAAATCTAAAAATCTAAATAAATCTTGATCTGTTAAATGGCATAGGATCTGTGGGACGCTTGTTCCGATTGTTCCTGTTTTGAGTGTGTCAAATGTCTGAGAATTTAGAGGAAAAGAGAATTTGGCCGAAGAGTTAACATTGAAAGATGTCACTTGGATTAGTAGTGGGATGTTAGGTTGTGCATGTTAGGGTGAATGGCTTCTCAGCTTTAATGAAGTGCATTCTGTTTTTCTCTCCTTGCATGGAATGGGCACAGATTCAAAAACGGGAGAGGACCTGCAGAGCATACATCGAGGTATGTGAGCATGCCAATGTGCTGGTGTTCATAGACTCATAGAGCTATACAGCATGGGAACGGCCATCTTGGACCAACTGCTCCATGCCGACCAAGTGACCCATCTGAGCTAGTCCCATTTGCCTGCACTTGATCCATATCCCAATCCCTCCGAACCTTTCCTATCCATGTACCTATCCAAATGTCATTTAAATGTTGTATTTGTGCCAGCCTGTCCAGCTTGAGTAGCCACACAACAAAGCCTTGCTCGTTCTGTAATGGGTCAGCATTGGGCACTGGGCCGTTTATACTTTAACTCTTATGAACGAGTATTGTTTTAGGAGGATAAACCTCGACTTGGGTAGTAACAGGTCAGCATTTGTTAGTGAACTGTTTCTATGGTCAAGCAAGTTAAACTGTCATCGACTTTACAGTCTTCTTTCGTGTCCATCGTCCATGTTTCAAATGTTACATCGCTGTCTTTGTCCGTCCTGGAAAGGGCGCAAGCTTCCGGCGACAATCAGTGGGAGCCATCACTTGTACAGTGGACGATGGTGGTAGCAGAATTAGCTCAGGACACTTCCAGTTTCCAGCCCCACCATGTGGACACTTCTGCTATGGGGCCGACTTTACAGTATAGAAGCCAGAGGTTCAATAATACTGGTCCATGACAGAGTATTACTTAACAAGTCAAGTCAAGTCAAGTCAAGTCAAGTTTATTTGTCACATGCACATACACGATGTGCAGTGAAATGAAAGTGGCAATGCCTGCGGATTGTGCACAAAAAAGAATTACAGTTACAGCATATAAATTAAAGTTAATACAGAGAAGACAAAAATTTAGTCCCTGGAGTTATAAAAGTTGACAGTCCTGATGGCCTGTGGGATGAAACTCCGTCTCGTCCTCTCTGTTTTCACAGCGTGACAGCGGAGGCGTTTGCCTGACCGTAGCAGCTGGAACAGTCCGTTACTGGGGTGGCAGGGGTCCCCCATAATCTTGCTTGCTCTGGATCTGCACCTCCTGATGTATAGGTCCTGCAGGGGGGCGAGTGTAGTTCCCATGGTGCATTCTGCCGAACGCACTACTCTCTGCAGGGCCATCCTGTCCTGGGCAGAGCTGTTCCCAAACCAGACTGTAATGTTGCCGGACAGGATGCTCTCTACAGCCCCAGAGTAGAAGCAATGAAGGATCCTCAGAGACACTCTGAATTTCCTCAGCTGTCTAAGGTGGTAAAGGCGCTGCTTTGCCTTTCCCTGTCTGCAAGTAGAGTAGCAGGTAGTTTACAAAACAATAGTGGCATATTGGCATTTATTGCAAGAAGCCTGGAGTATACAAATCGGGGAAATAGTGGTACAACTGCATACAGTCAGTGAGGACGTATCTTCAGTACAGTTTTAGTCCCCTTATTTAAGGAGGGATAAATTAGCATTGAAAGTAGTCCATAGAGTCAGACGTATACAGCACAGAAACAGGCCCTTCGGTCCAACTCGACCACGCCGATCCAGCTGCTTAATGGAGCTAGTGACACTGGACAACCTTTCACTTGGCACCAAACCTTTCCTATCCATGAAACTGTATAAATATGTTTTAAGTGGTGTCATTGTACTTGCCCCTACCACTTCCTCTGCCGGTCATTTCATGTATGCACCACCCTCTGTGTGAAATCGCTGCCAATTAGGTCCCTCTTAAATCTTTCCTCTGTCACCTTAAGTTTTCTCTGTCACCTTTCCTCTGTCTAGTTTTCCTTCTAGTTTTAGAATCGTCTGCCCTGAGGAAAATACTTTGGCTATTCATCTTATCACCCCTCCTCGTAATTTTATTCACTTCGACAAAATCCTTTTGCACGCCAGAGAGAAAAAGTTCTCCGTAAGGTCACCCCACACCCCTCCTAAATTCCCGGGAGAAAAGACTAAGTCTAGCCAGCCTCTCTTTATACTTCAAACCCTCCAAACCTGGTAACATCCTTGTAAATCTGTTTTTCCTTTTCTTTTCTTAAACTTAGACACAACATTATAGAAACATAGAAACAATAGACAATAGACAATAGGTGCAGGAGTAGGCCATTCGGCCCTTTGAGCCAGCACCGCCAATCAATGTGATCATGGCTGATCATTCTCAATCAGTACCCCGTTCCTGCTTTCTCCCCATACCCCCTAACTCCGCTATCCTTAAGAGCTCTAGCTCTCTCTTGAATGTATTCAGAGAATTGGCCTCCACTGCCCTCTGAGGCAGAGAATTCCACAGATTCACAACTATCTGACTGAAAAAGCTTTTCCTCATCTCAGTTCTAAATGGCCTACCCCTTATTCTTAAACTGTGGCCCCTTGTTCTGGAACCCCCCAACATTGGGAACATGTTTCCTGCCTCTAACGTGTCCAACCCCTTAATAATCTTATACGTTTCAATAAGATCTCCTCTCATCCTTCTAAATTCCAGTGTATACAAGCCCAGTCGCTCCAGTCTTTCAACATATGAAAGTCCCGCCATTCCGGGAATTAACCTAGTAAACCTACTCTGCACGCCCTCAATAGCAAGAATATCCTTCCTCAAATTTGGAGACCAAAACTGCACACAGTACTCCAGGTGCAGTCTCACTAGGGCCCTGTACAACTGCAGAAGGACCTCTTTGCCTCGTTTCTCTATTGCCCCTAAAATACTTGTAGGATCTCTTTGGATTCATCTTTACTTTATCTGCCAAAGCTCTCTCATGCCTCTTTTCTTTGCCCTGGTGATCTCCTTCTTGAGTATACTCCTGTTAGATTTAGCTCTCAGGGCGAACGGAATCAAGGGATCTGGGCCACTGTTTAAAAATAAGGGGTAGGACTGAGATGAGGAAAGGCATTTTTCAGTCAGAGAGTTGTGAATCTGTGGAATTCTCTGCCCCAGAAGGCAGTGGAGGCCAATTCACTGGAAGCATTCACGAGAGAGTTAGATTTAGCTCTTAGAGCTAACGGAATCAAGGGAAATGGGGAAAAAAGCAGGAATGGGGTACTGATTTTGGATGATCAGCCATGATCATATTGAATGGTGGTGCTGGTTCAAAGGGCTGAATGGCCTCCTCCTGCAGCTATTTTCTATGTTTCTATGTTTCTACACCCCCGATATGCATCTGGGGAATCACGATCTCCGCTGCCTAACCCTGATATATGCCTCCTTTTTTGACCATCTCTGATTAATCCACTTATCTCCATGGAGGATTTGAACTTAGTTCCTTCTGCCCACTGTCTTTCCAGTGATGCGCCTTCCTTTCCATTTCTACCTCTCCACAAAAGAACCATCTTGACTCTTTGGTTGTGCTGATTTTGAGCTACGTTGTGGACGGAAACTTCATTCAAGGACTTGGAAATATAATTTAAAAGGGCTGCTCAGAGATCAGAATAAATTGAGCTAGTCTTTGCCAGCATCCTCTCATGGGAAGGACAAAGATGGATTTTGCGTATTTATAACTTTATTTCCGCAACCACAAAGTGAGTTCTAAAAAATAAACACCTCAGAGATCTTATTGGCACAATGCATTCTCAGCTACGTGCAGGTCATTTGTGGATTAAAGTTCCAATCCGGCACACTAATTCAAAATCCTTGCTTATAAGTTCATAAGTGATAGGAGCAGAATTAGGCCATTCAGCCCATTCAATCATGGCTGATCCGTCTGTCCCTCCTAACCCCATTCTCCTGCCTTCTCCCCATAACCCCTGACACCCGTACTGATCAAATCCACTTAGTGTCGATCACAATGAGATCTATTCTCCTGGTTACCCTTTTCCCCTAAATATAATGGTAGAATCTCTTGATTCTACCTTATCTGCTAGAAATCTCTTGATTCTACCTCAGTTGCTTGTACCAGATTGGTGTGCTTATGGAGTACCGCACACTTTTCAGACGAGATTCTGAACAAGAGACCCATCTTTCCTGTCAAGTGAGAATAAAGCTCCAAGGTGATGTCTAGACAATGTTACCCCAAACCTCTGGCAAACATGTACCTCCACAAACATTGTTAATAGCCTTTGGGCGGTCACGGTGGCGCAGCGGTAGAGTTACTGCCTTACAGCGAATGCAACGCCGGAGACCCGGGTTCAATCCCGACTACGGGTGCTGTCTGTACGGAGTTTGTACGTTCTCCCCGTGACCTGCGTAGGTTTTCTCCGACATCTTCGGTTTCCTCCCACACTCCAAAGACGTACAGGTTTTTTAGGTTAATTGGCTTGGTAAATGTAAAAATTGTCCCTAGTGGGTGTCGGATAGTGTTAACGTGCGGGGATCGCTGGTTCCTAGTGGGTGTAGGATAATGTTAATGTGTGGGGATCGCTGGACGGCGCGGACCCGGTGGGCCGAAGGGCCTGTTTCCGCGCTGCATCTCTAAACTATCCCATTATTGTTTGGGGGAGGTTGATTTGTGCAAGATGGATGTTGCATTTACCATAATTGCTAAAGTATGTGATTTTCTGCAAAACAACTTCTTATCCTCTCAAATATTTTCATAACTTCTAAAATACTCTTATGGTAAATGAAAATCACTTTAATGCCCCTGTGTGTTTTCTCTCCAATTTTGTTTGCAGCTTTGAGATTGGGGATGATTCATTGTCCCAGCCGCCAGGCGACTATCCTGGAGTGTTGGCAACCCAATGCTAATAAGTACGCCTGTGGTTTTGGTTGCAGGCTGTTGTGCAGACTGTGGATAACCTCCTGAGACCTGAAGCTCTGGAATCGTGGAAGGATATGAACACGACGGAGCAGGTTCACACGGCAACCATGTTGTTGGACATCCTTGAAGAGGGGGCGTTCCTGCTGGCGGACAACCTGAAGGAACCGGCAAGAGTTAACGCCACCACTCAGAATGTTGGTGAGTCTGCCCCGACTGCTTAAAGCCACCAGCTTCTCCGAGATGGGTCCCGTGATTTAGATGTCTTGTGGATCTCACCTACCTCCCAACATCATTGTCAAACCAAAGATTTCTGATGTGTCACGGTGGCGCAATGGTAGAGTTGCTGCCTCACAGCAATGGTAGAGTTGCTGCCTGACCTGCTGAGTTGCTCCAGCATCTTGTGAATAAATATCTTCGATCTTACACAGGTTTGTAGGTTAATCGGCTTGGTATCAATGGCTCCAGAACAAGGGGCCACAGTTTAAGAATAAGGGGTAGGCCATTTAGAACTGAGATGAGGAAAACCTTTTTCAGTCAGAGAGTTGTGAATCTGTGGAATTCTCTGCCTCAGAAGGCAGTGGAGGCCAATTCTCTGAATGCATTCAAAAGAGAGCTAGATAGAGCTCTTAAGGATAGCGGAGTCAGGGGGTATGGGGAGAAGGTAGGAACGGGGTACTGATTGAGAATGATCAGCCATGATCACATTGAATGTCGGTGCTGGCTCGAAGGGCCGAATGGCCTCCTCCTGCACCTATTGGCTATTGTAAATTATCCCTAGTGTGTGTGTGGCGCAGTGTTCGTGTGCGAGGATCGCTGGTCGACACAGATTCAGTGGACTGAAGGACCTGTCTCCACGCTGTATCTCCAAACTAAACTAAAGTATAAGTGAGATAAACCAGTCTTACTCGGTCTGACTTGTTTGTGGCTCTGGATTTGTAGCAAAGTGGTTGAATCTTGACCAGCTGTGAAATGGCCCAGTAAACTCATTATTTGTTTCAAGCACAATGCAAATCAGTTCCTGAATGCTATTGTGGGAGTGTTTTGTGGATTTTTTTAAAAATGTAAGTCACTACCCCCTTAAATAATGGATGCTGACCCTACCATTGAACCTACATCTCATGAATGAATAATGATAAAAATAACTATATCCCTTTCTCATCACAAATCCTGCTCACACATCACCCATTCTGTGCTCCAGTGAATCTGATTGATGAAGAAAGGTTCCATCAAGCTTTGGTCATCAATTATCCATTAATACAGGAAAACAAACGTAAATCATGACACCTCTTCGCCTCAAGAACAATTTATTTTAACCATTTTGTTCACATTGTTTTTGTTCTCTCTGCCTTTTGCTCTGAAATCACGTTAATATACATATGTATCCCTCTCTACTTGGTTTAGTTTAGAGATGCAGCGTGGAAACAGGCCCTTCGGCCCACCGAGTCTGTGCTGACCAGCAATCACCCCTGTAGACTAGTTCTATCCTACACTCTAGGGATAAATAGACAATAGACAATAGACAATAGGTGCAGGAGGAGGCCTTTCGGCCCTTCGAGCCAGCACCGCCATTCAATGTGATCATGGCTGATCATTCTCAATCAGTACCCCGTTCCTGCTTTCTCCCCAAATTACAGAAGACAATTAACCTACAAGGCTGCAATTCTCTCTGGGATGGGGGAGGAAACCGGAGAACCCCGGGAGAAAATCTACGTAGTCACAGGGATAACGTACAAACTCCCTATAACATTATCTGTAGTCAGGATCCAACCTGGGTTCCTGGCACTGCAAGGTAGCAACTCTACTGCTGTGCCACTATGCTGCCCACTCTTGAGTCTGGAGCACTTAGATTTATGCCCCTCTTCAGGGGTCTGAGTCACCCCCTTTCTGTGGTGATCATGAGGCCGTTGTCTCACCAGTTCTAATGCTCTCTGCATCTCCTGGGCCTCATTCACTATGTGTGGGAACGAAAACTGCAGATGCTGGTTTAAATCGAAGGTAGACACAAAATGCTGGAGTAACTCAGCGGGTCAGGAAGCATCTCTGGAGAGAAGGAATGGATGACGTTTCGGGTCGAGACCCTTCTTCAGACTGAAGGAGGGTCTTGACTCGAGACGTCACCCATTCCTTCTCTCCAGAGATGCTGCCTGACCCGCTGAGTTACTCCAGCATTTTGTGTCTCCCCTCATTCACTATTCTGCTTTTGGAATCTCTTGCTGGGTATTTCATTTTCCCTTTCTCATTTTTCCCTCCCCATATTTTTGTCTTCTCGTACCCTGCTTTTGCACTCCCCATTCTGCCCCACCCCTCCCTTTGCAGAGTCCTTCCTCACCTTTATTTCTCTCCCTTTCTGCAGTCTTGGAGGTGTCTGTGCTCAACACCGAAGGGCAGGTGAAGGAGGTGACGTTTCCGCACAGTTACCTGACTGAGAGCTTCATCCACATCTCACCGAACACCATCAAACAGAACAGTCGGAATGGTAAGTGTGGGCACCTCTTAGAGTCTTAGAGTCGTAGACTGGTACAGTGTGGAAACAGGCCCTTCGGCCCAACTTGCCCACACCGGCCAACATGTCCCAGCTACACTAGTCTCATCTGCCCGCGCTTGGTCCATATCCCGAAAACCTGTCCTATCCATGTACCTGTCTAACTGTTTCCTAAACGTTGGGATAGTCACTGCCTCAACTATCTCCTCTGGCAGCTTGTTCCATACACCCACCACCCTCTGTGCGGCACGGTAACGCAGTGGTAGAGTTGCTGCTTTACAGCGAATGCAGTGCCGGAGACTCAGGTTCGATCCTGACTACGGGTGCTGCACTGTAAGGAGTTTGTACGTTCTCCCCATGACCTGCGTGGGTTTTCTCCGAGATCTTCGGTTTCCTCCCACACTCCAAAGACGTACAAGTATGTAGGTTAATTGGCTGGGTAAATGTAAAAATTGTCCCTAGTGGGTGTAGGATAGTGTTAATGTACGGGGATCGCTGGGCGGCACGGACTTGGAGGGCCGAAAAGACCTGTTTCCGGCTGTATATATATGATATGATATGATATGTGTGTTTTGTTTCTTATTTCCTTTGCTTCTGATGTGTGCTGGCCAAGCAACTAGTCATCTCAACAGCCAGCAATTCCTAACTTTTGCTCCAGTTTCATAATTTCATCCCATTCCCCCTCCCCTCAACCCCCCCCCCCCCCTGAAAATCTTAAACCATCCACATATTCGTGAGTGGATCCAGCATGGAATGATCCCATGGTTGATGTTTGATCTGAATGGGGTTCCTCTACATTTCAAGGGGTGCTCCGAGTTTGGTAACTTAAGTCTCAGTCTTCAGGAGTGACACAGAGAAACCCTTCCTCTCTTCCCTTCACATTCCCTCTTTCTTGGTCAGGAAGAGTAAAGAGTGCTGAGGCTTGTACAAGTTAAACTGACTCCATCCTTACAGAGATCTTATAGAGACGTACAAAAATTGGACTGGACAAGCTAGATGCAGGAAAAATGCTCCCAATGTTGGGGGAGTCCAGAACCAGGGGGCCACACAGTCTAAGAATAAAGGGGGAGGCCATTTAAACCTGGGGTGAGAAAAAACTTTTTCACCCAGAGAGTTGTGAATTTGTGGAATTCTCTGCCACAGAGGGCAGTGGAGGCCAATTCACTGGATGCATTTAAAGTGAGTTAGATATAGCTCTAGGGGCTAGCAAAATCAAGGGATATGGGGAGAAGGCAGGCACGGGTTACTGATTGTGGATGGTCAGCCATGATCACAATGAATGGTGGTGCTGGCTCAAAGGGCCAAATGGCCTCCTCCTGCACCTACTTTCTATGTTTCTATCCTAAATTTCTGAAGTGGAGAGAACTGCTGAAACTTGAACAAAAAATAAACTGCTGGAGGAAATCAGCAGGCAGCATCTGTGGAATGAAATGGACAGACGATCTTTGCTGCCTCACAGCACCACAGATCCGAGTTCCATCCTGACTACCGGTGCTATCTTTATGTAGTTTGTACGTTCTCCCCATGACCTGCGTGGGTTTTCTCCGGGTGCTCCGGTTTCCTCCCATATTCCAAAGACGTGCAGGTTTGTAGGTTAATTGGCTTCTGTAAATTGCTCTTAGTGTGCAGGACTTGAAAGTGGGATCACGTAGAATTAGTGTACGGGCGATTGTCGGTCAGCACAGACCTGTTGGCAAAGGCTTGTTTCCATGCTGTATCTCTAAACTAAACAAGTTATACTGTCTGTATAACTCATTATAGACAATAGACAATAGACAATAGGTGCAGGAGGAGGCCAATCGGTCCTTCGAGCCAGCACCGCCATTTAATGTGATCATGGCTGATCATTATCAATCAGCACCCCGTTCCTGCCTTCTCCCCATACCCCCTGACTCCGCTATCCTTAAGAGCTCTATCCAGCTCTCTCTTGAATGCGTTCAGAGAATTGGCCTCCACTGCCTTCTGAGGCAGAGAATTCCACAGATTCACAACTCTCTGACTGAAAAAGTTTTTCCTCATTTCAGTTCTAAATGGCCTACCCCTTATTCTTAAACTGTGGCCCCTTGTTCTGGACTCCCCCAACATCGGGAACATGTTTCCTGCCTCTAACGTGTCCAACCCCTTAATAATCTTATACGTTTCGATAAGATCTCCTCTCATCCTTCTAAATTCCAGTGTATACAAGCCTAGTCGCTCCAGTTTTTCAACATATGATAGTCCCACCATTCCGGGAATTAACCTAGTAAACCTATGTTGCACCTATCCCACCTATCCCACCTATCCCACCTATCCCACCTATCCCACCTATCCCACCTATCCCACCTATCCCACAACCTTATGGGCTCCATCTTTCCATGATCATCGTTGCTTTTTGCATATCATTCATTCATTTGTTCTATATCCATATCATCGTCTATATCTCTCGTTCCCCTTTCCCCTGGCTCAGTCAGAAGATGGGTCTTAACCCATTCCTTCTCTCCAGAGATGCTGCATGACCCGCTGAATTACTCCAGTTTTTTAATGTCTATCTTCGGTTTAAACCCGTTCCTTCCTGAACATTCCCTCCACAGATACTGCCTGGTCTTCTGAGTTCCAACAGCATTTAGAAACATAGAAACATAGAAAATAGGTGCAGGAGTAGGCCATTCGGCCCTTCAAGCCTGCACCGCCATTCAATATGATCATGGCTGATCATCCAGCTCAGTATCCCGTACCTGCCTTCTCTCCATACCCCCTGATCCCTTTAGCCACAAGGGCCACATCTAACTCCCTCTTAAATATAGCCAATGAACTGGCCTCAACTACCTTCTGTGGCAGAGAATTCCACAGATTCACCACTCTCTGTGTGAAGTAATGTTTTATCATCTCGGTCCTAAAAGACTTCCCCCTTATCCTTAAACTGTGACCCCTAGTTCTGGATTTGTTGTTTGCTTGAGATTCCAGCATCTGCCGCCTCTTCTTTCCACTGTTCCTCGATACAATTACCTCGGAACAAGCTTTTCACTGTACCTCATGACAATAAGCTGAGCCCAAACCTGTGCCTCTGATTGCTAAAGCCTGCTGTGCTTTCTGCAGGAGTTGTGAAGGTGGTGTTAATTCTCTACAACAACCTTGGCCAGTTTCTGTCGACGGAGAACGCGACGGTGAGGATGGGGACGGACGTCGGCAGCCAGGGCACCTCCATCGTCGTCAACTCTCAGATCATCGCCGCCTCCATCAACAAGGAATCCAGCCGGGTCTTCCTCACCGAGCCTGTGATCTTCACCCTGCAGCACCTTGATGTAGGTATCAATGAGGTAGGATCTCACCACTCTCTGGCACAACCCAGGGAGCTCGCTGCTGCACAACCACACAGCAGCAGCAGCAGGATCGCCACGCTACCCCAGCAGGGGCGGCACCGTGGCGCAGTGGCAGATTTACTGCCTTACAGCGAATGCAGCGCTGGAGACCCAGGTTCGATCCCGACTGCAGGCGCCGTCTGTACGGAGTTTGTACTTTCTCCCCGTGACCTGCGTGGGTTTTCACCGAGATCTTCGGTTTCCTCCCACACTCCAAAGACTGGATGCTGCCTGCTGGTTTCGCTAGCCCCTAGAGCTCTATCTAACTCGCTTTCAATGCATCCAGTGAATTGGCCTCCACTGCCTTCTTCATCATATCATATCATATCTATACAGCCGGAAACAGGCCCCCTCGGCCCACCAAGTCCGTGCCGCCCAGTGATCCCCGCACATTAACACTATCCTACACCCACTAGGGACAATTTTTACATTTACCCAGCCAATTAACCTACATACCTGTACTTCTTTGGAGTGTGGGAGGAAACCGAAGATCTCGGAGAAAACCCACGCAGGTCACGGGGAGAACGTACAAACTCCTTACAGTGCAGCACCCGTAGTCAGGATCGAACCTGAGTCTCCGGCGCTGCATTCGCTGTAAAGCAGCAACTCTACCGCTGCGCTACCGTGCCGCCCAGAGAATTCTGTGGCAGAGAATTCCACAAATTCAGTTTACCAGGACTTGTAGGTTAATTGGCTTGGTAAATGTAAAAATTGTCCCTAGTGGGTGTAGGATAATGTTAATGTGCGGGGATCGCTGGTCGGCGCGGACCCGGTGGGCCGAAGGGCCTGTTTCCGCACTGTATCTCTAAACTAAAATAAACTAAAGGTACTGCCTTGCATAAATCTGCTTCTCTTCTGTTGTCATAACAAAGAGTCATAACAAAGGTATAACAGATACCGGACCATGAAGTACATCTTCCACCTTGCAGCAGTAGTAGTAGGACTATTTCACTCGAGTTTAGTTTAATTTAGAGATACAGTGGTTTTAAACCAGCATCTGCAGTGCTTTCCTGCATCGAATGAAACTTCCTTTTGCTGCTACAAAACAGGCTAGCAAATACTGGCACTGGCCTGAGGTCAAATCTGCTCAAGTCTGAAGAAGGTCTCGACCTGAAACGTCACCCATTCCCTCTCTCCAGAGATGCTGCCTGTCCCGCTGAGTTACTCCAGCATTTTGTGTCGATCTTCAGTGTAAACCAGCATCTGCAGTTCCTTTTATTCACAAAATGCTGGAGTAACTCAGCAGGTCAGGCAGCATCTCGGGAGAGAAGGAATGGGTGACGTTTCAGGTCGAGACCCTTCCTACTCAAATCTACTTGCAAATCAAGCACATTTCAACAGTTAAGTCCATGCACATTTTTTGTAGATGCTTCAACTCAGTCTATGAATGAATTAAAATGCAAAGTGAAGGTATATTGCCCATTAGTATGTAGATGTGTTTGTGATTTCAGTTTGGTTCATTTGGAGCACACTCTTCTGAGTTGCCATTCAATCTGCATTGAAAAAACAGGATGTAAAGTGCTGGAGTAACTCAGCGGGTCAGGAAGCATCTCTGGAGAACAGGGATAGGTGACGTTTCACGGAGTGCTGGAGTAACTCAGCGGGTCAGGCAGCATCTATGGAGAACATGGATAGGTGACGTTTCACAGAGTGCTGGAGTAACTCAACAGGTCAGACAGCATATATGGAGAACATGGATAGGTGACGTTTCACAGAGTGCTGGAGTAACTCAGCGGGTCAGGCAGCATCTCTGGAGAACGTGGATAGGTGGCTTTTCACAGAGTGCTGGAGTAACTCAGCGGGTCAGGCAGCATCTCTGGAGAACATGGATAGGTGACGTTTCACAGAGTGCTGGAGTAACTCAGCGGGTCAGGCAGCATCTCTGGAGATCGTGGATAGGTGACGTTTCGTATCTTGACCCTTCTTCTGATTGAGTGTGGGGGGAGGAGAGGGGGAGAACGAAAGCTGGAAGAGAGTAGGGGCAGGCCAAAGCCCGGCAGGTAGCAGGTTGATACAGGTGAGGAGTTTTTTTTTTTGGTAGGCAGATGGTAGACAAAGGCCAGAGATGAAAAGACAGAAGGTGTGAGACAGATGGATTGAAGAATTGTGAATTGTGAAGCTCGAGGAAGGAATTTGGGTCGAGAAGGAGGTGAGAAATAGGTGCAAGTCCAGGTGGGGCAGTGGAGAGGGAAGGGGATGTTATGGGGGAAGAAGGGAAAGGAACAGGGGTATGTAACTACATAAATTGGGAGAATTTACAAGTTCACAAGTTACAAGTTATAGGAGTAGAATTAGGCCATTCGGCCCATCGAGTCCACTCCGCCATTCAATCATGGCTGATCTCTGCCTCCTAATCCCATTTTCCTGCCTTCTCCCCATAACCCTTGACACCCGTTCTAATCAAGAATTTGTCTATCCCTGCCTTAAAAATATCCACTGACTTGGCCTCCACAGCCCTCTGTGGCAATGAGTTCCACAGATTAACGACCCTCTGACTAAAGAAGTTTCTCCTCACCTCCTTTCTAAAAGAGCGCCCTTTAATTCTGAGGCTGTGACCTCTGGTCCTAGACTCTCCCACCAGTGGAAACATCCTCTCCACATCCACTCTATCCAGGCCTTTCATTATTCTGTAAGTTTCAATGAGGTCCCCCCTCAACCTTCTAAACCCCAGCGAGTACAGGCCCAGTGCTGACAAACGCTCATCATATGCTAACCCATTCATTCCGGGAATCATTCTTGTCCATATGTCCATACATTGAATTTGAAGCTACCCAAGCGGATTATGAGGTAGTGAACGAGATGGTGCCTCTCAATTAAAGGAAGCCAGCAGATGTGTCTGTTCTATTGGATAAAAGAGTCCCCATGGCCCTAATTTAAAACCAGCTGGAATTTCCTCTTGTCCCGCGATCTAATGTCAAACCAAATTATTTGGTAATTCATCTTATAGTTATTTATGGGTTCTCGGTCTCCACTCATTAGATGCTGCATTTTTCTAGATAACAACAGTGTTGATGCAAGTGGTAGTATAAGAAAATAACTGCAGATGCTGGTACAAATCGAAGGTGTTTATTCACAAAATGCTGGAATAACTCAGCAGGTCAGGCAGCATCTCAGGAGAGAAGGAATGGGTGAAGAAGGGTCTCGACCCGAATCGTCACCCATTCCTTCTCTCCTGAGATGCTGCCTGACCTGCTGAGTTACTCCAGCATTTTGTGAATAAATACCTTTGTGTTGATGCAAGAAGTCATTGGCTGAGATGCATCAACCAATCTCTGGAGAACATGCATTTTCCTTGCTTCCACATTGTTCCTTTGTCAAATATATTCCTACAGTTTGCAAGCAGCCTGTTAGACAGTTTTTGGGTACGTTTTGGTGAACACTTCTTGATAGAGTCTAGGAAATTAGAACAGGCACTACCTAGTCTGGTTCACCTAGTCCCAGTGTCATCTCCCCATTGTACTTTGGATCAATTGGATCAAAGAGTTTCAAATTACAAGCTGCATTATTAACACACATAGTTTGACAAGGAGCGTTTGAAGGCACTGGGCCTGTACTCGCTGGAGTTTAGAAGGATGAGAAGACAATACAATACAATACAATACAATACATCTTTATTGTCATTGTACAGGGGTACAACGAGATTGGGAATGCGCCTCCCATACGATGCAATGAATTAATTAGCTAGTCAGTATTAATTTAAACAACCCAATGAAACAAATTAGAACAGTTTTAAAACAGAATAAAGTGCAAGTAGATCTGTGCCGGTTCACTGTGCGATGTACTCATTGAACTTATCGAATAGTGAAAGGCTTGGGTAGAGTGGATGTGGAGAGGATGTTTTCACTAGTTCACAAGTTATAGAAGTAGAATTAGGCCATTCGTCCCATCAAGTCCACTCCGCCATACAATCATGGCTGATCTCTGCCTCCTAATCCCATTTTCTTGCCTTCTCCCCATAATCCTTGACACCTGTTCCAATCAAGAATGTGTCTATCTCTGCCGAAACAATATCCACTGACTTGGCCTCCACAGCCCTCTGTGGCAATGAGTTCCACAGATTCACCACCTTCTGACTAAAGAATCAAAGTGTCTGAATTGCAAGCTGCATTATTAACACACATAGTTTGACAAGGAGCGTTTGTCGGCACTGGGCCTGTACTCGCTGGAGTTTAGAAGGATGAGAAGACCTCATTGAAACATACAGAATAGTGAAAGGCCTGGATAGAGTGGATGGGAGAGGATGTTTCCACTGGTGGGAGAGTCTAGGAACAGAGGTCACAGCCTCAGAATTAAAGAACATTCCTTTAGGAAGGAGATGAGGAGGAATTTCTTTAGTCAGAGGGTGGTGAATCTGTGGAATTCTTTGCCACAGAAGGCTGTGGAGGCCAAGTCAGTGGATATTTTTAAGGCAGAGATTGATAGATTATTGATTAGTATGGGTGTTGGAGGTTGAGGGGTGAAGGCAGGAGAATGGGGTTAGGAGGGAGAGATAGATCAGCCATGATTGAATGGCGGAGTAGACTGGATGGCCCGAATGGCCTAATTCTATCTCTTATGAGTGCATATGCTGAAGCTAGTGAAGCCTTGATTGAAATTGTTTTTCCCCTTCCCCAATGCTGAGATATTGTTTTTGTGTGTTGAAAATGACCCGTACCATTTTTATTTCTCCATTGCAAGTCATTCTCTGCATAGGCAGAGATATTCCTGTATTAATTGATGACTGTGGTAGCAGCTCCCACAATTGTAGATCAGACAACAGGCCCTGGAGACCCCCCACAGCCCTGTTCAGGTTGTTACCCGCGCTCTCCACCCATTTCCCCCTCTGTTTTGATTCATGATCCCCGCTCCATTTGATCTCCTCTCTATGGTTGCCTGGGGCTGTAATGAAGAGATAATTTTAATGGCACTATTTCCTTTTGCACAGTGAATTTGCTGCTCAAGTGAATTTGCTGCTACCAGTCCACAAAATTGTGTGTGTGTGCGTGTGTGCGTGTGTTGCTCCATGTGTGTGTGCGTGTATTGCACCATGTGTGTGTGCGTGTGTGCGTGTGTTGCTCCATGTGTGTGTGCGTGTGCGTGTGTGTGTATTGCACCATGTGTGTGTGCGTGTGTGTGCGTATGTGCGTGTGTGCGTGTGTGCGTGTATTGCACCATGTGTGTGTGCGTGTGTGCGTATGTTGCTCCATGTGTGTGTGCGTGTGCGTGTGTGTGTGTATTGCACCATGTGTGTGTGCGCGTGCGTGTGTGTGCGTATGTGTGTGTGTGCGCGTGCGTGTGCGTGCGTGTGTGTGTGCATGTGTGTGTTGCTCTGTGTGCGTGTGTGTGTGCATGAGTGTGCGTGAGTATGCATGTGTGTGTGCGTGTGTGTGTTGCTCCTTGTGTGTGTTTGTGTGTGTGTGTGTGTGCGTGTGTGTGTGTGTGTGCGTGTGTGTGTTGCTCTGTGTGTGTGTATGTGCATGTGTGTGTGTGTGTGTGCGTGTTGTGGCTGTGTGTGTGTGTAACACCCCACTCAGATTTTAATATTTTTCCCAGTAACTGCTTTACAATTTGGCTAATAGCAGTTATCATAGTTTTCACCATTTTTGGTGACCTCATTTGGCATTGTGTTTCTTCTCATCCCACATTAAGATTTGTTTAGAGTTGCAGCGTAGAAACAGGCTCTTTGGCCCATCCAGTCCACGCCAACCAGCGATCCCCGTACACTAACACTATCCTACACACACAATTTTACCAAGCCAATCAGCCTACAAACCTTTGGAGTGTAGGAGGAAACTGGAGTACCCGGAGAAAACCAACACAGAATGCACAGACATGCAGAATGTACAAAGGTACAAACTCCATACAGACAGCACCCGTAGTCAAGATT
The DNA here is from genome assembly GCF_053455715.1 of Rhinoraja longicauda. NCBI lineage: Eukaryota > Metazoa > Chordata > Chondrichthyes > Rajiformes > Arhynchobatidae > Rhinoraja > Rhinoraja longicauda. The sequence goes on from NC_135989.1 coordinate 17,009,239, forward strand.
GAACCCGGGTCTCTGGCGCTGTAAGGCAGCAACTCTACCGCTGCGCCACCGTGCTCTAAAAATTAACTTTGCATACCTTTCAATTTCTAGGCACCTGTTTCCCCCTCTCTTTCCTTTGTAGAGCTCCCAACTTTACAGCCTCCAAGTGCAATGTTAATATGGCTTTTCTTTTTGCAAGAACTCCCACCTCAGAAGCAGAAGTTGTAGGATCTAACCCCCTACCACTGGCCAATGGAAAAACCAAAGCATTGCTGCTCTGTTAGAGTGTCAGGTAGATGTGAAAAACTCCACGACATGGACATGTTTGAAAGAGGCAAGCACTCTCAGCGCCCTGAGCAATTTTCATCCATCGCCCAACCCTGAACCTGAATTCCATCCATTCCTGCTGAGATTTCCCTGTAGTCAACATGTCCACCTACTCTCGAGTATAGACACAAAATGCTGGAGTAACTCAGCGGGCAGGCACCATCTCTGGAGAGCAGGAATGGGTGACATTTCAGGTCGAGGCCCTTCTTCAGACTCTGTCACCCATCCCTTCTCTCCAGAGATGCTGCCTGTCCCGCTGAGTTACTCCAGCATTCTGTGTCTACCTTCGATTTAAACCAGCGTCTGCAGTTCTTTCCAACACTCTTCAGCATATCTCTACAAAGGCTTAAGCCAATGACATTTGGTCCGAGTAGAAGGATTTTAAAATCTATTGGATGGAGTGAATGGGAAGAGGTTAGAGGTTAGACCTTGTAGCATTTTCTGTGATAGTAAGTGGTATAGTTAAAAGAGATTCTCAAAGAATGTGCGTGGGAGGATTTTGAGTTTTCGGAAACCTGAAGAATGAAATGAAAGTCAAAAAGAGTGGCAAGGATTTGAGATATTGGGGAATGGACTTGATGGGAAGACATCGAGGGCAATTGAATTCTGCATCACAGGCTTAATAGAAGGGAAAGGTTGAACCTTTAGGGATGAGACTAGACCAAGTGGACCCGTTGGGCCCAAACCTCTCCTGCATTGGTGCAGCACCCTCCTCCCCCCCCCCTTCCCCCTCCCTCCCCCCCCCCCTCCTTCCCTCCTCTCCCTCCCCCTCCTCACCCCCCTTCCCCTTCCCTCCCCCCCTCCTTCCCTCCTCTCCCTCCCCTCCTCCTCCCCCCTTCCCTTCCCCCTCCCCCCACTCCATAACCGCCTTATCCCCCCTCCCTAGGAGATAGCTTTAAACCTTAAAATGTGAATAACTTTTAAAATATAACACCGATTTCAATGAAACTTCTTCCACTGGCACCAAAGGGACGACGGTGAGTGAGGTGGGCCTAAAATTGTCGCGCTATCGTGCACCGTTTTGTCTGTAGTTCAGGAACGAACAAACAAACAAACGAGAGTTTTGGTGTGTAGATGAGAAAGGAGTTGAGCCACATCTGATGGACCTAGTTGCTGGGATTTAAATGTTATTGTCTTCTTTCAGTCAGAAAACCATTTCAATGCCAACTGCTCTTTCTGGAACTACTCTGAGCGCTCCATGATGGGGTTCTGGTCATCGCAAGGCTGCCGACTGATCGAAAGCAACAAGACACACACCGCCTGTGCCTGCAGTCACCTCACCAATTTTGCCGTGCTCATGGCTCACAGAGAGATTTTGGTAAGTAGCTTTGTTTCAAACGGCACGGTGGCGCAGCGGTAGAGTTGCTGCCTTACAGCGAATGCAGCGCCGGAGACTCAGGTTCGATCCTGACTACGGGCGCCGTCTGTACGGAGTTTGTACGTTCTCCCCGTGACCTGCGTGGGTTTTCTCCGAGATCGGTTTCCTCCCACACTCCAAAGACGTGCAGGTATGTAGGTTAATTGGCTGGGCAAATGTTTTTAAAAAATTGTCCCTAGTGTGTGTGTAAGATCGTGTTAATGTGCGGGGATCGCTGGGCGGCGCGGACACGGTGGGCCGAAGGGCCTGTTTCCGCGCTGTATCTCTAAATCTAAAAAAAAACTACAGAGCGTAGCTTTTACCGCGTACAGATTCTTCCTGGTGCTTCAATTTCCTCCTACACTACAACGACAGGTACAGGTTTGTAGATTAATTTGGTTTCAGTAAATTTGCGAATTGTCCCTGATGTGTGTAGGATAGTCCTAGTGTACGGGGTGAATGCTAGTCGGCATGGACTCAGTGGGCCAAGGCTATATCTCTCTGTAAGCTGTTACTGCGCTGTTTCTCTATAAGCTAGGGTTGCCAACTGTCCCATATTAGCCGGGACATCCCATATATTGGGCTAAATTGGTCTGTCCCATACGGGACCATCCTTGTCCCGTATTAGGCCCGGGAGGCACTGTAGGCCCGGGGGCTGCTGTAGGCCTGGACACTGCAGGCCTGGACACTGCAGGCCGGGACACTGCGGGCCTGGACACTGTAGGCCTAGACACTGTAGGCCTGGACACTGTAGGCCTAGACACTGTAGGCCCGGGGACTGCTGTAGGCCCGGACACTGTTGGTACGGAGGCCCGGGCGCTGCCTGATGGAGGTTGCGTGGCAACCTGCCTCCTGCCCGGGCGGCTGCCATTGGTGGAGCACGAGCACGTGGCCGCTGGCTGGGTGAGGACACATGGGGCGCGGGGCGGTGACGTCACCCTGTCCCTTATTTGGGAGTGAGGAAGTTGTTAACCCTACTGTTAGCTAAACAAAACTTTATATCATCATATTTGAAGCACTTCCCTCTGGAAGGCAACTCCAGACTGTCAAAGCAGCCACAGCCAGACATAAAAACATATTTTTTCCACGAGTGGTAGTTCTACTCAATAACCAAAGTCTGTGGTCTCTTTTTTTGCTCTGGTTTATTTTCACCCACATGTTTAGACAGTAATGTTGTATCCTTATTGTTTTGATGTGGTTATGCTTTATTCTTAATTGTTAACTGTATGTTTGTGTTGTCATTTGTGAGCGGAGCACCAAGGCACATTCCTTGTACATGCACATACTTGGCCAATAAACTTATTCATTCATTCATGCCGACCATCAAGTACCTAATCTGTTTGTCGGAATATTGAAAAGAATGAATGAATGAATGAGTTTATTGGCCAAGTATGTGCATATACAAGGAATGTGCCTTGGTGCTCCGCTCACAAATGACAACACAAACACACAACTAACAATTAAGAATAAAGCATAAACACATCAAAACAATAAGGATACAACATTACGGTCTAAACGTGTGGGTGAAAATAAACCAGAGCAAAAAAGAGACTACAGACTTTAGTTATTGAGTAGAACTACCACTCGTGGAAAAAAAGCTGTTTTTATGTCCGGCTGTGGCTGCTTTGACAGTCCGGAGTCGCCTTCCAGAGGGAAGTGCTTCAAAGAGTTTGTGGCCAGGGTGAGAGGGGTCAGAGATGATCTTGCCCGCTCGCTTCCTGGCCCTTGCAGTGTACAGTTCGTCAATGGGGGGGAAGGTTGCAGCCAACAACCTTCTCCGCTGTGCGAACGATGCGTTGCAGCCTCCGGATGTGGTGCTTGGTGGCTGAGCCAAACCAGACCATGATGGAGAAGGTGAGGACGGACTCAATGATAGCAGTATAGAATTGGACCATCATTGCCTGTGGCAGATTGTGTTTCTTCAGTTGCCGCAGGAAGTACATCCTCTGTTGGGCCTTTTTGACTGTGGAGTCGATGGTGGCCCCCCATTTAAGGTCCCTGGAGATGATAGTTCCAAGGAACTTAAATGACTCCACAGATGTGACTGTGGTGTTGTTGATGGTGAGTGGGGGGAGGGGAGGGGGATCTCTTCGAAAGTCTACAATTAGTTCCAAAAAGATGAGGTGGAGTGCTGAAGAATAAAAGACTCGTGGCCGTATCATAAATGCTTTGCCCACAAATAGTATAATGGATTCCTGTAATAATGAGCAGAGTATTAAATCAATGTAAGTTATTAAAACCTGTACCAGTAGGATTCCTGCCAGGGAGGTGAATCTATGTGGGTCCTCTTTCTGCAGTGTGTGTGTACCTGCAGTGCAGTGTTATCAGGCAAATGAACCATCTTCACACCAACTAGAGAGCTACCATCTACCTCATTGAAGACCCTCGGACTATCTTTGATCGGACTTTACTGACTTTGTCTTGTACTACACGTTATTCACCTTATTCCCTTGGTCATGTGGATGGATGTCCAATGTGGACGGCTCGATTGCAATCATGCGTTGTCTTTCTGCTGGCTGGTTAGCACGCAACAAAAAGCTTTCCACTGGAACTCGGTACACGTGACAATAAACTGGACTCAACCATCAAATCCCATCATGTCAGGAAAGCGAACAAATACATCGGGCGTTGTGTGAACTGACTCCAGAAAACAAAGCATAAAAGCCACTAGATTGTTGAACCAGCTGATCTGCTAATGCTCTCCAAGGAAGTAAACCAGTTGCTTGACCTTTTACTGGCCAATGTAACTCCAATCGTAGATGAAATAGCATTGAAGGTCAGGATATCTTTATTTGTCATCCAAAAAACAATTTTTTTGGACGAAATTTAGTCACCCACAGTCCAACAATAAAAGCAGTAAAATAAACAAATTACACAACCCCAACCAACACAAAAAAAAGAAACATCCATCACAGTGAGTCTCCTCCAGTCCCCTCCTCACTGTGATGGAAGGCCAGAATGTATTTTCTCTTCCCCTGCCATCTTCTCCCGTCGATGTACCTTCTCAAATAAAAGCCCTGACGTCAGCTTGTTGTATTTCTGTGCGTCTGCTGAGCCTTGCAGACATCTCCAGTGGAATTAGATCAAAGAGTGAACGTTGAGGGTTCGGCTGGCTTTGACAGTGACAGTGTGTCCATGCTGGTTCAATAAGATGCATGGAATCTGTGGAATAAATTGGGTCTACAGGAACCACGGGCCACAAACGTTATCCTCGCCGCTGTTGGACTAGTGTGGCCAGACTAGCTATTTTCAAAAGAAAGTTTTACATCAGTTAACTGAACCAAACAATGCCTCCTCCTACTCACACAACTGGAGAGGATGTTTCCACTAGTGGGAGAGTCTAGGACCAGAGGTCACAGTCTCAGAATTAAAGGACGTTCCTTCAGGAAGAAGATGAGGAGGAATTTCTTTAGTCAGAGGGTGGTGAATCGGTGTAATTCATTGCCACAGAAGGCTGTGGAGGCCAAGTCAGTGGATATTTTTAAGGCGGAGATTGGCAGATTCTTGATTAATACGGGTTTCAGAGGTTATCATGATCACATTCATGATCACATTGAATGGCGGTGCTGGTTCGAAGGGCCGAATGGCCTCCTCCTGCACCTATTGTCTATTGTCTATTGTTTTGGGGAGAAGGCAGGAGAATGGGGTTGAGAGGGAGAGATAGATCAGCCACGGTTGAATGGTGGAGTAGACTTGATGGGCCGAATGGCCTTATTCTACTCCTAGATCTTATGAGCTGCAAGGTTTAGCCACCACCTGACCTGATCATCTGAGACTTTAGAACATGAGAGGTATGGGGAGAAGGCAGGAACGGGGTACTGATTGAGAATGATCAGCCATGATCACATTGAATGGCGGTGCTGGCTCGAAGGGCCGAATGGCCTCCTCCTGCACCTATTGTCTATTGTCTATTGAGACAAACCTACTGTTGGAAACTGACTGACTGCTCAGTCTACAGCCAGTGGGTCTGATATCTGCTGCACCTGCGTGATGAACTGCCCTCAGCCTTACAATGGGTTTGTCAACTGCAGAGGCTCCAGGGCTTGCCCAGACCACTACTCAGTGCCCCACGGTACTGCACGATACCTGCTAACTACAGAAAGCAAGGACGCAAGTCCAAAAACACGGAATGAAGCAGAAAATGTTGGAAATACTCAGATGTCGGCAGCAAATCAGGAGAGAGAGAGAAAAAGGTTCAGGCTCGTGATCTTTCATCATGTGATTCAGAAAGCAAATGGTATGTTGGCTTCCATTGCAAATGCATCTGAGTACAGAAATATTGCTGCAAATATATAGGGTCATAGAAACATAGAAAACAAGTGCAGGGGGAGGCCATTCGGCCCTTTGAGCCAGCACCGCCATTCAATATGATCATGGCTGATCATCCAGAATCAGTACCCCGTTCCTGCTTTCTCCCCACATCCCTTGATTCCGTTAGCCCTAAGAGCTAAATCTAACCCAGCGGTATAAACATTGATTTCTCTAACTTCAAGTAACCCTTGCTTTCCCTCCCTCTCCGTCCCTCCCCCACCCTAGTTCTCCGACTCGTTTCACTGTCCTCCTGATTAATTTTACTGTTTATGTGTCTCGTTGTCACCTTCTCCTCAGCCAACAATGAACTGTTCCACATTTCCTTGATCAGCCTCTGCTTTGATCTGTCGTTTTCACACCTTACCCTTCCATATCACTAGTCTCCCCCTCCCCTGACTCTCAGTCTGAAGTGGGGTCTCAATAGACAATAAACAATAGGTGCAGGAGGAGGCCATTCAGCCCTTCGATCCAGCACCGCCATTCAATGTGATCATGGCTGATCATTCTCAATCAGTACCCCGTTCCTGCCTTCTCCCCGTACCCCCTGACTCCGCTATCCTTAAGGGCTCTATCTAGCTCTCTCTTGAATGCATTCAGAGAATTGGCCTCCACTGCCTTCAATGGCAGAGAATTCCACAGATTCACAACTCTCTGGGTGAAAATGTTTTTCCTCATCTCAGTCCTAAATGGCCTACCCCTTATTCTTAAACTGTGTGACCCCTGTGTTGGGTTCTGGACTCCCCCAACATGGGGGAATGTTTTTCCTGCGTCTAGCCTGTCCAATCATTTTATATGTTTCTATCAGATCCCGTCTCACCGTTCTATGGTCTTAGTGAGTGCCTTTTCATGTTGTGTTAATATTTGGTGTACCTACCCGAGGCGAGTGGGTTGTTGGATATTAATGAAGCCGACGGATGTGGGAAAGTGCGGCTTTTGTAGAGGATTAGTGGAATGGCAGAGCAGATGTGAGAGGTTGAATAGGTGCCCAGTGCTTTTATTTCTGGTTCTCGTGCTTTTCCAAAAATGTTGATGCTCGACAACCGGCTTAGCGTTGATCCAAACAAAACTTCCACCAAAGTTAACACAGGAAAGAGCAACTTCCTGTGAATCAAACCTTTCCCGGAGTTATTTGGAGAACAGGTGTGAAGCTGCATTATTTATAGCGAGTTTATACTGCCAGCATCTCGCCTCCCACCCAATGCCTCTCTTGATTCTCCGGAAAGGGAGTGTTGTCACTGGGGAGTTTCAGTGCCCTGGATCGATTCTCTGAGGTGCTGTTAAAAATCACTCTTCATGAGGTGATTAATATAATTATGATAACAATCTGCATTTCCTGAGAGATATTTTCAACGGCAGGCTCAGGATAAATCTGGAAACGCACAGCAGCTTCAGCAGAGGCAAGTTAACAGGTCCGTATCCTTCCTCAGAGCAGAATGATAATGGAGTAACTCAGCAGGTCAGGCAGCATCTCGGGAGAGAAGGAATGGGCGACGTTTCGGGTCGAGACCCTTCTTCAGACTGAATCGGTCTCGACCCAAAACGTCACCCATTCCTTCTCTCCCGAGATGCTGCCTGACCCGCTGAGTTACTCCAGCATTTTGTGTCTACCTTCGATTTAAAGCAGCATCTGCAGTTTTTTTTTCCTACACAGAATGATAATGGCTTGGGCTTTGTTTCTTAGAGTCATAGACATACAGCATGGAAACAGGCCCTTCGGCCCAACTTGCCCACACCATAAGATCATAAGTGATAGGAGTAGAATTAGGCCATTTGGCCCATCAATCCTACTCCGCCATTCAATCATGGCTGATCTATCTCTCCCTTTTAACCCCATTCTCCTGCCTTCTCCCCATAGTTTCTGACACCCGTACTAATCAAGAATCTATCTATCTCTTCCATAAATATATCCACTGCCTCCACATCCTGCTGTGGCAAAGAATTTCACAGATTCACTGCCCTCTGACTGAAGATGGCCAACTTGTCCCATCTGCACTAGTTCCACCTGCCCGCATTTGTCCCATATCCCTCTAAACCTGTCCTATCCATGTACCTGTCTAAATGTTTCTTAAACATTGGGATAGTCCCTGCCTCAACTACCTCCTCTGGCAGCTTGTTCCATGCACCCGCCACCCTTTGTGTGAAAAAGTTACCCCTCAGATTCTTATTAATTTGCTTTCCCCTTCACCTTAAACCTGCGTCCTTCTGTTTTGATGGAAGACGCAATCTGTGCTCTGCCTCTGTGCCGTTTGGCTCTCACTTGTAATGTCTCCAAACTGTTCCTCATTCACACATCCAATATTTCACGGTTTCTGCTGCTTGCCTTTCGTGGCAATTGGGAGTAAACAGCAAGTTTGAGATGTGGCCTCTCGAACTTGCCGTTGCTTTTCTGAAGTTGAATGCGTGGCAGGTTGTGGGCACTGGCCTGCAATACCATTGGGGTCTTGCCCCTCGTCCCTGCGTGGGTATCAAAACTTAACTTCAGCTCTTAAAGCAATTACTGCAGTACCAGCGGAAGGAAGGCAAGTACTTTGCCTCAGGCTACGTGAGATCCCTTGGTAACTTCCTTTATAGAATTAATAATGGCTCTGCACCGATACAAGAGTGGAGGACAAGCCAGGAGTTGACAAAACTTGAAAGGTTTCTTGTAGGGATTCAGAATTGGATCCGACTTATTCTCATCTAAGTAGTCCAGGGACAACTTCCAGAAGTTGCAAGAAGTTGAACTCATTTTGGAGCTGGAATGCAGCACAAGCCAAATCTGAGCTTGAGGTGGCAAAGGTCTCTCAAATAGAGTACAATGCGAGGAAAATTTGCAATTGGCCATTTTGGCATGATTTTTTTTCTTTTAAGAAAAAATCTACAATATGGTGATAGATACCTCCGAGTGCAGAGGACTCTGAGAGGCCGAATGTATGATTTACAAAAGACAAATCGGTCACGGTGGCACAGCGGTAGAGTTGCTGTCTTACAGCAAATGCAGCGCCGGAGACCCGGGTTCCATCCTGACTACGGGTGCTGTCTGTACGGAGTTTGTACGCTCTCCCCGTGACCTGCGTGGGTTTTCTTCGAGATCTTCGGCTTCCTCCCACGCTCCAAAGACGTACAGGTCTGTAGGTTAATTGACTCGGTGTAAATGTAAAAATTGTCCCTAGTGGGTGTAGGATAGTGTTAATGTGCGGGGATCGCTGGGCGGCGTGGACTCAGTGGGCCTGTATCTCTAAACTAAACTAAAAAACTAAACAAGCATAATAATTGTTAAGGTAGGATCACGCAATATTGTTCATTGCTGGGGGAAGTAGATAGAGACACAGCATGGAAACACACCCTTTGTCCCACCAAGTCTACACTGAGCATCAACCACCTTGTATCTTTGTAGGTGCCAAAATGTGATGTCACTTGTGTACTGCCCAGGTGAGGTCTGCTGTATGAGTTTACGACGTTATATGCAGAATAAAGCATTTCACTGTACAATAAAGTATCATTGAATTGAATCATCCATTTACTAATCCTGCACCAAAGTGCAGAATATAGTTTAGTTTAGTTTAAAGATCCAGCGCGGAAACATGCCCTTTCGGCCCACCGGGTCCGCGCCGACCAGCGATCACCGCACATTAACACTATCCTATACCCACAAAGGACAATTTTTTCACATTTACCAAGCCTGGTATTTATCTGGCCTCTCTCCACTGGCTCCCAGTACAGTACAGAATCAACTTCAAGCTCCTCCTATTCGCGTACAAAGCCCTAAAGGGGCTTGCCCCCCCCCCCCCCCATATCAAAAATCTTCTAACCCACCACTCTATCTCCAGGTCCCTCAGGTCGGCCGACTTGGGGCTACTGACTATCCCGTGGTCTAGGCTTAAGCTCAGGGGTGACCGCGCTTTTGCGGTTGCAGCTCTAGACTGTGGAACAGCATCCCTCTCCCCGTCAGAACTGCCTCCTCCATCGACTCCTTTAAGTCCAGGCTCAAAACCTATTTCTACTCCCTAGCGTTTGAGGCCCTCTGAGGGGGGCGCTGTGAACTGTTTATGTATGTGCTGTTATGTTTGTGTGCCATTGTATGTTCGTTCTTAGTACCTGAACTGATGTACAGCACTTTGGTCAATGTGGGTTGTGTTTAAATGTGCTATACAAATAAAATTGACTTGACTTGAATCAACCTACATACCTGTACGTCTTTGGAGTGTGGGAGGAAACCAAAGATCTCGGAGAAAACCCACGCAGGTCACAGGGAGAACGTACAAACTCCGTACAGACAGCACCCGTAGTCGGGATGGAACCCGGGTCTCCGGCGCTGCATTTGCTGTAAGGCAGCAACTCTACTGCTGCGCCACCGTAACCACCCTAAGTGTGGCATTAGCTGTGCTACATCTTCAGAGAAAGTGCAAGGGCAACAAGGGAGATCCCTCAGCTAATGATCTAGGTCCATTCAGTAGTCTGAAAACAGTGGGGAGAAGCTATTTCTCAATCTGGTGGTATGCCTTATCAAACTTTGGAATCTACTGCCCAACCGGAGAGGAAAGAAGAGGGAATGTCCGGAGTGCAAGTGGTCCTTGATTATGTTGGTTATTTTCCCAAGGCAACATGAAATGTAGGTGGAATCGATGGGGTTTGTGTGATGGACTGGGCTGCATTTATAACTACCGGTCGACTTGTGGAAACTGCAGTGTGAAAAAAAGATTATGGTTGCTGTACAGCACAAAGATGATGAGAAATTAGAAGGTATTTATTCACAAAATGCTGGAGTAACTCAGCAGGTCAGGCAGCATCTCGGGAGAGAAGGAATGGGTGACGTTTCAGGGTCGAGACCCTTCTTCAGACTGGCAGTCTGAAGAAGGGTCTCGACCCGAAACGTCACCCATTCCTTCTCTCCCGAGATGCTGCCTGACCTGCTGAGTTACTCCAGCATTTTGTGAATAAATACCTTCGATTTGTACCAGCATCTGCAATTATTTTCTTACATGAGAAATTAGAATGTGTGCACAATTTCAAGGGTCAAAATCTTTGTAAAAGCTGACAGTTCCGAGTGGAATCTCAGAGTAGCATGGAAACTGGAACTGTACTGCTCTCAATGTGAACAGGTAAATAAAGTGTGTTCAGTTTAGTTTAGTTTAGTTTAGATTGGTTTAGATTAGAGATACAGCATGGAAACCACGAGTCCACGCCAACCAGCGATCCCCGCACACTAACACTATCCTACACACACTATGGACAATCTACACTTATACCAAGTATACAAGCCAATTGATCTACAAACCTGTACGTCTTTGGAGTGTGGGAGGAAACCGAAGATCTCGGAGAAAACACACGCAGGTCACGGGTAAACACAAGTGTGTTTGGTTTAGTTTAGTTTTGTTAACACAAGCCTACACACACTAGGGACAATTTACACTTATTCCAAGTATACAAGCCAATTGGTCGACAAGCCTGTACGTCTTTGGAGTTATGCCTGGAAAGCAAATGCAAGTTGTCAGAGTCCAGTTGATCGGCCACGACAGACTCTGGCAGAGAAGCTGTCAAACACGATAGGATGCTTTCTATTGTGTATCTGTACAAAACTGGTAAGAGTCGGAGACATTCCAAATTTTCTTGGTCTCCTGAGGAATTAGAGGTGTTGGTGTGATTTTCTGGCTGTAGCAATTTTGAGATTTAGGCAGAGATGGAAACCCAATGGAAACACTTATCTGGACTTGGTTCAGCTCAGAATATCTATCCGAAACGTCACCTATTCCTCTTCTTCAGAGATGCTGCCTGACCCGCTGAGTTACTCCAGCATTTGGCGTCTATCTCATTGTCACTTGTGCAGGAAAGAACTGCAGATGCTGGTTTAAACCGAAGGTAGACACAAAAAGCTGGAGTGACCCAAAACGTCACCCATTCCTTCTCTCCAGAGATGCTACCTGACCCGCTGAGTTACTCTGGCATTTTTTTGTCTACCAGCGGGTCAGGCAGCATCTCTGGAGAGAAGGAATGGGTGACGTTTTGGGTCGAGACCCTTCTTCAGATTGGTTAAGATAACTCAGTCTGAAGAAGGGTCTCGACCCGAAACATCACCCATTCCTTCTCTCCAGAGATGCTGCCTGACCCGCTGAGTTACTCTGGCATTTTGTTGTCTACCAGCGGGTCAGGCAGCATCTCTGGAGAGAAGGAATGGGTGACGTTTTGGGTCGAGACCCTTCTTCAGATTGGTTAGGAGTGAAGAAGGGTCTCGATCCGAAATGACACCCATTCCTTCTCTCCAGAGATGCTGCCTGACCTGCTGAGTTACTCCAGCATTTTGTGTCTTTCAGTGTCACTTGCCTTACTGCGTGCATTGCTGACCTCTCTCGTTGTGTATCTCCCTTCCCACCAGTACGAAGACCGGATGCATAGGCTGCTGCTCTCCGTGATCACCTGGGTTGGCATCGTCATATCGCTTGTCTGCCTCACCATCTGCATCTCCACCTTCTGCTTCCTTCGAGGGATTCAGACCGATCGCAATACCATCCACAAGAACCTCTGCATCAACCTGTTCATTGCCGAGCTCATCTTTCTGATCGGTATCAATAAAACGCAATACCAGGTAGGCACGACCTCCCCCCAGGTAGAAGGGCAGAGTAGGTAATGAGGGTGTGGGGTGAAGCGATCGACTGAGAGTTTGGTAGCAGGGTCACAGGGTAAAGGTAGGAACAGGCTCCGGCTTCAGATGTCATTTGCAAAGTTGAGGTTTGGTAGAACGAAAAAATGAGTAAAGTCTCTCCAAATCCAGACACCTGCCTTTGAATCAAGAGGCAAGAATGTTTTGATAGATGACATTTAGGGTTAAGAAAGACCCTTCATCAGTCTGAAGAAGGGTCTCGACCCGAAACGTCACCCATTCCTTCTCTCCAGAGATGTCGCCTGTCCCGCTGAGTTACTCCAGCATTTTGTGACTACAGTGTAAACCAGCATCTGCAGTTCCTTCTTACACCAACAAATGGATGTTTAACAAAGATACCCACATTGGCTCACGGGTCAAGGTTAATCTGTGTGAATCCTTTCAATCAGATGAAGATTTAGCTGCCAAGATTCTTGATCAACCCAAGGATGGCTGGCCCTAGTTGTAGCTTCCCCTATTACTGCACAGTTTTCAATCTAAAATAGAAGAAACAGATGGCAGATGCTATTTTTAATAACGTTACCCTATTTAAAATAATTTCAGAACAAGACACGCCAATGTTTCTGCAGAATAAGTAAAGAAGTGTAGGAAAGAAAACTGCAGATGCTGGTTTAAATTGAAGGTAGACACAAAATGCTGCAGCAACTCAGCGGGTCAAGCAGCATCTCTGGAGAGAAGGAACGGGTGGCGTTTCGGGTGAAGACCCTTCTTTGTGTTGTACAACAAATTCCTGGGTGCAGCAAAAGATTGTCTCATGGTTTGTGTAATACGCCACATCCATACAAATTATATCACCTCCTTTTGTTGGTCAAGGTGATCCTGATCAACAAACCAGCAGGCTGAGAGGAATGGCAGAGTTTAATTCAGGAAGCATGCAGGTACAGCAGGCAGTGAAGAAAGCCAATGGAATGTTGGCCTTCATAACAAGAGGAGTTGAGTATAGGAGCAAAGAGGTCCTTCTGCAGCTGTACAGGGCCCTAGTGAAACCGCACCTTGAGTACTGTGTGCAGTTTTGGTCTCCAAATTTGAGGAAGGATATTCTTGTTATTGAGGGCGTGCAGCGTAGGTTTACTAGGTTAATTCCCGGAATGGCGGGACTATCATATGTTGAAAAACTGGAGCGACTAGGCTTGTATACACTGGAATTTAGAAGGATGAGAGATCTTATCGAAACGTATAAGATTATTAAGGGGTTGGACACGTTAGAGGCAGGAAACATGTTCCCAATGTTGGGAGAGTCCAGAACAAAGGGCCACAGTTTAAGAATAAGAGGTAGGTCATTTAGAACTGAGATGAGGAAAAACTTTTTCAGTCAGAGAGTTGTGAATCTGTGGAATTCTCTGCCTCAGAAGGCAGTGGATGCCAATTCTCTGAATGCATTCAAGAGAGAGCTGGATAGAGCTCTTAAGGATAGCAGAGTCAGGGGGTATGGGGAGAAAGCAGGAACGGGGTACTGATTGAGAATGATCAGCTATGATCACATTGAATGGCGGTGCTGACTCGAAGGGCCGAATGGCCTCCTCCTGCACCTATTGTCTATTGTCTATTGTAATTTAGATCAATGTGAATTTGTGCATTTTAGTAGGATAAACGTGGGCATGGCTTATAACGTAAATGCTTGGGCCCACAGGAATATTGGGGAATAGAGACCGAAGGGGACAATGAAGTTGGCGTCACAGGTGGGCAGGGTGGTGAAGGTGATGTTTGGCACACTTGTCTTTCACAGTTAGGGATCTTGGTTCTTTATTCTTGGTCCTCCAAAATATTCCAAATGGAATTTAAACTGGAGGGTAGTGAGCACAGAAGATCTTTGGTTTCCTCCCACACTCCAAAGACGTACAGGTATGTAGGTTGATTGGCTTGGTAAATGTAAAAAATGGTCCCCAGTGGGTGTAGGATAGTGTTGGTGTGCGGGGATCGTTGGTCGGCGCGGACCCGGTGGGCCGAAGGGCCTGTTTCCGCGCTGTATCTCTAAACTAAACAGGCGTTGGGACATGTTATGGCTGTACAAGGTGGCAGCACGGTGGCACAGTGGTAGAGTTGCTGCCTTACAGCGAATTCAGCGCCGGAGACTCAGGTTCGATCCTGACTACAGGCGCCGTCTGTACGGAGTTTGTACGTTCTCCCCGTGACCTGCGTGGGTTTTCTCCGAGATCTTCGGTTTCCTCCTACACTCCAAAGGCGTACAGGTATGTAGGTTAATTGGCTGGGCAAATGTAAAAATTGTCCCTAGTGGGTGTAGGATAGTGTTAGTGTGCGGGGATCGCTGGGCGGCGCGGACCCGGTGGGCCGAAGGGCCTGTTTCTGCGCTGTATCTCTAAATCTAAAAAAAATCTAAAAAAAGACATTGGTAAGACCGCATCTGGGGTACAATGCACAATTCTGGGTGCCCTGCTATGGAAAGGATGTCATTAAACTGGAAATACTACACAAATAAAAGATTTCAGGGTGAATACTGCATCTGCAGACTTTGAGTTATGAGGAGAGGCTGGAAAAGCTGGGTCTTTTTCCCTGGAGCGTAGGAGGCTGAGGGGAGATTTAACATTATGCGGATCATAGATAAGGTGAATAGTCAGTCATTTTCACAGGGTAGGGGAATCAAGAACTAGCGGGCACAAATTTTCATTGAGAGGGAAAAGATTTAAAAGGGACTTTTTACACGCAGAGGGCAGTGCGTATTTGGAAAGAGCTGCCGGAGGAAGTGATGGAGGAAGATTACAACATTTACAAGATGTTTTGACAGGTACATGGAGAGGAAAGTGTTGGTGGGGTGTGGGCTAGGTGTAGGCAAATGGGACCAGCCCAGTCACGTTGCTTGGTTGGCACGGATTAGTTGGACTGAAGGGGCTGTTGCTATGTGTATAGCCATTACTGTACAATAGACAATAGGTGCAGGAGGAGGCCATTCGGCCCTTCGAGCCAGCACCGCCATTCAATGTGATCATGGCTGATAATTCTCAATCAGTACCCCGTTCCTGCCTTCTCCCCATACCTGAACTATTGAAGAAGGGTCTCGACCCGAAACGTCACCCATTCCTTCTCTCCTGAGATGCTGCCTAACCTGCTGAGTTACTCCAGCATTTTGTGAATAAATACCTTCGATTTGTACCAGCATCTGCAGTTATTTTCTTATAGTATTCTCCAAATACCTCCTGACTCCGCTATCCTTAAGAGCTCTATCTAGCTCTCTCTTGAATGACAAAAGTGGTTTCAACACTTAACCTAGTCTGTGTTCCTGTCTCACCTATAGTAAGTAACCTCAGCCTATCCCCATCTGCCTTAAAAAGAATCTACCTACTTAGACAATAGACAATAGGTGCAGGAGGAGGCCATTCGGCCATTCGAGCCAGCACCGCTATTCAATGTGATCATGGCTGATCATTCTCAATCAGTACCCCGTTCCTGCCTTCTCCCCATACCCCCTGACTCCACTATCCTTAAGAGCTCTATCCAGCTCTCTCTTGAATGCATTCAGAGAATTGGCCTCCACTGCCTTCTGAGGCAGAGAATTCCACAGATTCACAACTCTCTGACTGAAAAAGTTTTTCCTCATCTCCATTCTAAATGGCCTACCCCTTATTCTTAAACTGTGGCCCCTGATTCTGGACTCCCCCAACATTGGGAACATGTTTCCTGCCTCTAACGTGTCCAGCCCCTTAATAATCTTATACGTTTCGATAAGATCCCCTCTACAGTTAGACTACAATGAAAAACAGGCTGTTCCTGGGCAATAAACAATTTCTGTCTTCGCTAACATCCTTAAATAGGCACAGTGGCGCAGCGATAGAGTTAGAAACATAGAAAAACAGGTTCAGAAGGAGGCCATTCGGCCCTTCGAGCCAGCACTGCCATTCAATATGATCATGGCTGATCATCCAGAATCTGTACCCCATTCCTGTTTTCTCCCCATATCCCTTGATTCCGTTAGCCCTAAGAGCTAAATAGACAATAGACAATAGGTGCAGGAGTAGGCCATTCGGCTCTTCGAGCCAGCACCGCCATTCAATGTGATCATGGCTGATCATTCTCAATCAGTACCCCGTTCCTGCTTTCTCCCCATACCCCTTGACTCCGCTATCCTTAAGAGCTCTATCTAGCTCTCTCTTGAATGTATTCAGAGAATTGGCCTCCACTGCCCTCTGAGGCAGAAAATTCCACAGATTCACAACTCTCTGACTAAAAAAGTTTTTCCTCATCTCTGTTCTAAATGGCTTACCCCTTATTCTTAAACTGTGGCCCCTGGTTCTGGACTCCCCCAACATTGGGAACATGTTTCCTGCCTCTAACATGTCCAACCCCTTAATAATCTTATACGTTTCGATAAGATCCCCTCTCATCCTTCTAAATTCCAGTGTATACAAACCTAGTCGCTCCAGTCTTTCAACATAGGACAGTCCCGCCATTCTGGGAATTAACCTAGTAAACCTACGCTGCACGCCCTCAATAGCAAGAATATCCTTCCTCGACCCGAAAAGTCACCCATTCCTTCTCTCCAGAGATGCTGCCTGTCCCGCTGAGTTACTCCAGCATTTTGTGTCTACTCTGGCAATATATATATTTTTTAATATCAGATGGATTCCTGGGGTGAAGAGGTGGTATAATTTACAGCCACAATTTCCTTTGCGAGCCAGATAAGGCTGTGGCAGCGCAGTAACGAACCAGTTAGATTTTTCATCCTCCCAGTAACTTTTAGGGTCATTTTTTGAACCGCCTCACAAAGAAATAGATTTATTAAATTCCATTTTGTAATTTGAATGAGTGAACTGTGTTACTAATGGAGTGTCATTTCGCTGGGCTACATTACCTAACCAGTGCATAAATACTCAGCCGGTAATTGGACAGATTACATCTGTGCATTTCATTCAGAAGCACAATGTACAAATTCAGCTATTCATTAGAAAAAGGTGTACCGGTGGACAGATAATGTTTTACCTGTGTTTAAGTTAGCAGAAACCACATCTCCCGGGGTCGAGAGATATTCAAATGCCATTCAGGCTGAAAATGTTTGCTGCACTCAGACCTGGAGGTCAAGTTAATAGACGTTAGCGAAAATAATCATATCTCCGTTGGGTAAATAGAAAACCATTTGGAAAGCCATAAGTTTAACGATGAACGGAAGATTGCCTTTCAAAGGGATATCTTCCTTGTTCATACAGCACGGAAATAGGCCCTTCGGCCCAACTCATCCATGCTGACCAAGATGCCCCATCTGCACAAGTCCCACCTGCCTGCGTTTGGCCCATATCCCACTAAATCTTTCCTATCGAAGGTATTTATTCACAAAATGCTGGAGTAACTCAGCAGGTCAGGCAGCATCTCGGGACAGAAGGAATGGGTGACGTTTCGGGTCGAGACCCTTCTTCAGACTGAAGAAGGGACTGAAGAAGGGTCTAAAGAAGGGTCTCGACCCGAAACGTCACCCATTCCTTCTCTCCCGAGATGCTGCCTGACCTGCTGAGTTACTCCAGCATTTTGTGAATAAATACCTTCGATTTGTACCAGCATCTGCAGTTATTTTCTTATAAATCTTTCCTATCCCCGTACCTGCCCTCAACTACCTCATCTGGACTCTTTCCACATACCATGCACGGTGGCACAGTGGTGGAGCTGCGACCTTACAGTGCCGAAGACCTGGGTTCAATCCTGATCACTGGTGCTGTCTGTAGGGAGTTTGTACATTTTCTCTGTGACTGAGTGGGTTTTCTCCAGGTGCTCCAGTTTCCTCTCACATTCCAAAGACGTAGAGTTTTTTGTAGGTTAATTGGCCTGGTACAAAATGTAAATTGTCCCTCGTGTGTGTAGGATAGTGTACATGTTCGGGGATCGCTGGTCGGCGCGGACTCAGTGGCCCGAAAGGACCTGATTCCGTGCTGTATCTCTACATTAAACGAAACTAATCCCACCCAACATCTGGAGCCTTTGATTGTAAACCAATATCTAGAGTTCCATGTGCCTATCTTTTATACTAGTCACAGACCCATACATATAACCATATAACAACTACAGCACGGAAACAGGCCCGTTTGGCCCTACCAGTCCACGCCGACCACTCTCTCTGACCTAGTCTCATCTACCTGCTCTCAGACCATAACCCTCTAATCCCCTCTTATCCATATACCTATCCAATTTACTCTTAAATAATAAAATCGAGCCTGCCTCCACCACTTCCACCGGAAGCCCATTCCATACAGCCACCACCCTCTGAGTAAAGAAGTTACCCCTCATGTTACCCCTAAACTTTTGTCCCTCAATTCTGAAGCTATGTCCCCTTGTTCGAATCTTCCCCACTCTCAAAGGAAAATGCCTACCCACGTCAACTCTGTCCGTCCCTGTTAAAATATTAAAAACCTCTATCAAGTCCCCCCTCAACCTTCTACGCTCCAAAGAATAAAGACCCAACCTGTTCAACCTCTCTCTGTAGCTTAAGTGCTGAAACCCAGGCAACATTCTAGTAAATCTCCTCTGTACCCTCTCCATTTTGTCGACATCCTTCCTATAATTTGGCGACCAGAACTGCACACCATACTCCAGATTCGGCCTCACCAATGCCCTGTACAATTTTAACATTACATCCCAACTTCTATATTCGATGCTCTGATTTATAAATACGGCATGGAAACAAGTTCCAACTCGTCCATACTGACCAAGATGCCCCATCTACACGTCCCACCTGCCCACGTTTGGCTTAAATCCCACTAAATCTTTCCTACCTATGAACCTAGAAATGTACTCTAAAGACGTACAGGTTTGTAGGTTAATTGGCTTGGTAAAATGGAAAAACTGGCCGTAGTGGGTATAGGATAGTGTTAATGTGCGGGGATCGCTGGTTGGCGCGGACCCGGTGGGCCGAAAGGGCCTGTTTCCGCGCTGTATCTCTGAACTAAACGAAACTAAATGCAGTGTTGCTGCTTTTGAGAGGAAGTTGTAAGGATGGGCTTCTTTCCTTTCCAAACCGGAGGATGGGACAAGTTGTGGTCTGGTCTTTAAAATTGCTTGTGAGTGTAATCTACTGAAATCTTGTGTGAAAGGTCACATAAGATGGGCTCCAACCAAGCAAGTAGTGGATTTCATTTTGTTTTAAGTGGTGGACTTTATTTGCAGCAAAGGATAGTGAGAAGGTGAAACTACTACAGGAGAATTGTATAGATTGATTTAAGGGGAGATTAAATCAGCATATGAAGCGAGGATTATTTTGCTAATAATCATTAAGTTAAAATGGAAGGAAATTCAAAGCAACATATTGTTTGCGCTGTGTAGGAAAAAAACTGCAGATGCTGGTTAAAATCGAAAGGTAGACGCACAATGCTGGAGTAACTCAGCGGGTTATGCAGCATCTCAGGAGAGAAGGAATGGGTGATGTTTCGGGTCGAGACTCTTCTTCTGCATGACCCACTGAGTTACTCCAGCATTGTCTACCTTATATTACTTGCACTAATCTGCAGTTCCTTTCTAAGCAGCACCTCATATTTCGCTTGGGCAGCTTACAACCCAGCGGTATAAACATTGATTTCTCTAACTTCAAGTAACCCTTGCTTTCCCTCCCTCTCCGTCCCTCCCCCACCCTAGTTCTCCGACTCGTTTCACTGTCCTCCTGATTAATTTTACTGTTTATGTGTCTCGTTGTCACCTTCTCCTCAGCCAACAATGAACTATTCCACATTTCCTTGATCAGCCTCTGCTTTGATCTGTCGTTTTCACACCTTACCCTTCCATATCTCTAGTCTCCCCCTCCCCTGACTCTCAGTCTGAAGTGGGGTCTCAATAGACAATAGACAATAGGTGCAGGAGGAGGCCATTCGGCCCTTCGAGCCAGCACCGCCATTCAATGTGATCATGGCTGATCATTCTCAATCAGTACCCCGTTCCTGCCTTCTCCCCATACCCCCTGACTCCGCTATCCTTAAGAGCTCTATCTAGCTCTCTCTTGAATGCATTCAGAGAATTTGCCTCCACTGCCTTCTGAGGCAGAGAATTCCACAGATTCACAACTCTCTGACTGAAAAAGGTTTTTCCTCATCTCAGTTCTAAATGGCCTACCCCTTATTCTTAAACTGGGGCCCCTTGTTCTGGACTCCCCCAACATTGGGAACATGTTTCCTGCCTCTAACGTGTCCAACCCCTTAATAATCTTATACGTTTCGATAAGATCTCCTCTCATCCTTCTAAATTCCAGTGTATACAAGCCTAGTCGCTCCAGTCTTTCAACATATGATAGTCCCGCCATTCCGGGAATTAACCTAGTAAACCTACGCTGCACGCCCTCAATAGCAAGAATATCCTTCCTCAACCCGAAACGTCACCCATTCCTTCTCTCCAGAGATACTGCCTGACCCGTTGAGTTACTCCAGCATTTTGTGCCCACTTTCGGTGTAAACCAGCATCTGCAGTTCCTTCCTACACATATTGTATGCAAATTCTGGTCAGGTGTTTTTGTGCTACGTTGTAGGTCGAAGTGTGTAGCGACAAGTTCACAGGTACACTGAAAGCATGAAGTATAAACAGAATGCTCCATCACTTATTCTCTCTCCATATTGTATCATAATAACCAAACAAACAACACAACCCCTAAGGCAAGTGTAGGAAGGAACTGCAAATGCTGATTTACACCAAAGATAGACACAAAATGCTGGAGTAACTCAGTGGGACAGGCAGCATCACACAGGGGGACCTTTGTTCTTTCTGGGATTAGAAATTGGAAAGCTTTTGGATCAAGAAGATTTGATCTTATTTGAGATGAGTTTGAGCTACTTCATAAAATAATCAAGCTCTGCTCTGCATACAGTAGTTGTTGGAACTCATCACGTTTAAAGTGTTGGAGAGAATAAAAATACAAATATTATCTTCATTATTGCTATGGAACCGAGCTATGGAACCGAGAAGGTGTAAGTGCAACTGAATGAACTGTGATGATCATTCCAAAATAGAGTCATACAGGCCATTCGGCCCAACTTGCCCACACTGGCCAACATGTCCCAGCTACACTAGTCCCATCTGCCTGCATTTGGCCCATATCCCTCTAAACCTGTCCTATCCATGTACCTGTCTAACTGCTTCCTAAACATTGGGATAGTCCCAGCCTCAACTAGATTTATTCACAAAATGCTGGAGTAACTCAGCAGGTCAGGCAGCATCTCGGGAGAGAAGGAATGGGTGACGTTTCGGGTCGAGACCCTTCTTCAGACTGAAGATGAGTTTGAGCTACTTCATAAAATGCCCATGCTCTGCATGACATACAGAAGTTGTTGGAACTCATCACGTTTAAAGTGTTGGAGAGAATAAAAATACAAATATTATCTTCATTATTTGTGGTTGCTGTTCACGGCTCGTTGTGTGACATTTCTGGCCATGTGTAATGTTGGGACTTGCCCACGCCCCAATCCCACCCTCGGGCTCAAATCCACCAATAACTTGATTTCTAAGTCTCAGCTTCAACACAATTGCTACCTGACGTGAATACCAATCGTCAGTCCAGATCCAAGACCAGATCTTGATCTCCATCGATTACACCTTCCCGAGCCAACAATGGGCTAAACAGACACTGCCCTGTCTGAGGTCATTTGTGTCCTGGTCTTTTCTTGCCTCCAGCACTCCACCAACCCCCCACCCCCTACTTCAGTCTGAAGAAGGTTCCCAGCCCGAAACATCACCCTTCCTTTTTCTCCAGAGATGCTGCCTGACCCTCTGAGTTACTCCAGCACTCTGTGCAAGTGCAGGCTCGGCGATCGTTTAGCTGAACACCTCCGCTCAGTCTGTCTTTACCATCCTGATCTCCCGGTGGCTCAGCACTTCAACTCCCCCTCCCATGCCCAATCTAACCATTCTGTCCTGGGCCTCCTCCATTGTCAGAGTGAGGCCCAGCGCAAATTGGAAGGACAGCACCTCATATTTCGCTTGGGTAGTTTACACCCCAGCGGTATGAACATTGACTTCTCTAACTTCAGGTAGTCCTTGCTTCCCCTCTCTATCCTCTCCCCCTTCCCAGTTCTCCCACCTGTCTTCTTGTCAGTTTAAGAATATGGGGTAGACCATTTAGAACTGAGATGAGGAAAAACTTTTTCAGTTGTGAATCTGTGGAATTCTCTGCCTCAGAAGGCAATGGAGGCCAATTCTCTGAATGCATTCAAGAGAGAGCTGGATAGAGCTCTTAAGGATAGCGGAGTCAGGGGGTATGGGGAGAAGGCAGGAACGGGGTACTGATTGAGAATGATCAGCCATGATCACATTAAATGGCGGTGCTGGCTCGAAGGGCCGTATGGCCTCCTCCTGCACCTATTGTCTATTGTCCATTGTCTATGACTACATCCTATCTTAATCCCTGTCGTTAGGCTGTGTCCCAACTCAAGTTAATCACACTCCCAGTTCCCGTTTCTTCATCCAATGCTTCAATCCTTTACCCCATTGGAATGCCAGTTCCCTTTGAGAGTGGGGAAGATTCCAACAAGGGGACATAGCTTCAGAATTGAGGGACAAAGGTTTAGGGGTAACATGAGGGGGAACTTCTTTACTCAGAGGGTTGTGGCTGTATGGAATGGGCTTCCGGTGGAAGTGGTGGAGGCTGGCTCGATTTTATTATTTAAGAGTAAATTGGATAGGTATATGGATAGGAGGGGATTGGAGGGTTATGGTCTGAGTGCAGGTAGATGAGACTAGGTCAGGGAGAATGGTCGGCGTGGACTGGTAGGGCCGGACAGGCCTGTTTCCATGCTGTAGTTGTTATATGTTATATATGTTATATGTTATATGTTGTTTTCCCTGCATGCTTCAGGCCCTGGTGTCACTGGCTTGTCTTTGTCTTTCAGGTTGTCTGCCCAATAATCGCTGGCTTCCTCCACTTCTTCTTCCTGGCTGCCTTCTCCTGGATGTGTCTTGAAGGCGTCCACCTCTACCTCATGCTGGTTGAGGTCTTTGAGAGCGACTACTCCAGGAAGAAGTACTACTACCTCTGCGGTTACTGTTTCCCTGCGTTGGTGGTGGGAATCTCTGCAGCAATAGACTACCGGAGCTATGGAACCGAGAAGGTGTAAGTGCAACTGAATGAACTGTGATCATTCCAAAATAGAGTCATACAGGCCATTCGGCCCAACTTGCCCACACTGGCCAACATGTCCCAGCTACACTAGTCCCATCTGCCTGCATTTGGCCCATATCCCTCTAAACCTGTCCTATCCATGTACCTGTCTAACTGCTTCCTAAACATTGGGATAGTCCCAGCCTCAACTAGATTTATTCACAAAATGCTGGAGTAACTCAGCAGGTCAGGCAGCATCTCGGGAGAGAAGGAATGGGTCGAGACCCTTCTTCAGTCTGAAGAAGGGTCTCGACCCGAAACGTCACCCATTCCTTCTCTCCCGAGATGCTGCCTGACCTGCTGAGTTACTCCAGCATTTTGTGAATAAATCAATTTGTACCAGCATCTGCAGTTATTTTCTTATATTATCCAGCCTCAGATCTCTTCTCTGGCAGCTTGTTCCATACACCCACCACCCTCTGAATGAAAAAGTTACCCCTCAGATTCTTATTAAATCTTTTCCCCTTCACCTTGAACTTATGTCCTCTGGTCCTCAATTCCCCTACTTTAGGGAAAAGACTCAGATAAGTAGATAAGGAATTAATCTAGGTTTGTCTCATAGAAAGCAAAGGGAAAATAGATTAACTGGATTGGCAAAGATAAAGCATTAATATTTCATTAATAATCAACTAAATATGGGATGGATAAATACTGGCCTTAATGCTTGGACTACCATGCTCTGTTCGAATCTCTAAAACAAATGCAAATGTACTGAAGACAAGATTGGAAAAGATTTAGAAGGTTGGCATGAAATACATGAGGAAAAATTACAGAATGAGACATTTCTCGGTTAATTGGAAGTTAGAACAAAAACCTGATATAAGTCGTCAACAACATGAATAGGCTTGGCAGAATAGATGGAATCTGAAACTGAAGGCCATTTATAGTTAATTGTTGGTTGGGCTTATTATTGTCACATGTGCCTCCTGCACCATTAATTCCCCCCCCCCCCCCCCCCCCAGTCATATGGTCTATTATAATGAGAGTTTACTGCATAAGTTCATGTTCATAAGCAATAGGAGCAGAATTCGGCCATTTGGTCCATCAAGATAGAGCTCTAGGGGCTAGTGGAATCATGGGATATGGGGAGAAGGCAGGCACGGGTTACGAATTGTTGATGATCAGCCATGATCACAATGAATGGCAGTGCTGGCTCGAAGGGCCAAATGGTCTCCTCCTGCACCTATTTTCTATGTTCCTAAGTCTACTCCGCCATTCAATCATGGCTGATCTATCTCTCCTTCCTAACCCCATTCTCCTGCCTTCTCCCCATAACCTCTGATACCCGCACTGATCAAGAATCTATCTATCTCTGCCTTAAAAATACCCACTGACTAGGCCTCCACAGCCTTCTGTGGCGATGAGGGAGAAGGCACGGTGGCGCAGCGGTAGAGTTGCTGCTTTACAGCGAATGCAGCGCCGGAGACTCAGGTTCGATCCTGACTACGGGTGCTGCACTGTAAGGAGTTTGTACGTTCTCCCCGTGACCTGCGTGGGTTTTCTCCGAGATCTTCGGTTTCCTCCCACACTCCAAAGACGTACAGGTATGTAGGTTAATTGGCTGGGTAAATGTAAAAATTGTCCCTAGTGGGTGTAGGATAGTGTTAATGTACGGGGATCGCTGGGCGGCACGGACTTCGTGGGCCGAAAAGGCCTGTTTCCGGCTGTATATATATGATATGATGATGAAGGGAGTAGATAGATACACAGTTGGGGGGTAAGTGTGTATGTGTGGGTGTGGTAGAAGCTAGATTTGAGCACAAACGGCAACATTGAACAATTGGGCCAGTTGCCGTTTTCCTGGTGTAAACTCTGAGCGCTTGCTTCTCGGCAGGAGAATGCCAATGAACTGTGAAATTATTGCAGAGATGTAAAGCATTTTTTTAAGAAACCCTCTGCCTCCCACATAATAGATTGAAATCCTGCCCTTGATTGTTATTCAGATATTTTAGTCAAAAACCCTGGATCCATTCCAGCAGTTTTAACTCACAGGAGGAATTGTGATTATCATCATATTCTGATTCAGCACTGGCTAAATTAAGCTTGCAGGCTTCCCGAAGGAAATTTTTCTTTTACACTGGGGTGAAAGTTGTTAAACGATTGTGTAGCTGGACTAACAATCGACGATTCAAAGCCGTTAATGGTGATTTGAGAAGGGACGAGAAGAGATGCAAATTCCCACTGATTCACCAATGCCTGGACTAGCTTATTCCCAGCTCCAATCTCATATCCATCTTAACAGCCCACGTTATTTGATGAATCACGATGCGCAGAGCTGCTGCCAAGGGTTGAAGAAATCGATCCACCACCAATACCTGAAGAGTCAATCTCTACGGAGTGATTGGGAAAACCAGCACTTCCAACAACACTCACACAATAAGTCTAATGTCTTAAAAAAAGATTTAGTTTATTAGTTTAGAGATACCAGTGAATCGAGTGAGCTGTGCTATCAAACGGTCATAAGGCATTGGAGTAGAATTTGGCCATTCGGCCCATCAAGTCTACTCCGCCATTCAATCACGGCTGATCTATCTCTCCCTCCTAACCCCATTCTCCTGCCTTCTTCCCGCAACCCCACGACACCCGTACTAATCAAGAATCTATCTATCTCTGCCTTAAACTTTATCATTAGACTTTAAGAGATACGGTGCGGAAACAAGCCCTTCGGCCCACCAAGTCCACACAGACCAGTGCAGGGTCACCATTTTAAAGAATGGTGAGCAAAACACAAAAAGCTGGAGTAACTCAGCGGGTCAGGCAGCATCTCTGGAGAACATGGATAGGTGACGTTTCACTGAGTGCTAGAGAAACTCAGCGGGTCAGGCAGCATCTCTGGAGAACATGGATAGGTCACGTTTCACAGAGTGCTGGAGTAACTCAGCAGGTCAGGCAGCATCCCTGGAGAACATGGATAGGTCACGTTTCACAGAGTGCTGGAGTAACTCAGCGGGTCAGGCAGCATCTCTGGAGAACATGGATAGGTGACGTTTCACAGAGTGCTAGAGTAACTCAGCGGGTCAGGCAGCATCTCTGGAGAACATGGATAGGTGACGTTTCACAGAGTGCTGGAGTAACTCAGTGGGTCAGGCAGCATCTCTGGAGAACATGGATAGGGTCCCAGTCTGAAATGTCGCCTATCCATGTCCTCCAGAGATGCTGCCTGACCCACTGAGTTACTCTAGCACTTGGTATTTTGTTTGAGCTTATAGC
Source organism: Rhinoraja longicauda (assembly GCF_053455715.1). Lineage (NCBI taxonomy): Eukaryota > Metazoa > Chordata > Chondrichthyes > Rajiformes > Arhynchobatidae > Rhinoraja > Rhinoraja longicauda. Next base: position 17,036,128 of record NC_135989.1, read on the forward strand.
ATAAGATTGCAGTTCCTCAGTTCTTTCTTGGTTCCTTGGTTCTCTGAAAGAATGGGTCAGGCAGATTTTATTTTTCTCTTGAGTGTTGAGTATTTGGATGTCTCTTCCTCAAGGAGCTGGGGAAAACAGAGTCTTTGAATGCTTTTAAGGAAGAAGTATGAGAGGAGATCTTATCGAAACGTATAAGATTATTAAGGGGTTGGACACGTTAGAGGCAGGAAACATGTTCCCAATGTTGGGGGAGTCCACAACAAGGGGCCACAGTTTAAGAATAAGGGGTAGGCCATTTAGAACTGAGATGAGGAAAAACTTTTTCAGTCAGAGAGTTGCGAATCTGTGGAATTCTCTGCCTCAGAAGGCAGTGGAGGCCAATACTCTGAATGCATTCAAGAGAGAGCTGGATAGAGCTCTTAAGGATAGCGGAGTCAGGGGGTATGGGGAGAAGGCAGGAACGGGGTACTGATTGAGAATGATCAGCCATGATCACATTGAATGGCGGTGCTGGCTCGAAGGGCCGAATGGCCTCCTCCTGCACCTACTGTCTATTGTCTATTGTCTAAGTAGGTAGATTCTTTTTAAGGCAGATGGGGAAAGGCTGAGGTTACTTACTATAGGTGAGACAGGAACGCAGACTAGGTTGAGTGTTGAAACCTCCTTTGTCAAACGGCAGTGGAAACCAAGTCTTTCTAAGCTTTTAAGACAGAAGCCGTTAAAGATTATTTGTAAGCCAGATGGGAATAGTTGAGTTTAGTTTATTGTCACGTGTTCTGAGGTACAGTGAAAAGCTTTTGTTGCGTCAGTGGAAAGATAAAACATGATTACAAACGAGCCTGGTTACTGCAGGTAGATAGGAACACAGACCAGGCTCGATGGGCCGAATGTCCTTCTCCTAATTCACACCTTTGCAGAAATAGATTTAACTCAGCCTCCCTTTTAATATAATGTATGTTTTCCTTATTTTATATGTTTCTGTCGCGCATTGCAGTCTGCATGTGTACAATGAAAACAGTTAGTAAATGTCCAGCTGAAATCAACTCCGTTGGTGGACTTTCAGAAATGCTCATGTTAAGGAGTATTTTGGTATTTTGATAATCATTTAGTCTGTGGTCCTTTACAAGAATCACTCAAAAACCGCCACTTATCGGAATGAAATTTGGCTTTCAACAATAGTCAAAATTGCAATTTGCCATGGCAACAGCGAAAATGTTGTGGGAACTTGAGGCGTGGTTAATTGTTGATATGGCTCTCTCTGTATGGCCCCAGAAAATTGTTAAGTAGAACAGATATTTGTGACGGAAACGCAGCATGGGTAATTGGTGTGCCATAAGTGGGCATGGGAAGAGTTTATTTTGCCTTAAAGCCATAGGGTTGGTCCATCCACACACCACCACTGAGGTCCCGTATGGAACCTGGTGGAAGACGAGAGGTCCCGGAGGATAATAGAGAAGGAAAGGACAACATGCACGCCATCTCCCCTCCAACATAAGCCTTAAAACCTTCATTACAGCAGTAGAGTTGCGGCCTCAACAGCGCCAGAGACCCGGGTTCGATCCCGACTACGGGTGCTGTCTGTACGGAGTTTGTACGTTCTCCCCGTGACCTCAGTGGGTTTTCTCCGAGATCTTTGATTACCTCCCACACTCCAAAGACGTATAGGTTTGTAGGTTAATTGGCTTGGTGTAAATATAAAAATTGTCCCAAGTGTAGGATAGTATTAATGGGAGGTGATCGCTGGTCGGCGCGGACTTGGTGGGCTGAAGGGCCAGTTTCTGCGCTGTATCTCTAAACTAACCTAAACTAAATTTTCATGATGACCTCACTAATACCTCCTGTTTTAGATTTTTAGATTTAGATTTAGAGATACAGTGCGGAAACAGGCCCTTCGGCCCACCGGGTCCGCGCCGCCCAGCGATCCCCGCCCATTAACACTATCCTACACACACTAGGGACAATTTTTACATTTGCCCAGCCAATTAACCCACATACCTGTACGTCTTTGGAGTGTCGGAGGAAACCGAAGATCTCGGAGGAAACCCACGCAGGTCACGGGGAGAACGTACAAACTCCGTACAGACGGCGCCCGTAGTCAGGATCGAACCTGAGTCTCCGGCGCTGCATTCGCTGTAAGGCAGCAACTCTACCGCTGCGCCACCGTGCCGCTCAGTGGTAGAGTTGCTGCCTCACAGCGCCAGAGACCCGGGTTCAATCCTGACTACGGGTGCTGTCTGTATGGAGTTTGTACGTTCTCCCCGTGACTGTTGTGGCTTGATGGCAGAGTTTGTTTGGTAACAGTCACATGAGCATTGTTATGTAGTTTCAGTCTGCTGAAACCTTTGGAGGAATATAAGTCAGCATTGCTTTCAGAGGGAACAAGAACAGACAATGTTGGAGACACTCAGCAGGTCAGGAAGCATTTGTTAACGTTTCAGGTCCAGTTTTGCCCATTAGACACGTGGAGACTGGAAGTTTTGCTTGAAATAAATAAAGTAAGGAGAGAATACAGATTTCAAAAAGTGAATTGAATTAAATTGGTTACATATTAGGTGCCAGAATAGGCCGTTCAACTTCTCAAGTCTGCTCCATATTTAATAAGATGACGGCACGGTGGCACAGCGGTAGAGTTGCTGCCTCACAGCGCCAGAGACCCGGGTTCCATCCTGACTATGGGTGCCGTCTGTACGGAGTTTGTACGTTCTCCCCGTGACTGTGTGGGTTTTCTCCGAGATCTTTGGTTTCCTCCCACATCCCATAGACGTACGGGTTTGTAGGTTGTTGGCGAAACCAAACGCAGGCTCGGCGATCGTTTCACTCAACATCTTCGCTCAGTCCGCCTTGAAGCCGAGCACTTTAACTCACCTCCCACTCCCAGTCTGACCTTTCTGTCATGGGCCTCCTCCAGTGCCATAGTGAGGCCCACCGAAAATTGGAGGAACAGCACCTCATATTTCGCTTGGGCAGTTTGCAGCCCAGCAGTATGAACATTGACTTCTCCAACTTTAGATAGTTCCTCTGTCCCTCTCTTCCCCTCCCCCTTCCCAGTTCTCCCTCTATCTTCCTGTCTCCACCTTTATCCTTCCATTGTCCCGCCCCCCTGACATCAGTCTGAAGAAGGGTCTCGACCCGAAACGTCACCCATTCCTTCTCTCCTGAGATACTGCCTGACCTGCTGAGTTACTCCAGTATTTTGTGAATAAATACCTTCGGTTTGTAGGTTAATTGGCTTGGAATAATTGTTAAATTTTCCCTCTTGTGTAAGACTGTGTAGGGATCGCTGGTCGGCGTGGATTTGATGGGCCGAAGGGCCTGTTTCTGCGCTGTATCTCTAAAACTAAACTAAATATGTTAGATGAACTGGGACCAAAGGGCCGCAGAGCTGAAACGTTAACTATTCTCCACAGATGCTGCATGACGTGCTGATTGTTTTCAGCGTTTTCTGTTCTTATTTCAAATTCCCATCACCGGCGTTTTCTTTTTTTGCTTTTCCTGACCTGGCTGGCCGAGTTCAGAGAGTGAGCTGCTTTATGTTCCAACTCTCCAACCTCAAGGATTGAGCACTGACTGCACAAAACCAGTCAGGTTCCTGAGTAATATTCCCCTCTAAGCTTCAGGGAGAAGCCCTTTGACAAAACGCTAGGTTTTGTTTCAATGTTTTATTTCAGTGATGAATGCCTCTGGACCTTGTCACAGTTGATATTTCAGGCAGGTTATCCATCACCAGTCAGGGGGCAGTGAATGAGTCCGACTGTGGCACATTTATCTCCAACATTATGTTGCACTCACAGAAACATAGAAAAATAGGTGCTGGGGTAGACCATTCGGCCCTTCGAGACAGCACCGCCATTCAAGATGGTCATGGCTGATCATCTAAAATCAGTACCCCGTTCCTGCTTTTTCCCCATATCCCTTGATCCCTTGTTTAAGCTTTAGTTAATGTATCTGGTATAGACATTAATGTATCTGGTATAAACTATGCTGTATAGCCATTACTGTACAGCTAGACTACAATGAAAAACAGGCTGTTCCTGGACAATAATGTTTCTGTCTTCACTAACATCCTTAAATAGGCACAGTGGTGCAGTGATAGAGTTAGAAATATAGAAAAATAGGTGCAGGAGAAGGCCATTCGGCCCTTCGAGCCAGCACTGCCATTCAATGTGATCATGGCTGATCATTCTCAATCAGTACCCCGTTCCTGCCTGCTCCCCATACCCCCTGACTCCACTATCTTTAAGAGCTCTATCTAGCTCTCCCTTGAATGCATTCAGGGAATTGGCCTCCACTGCCTTCTGAGGCAGAGAATTCCACAGATTCGCAACTCTCTGACTGAATAAGTTTTTCCTCATCTCAGTTCTAAATGGCCGACCCCTTAATCTTAAACTGTGGCCCCTGGTTCTGGACTCCCCCAACATTGGGAACATGTTTCCTGCCTCTAACGTGTCCAACCCCTTAATAATCTTATACGTTTCAATAAGATCTCCTTCTAAATTCCTAGGAAAGAGATAAAAAGGTAGTACCACATCTCCGGCAGATGGGTGGTCAATTGCTCAAAGAAACCGTGCGGTTGATGGAAATAGAAGATAAAAAGCAAGTCAGAATGTTGCATCAGTGACACGCTGGAATGCTCAGAGAGATAGATATGTCCAGTGGTGGCACCCCCATTGAGGGTGATGAGAACGGTGGAGGATGATGCTAGTATGTGCAGGTGGGAGCAGGGCTGAGAGCAGAAGTGCGGGGAAATGGACCAGGCATGGTTAAGCTGTATAACAGCACCGCCCAAGTGGGAGGGAAATACAGTCAGACAAAGAGGAAGCCATCTCAGAAGCAGTATTTTTTTTTAAACATGCAGAGCTGGCAAAATTAGAAACATAGAAACATAGAAACGTAGAAAATAGATGCAGGAGTAGGCCATTCGGCCCTTCGAGCCTGCACCGCCATTCAATATGATCATGGCTGATCATCCAACTCAGTATCCCGTACCTGCCTTCTCTCCATACCCCCTGATCCCTTTAGCCACAAGGGCCACATCTAACTCCCTCTTAAATATAGCCAATGAACTGGCCTCAACTACCTTCTATGGCAGAGAATTCCACAGATTCACCACTCTCTCTGTCCCACAGATCTGCACCCAGCCCATATTCCCCCCATCTCTGGAGAGAAGGAATCGGTGATGTTTCAGGTCCAGAGATGCGCCCTATCCCACTGAGTTACTCCAGGTTTTTGTGTCTATAGAAACATAGAAACATAGGTGCAGGAGGAGGCCATTTGGCCCTTCGAGCCTGTACGCACTGCCATTCATTGTGATCATGGCTGATCATCCATAATCAGTGACCCGTGCCTGCCTTCCCCCCATATCCCTTGATTCCGCTAGGCCCTAGAGCTCTATCTAACTCTCTTTTAAAGCCATCCAGTGAATTGGCCTCCACTGCCCTCTGTGGCAGAGAATTCCACAAATTCACAACTCTCTGGGTGAAAACTTTTTTTTCTCACCTCAGTTTTAAACGGCCTCCCCTTTATTCTTAGACTGTGTGGCTCCTGGTTCTGGACTCCCCCAACATTGCGAACATTTTTCCTTCGTCTAGCTTGTCCAGTCCTTTTATAATTTTATACGTTTCCATCTTTGGTTTAAACCAGCATCTGCAGTTCCATCCTACACATTCCCCCCAAACGTTTCCAATTCGAGCATCTGTCTGAGCATCTTTTAAATGTCATAACTGAATCTGCCACTACCACTTCCACTGGTGGTCTGTTCCATACATCCACCACTCTGTGGAAAAAGTGGCCCCTCAGGTTCCCATTTAAATGTTTTCCCTCTCACCAGGCTTGTATACACCGGAATTTAGAAGGATGAGAGGAGATCTTATCGAAACGTATAAGATTATTAAGGGGTTGGACACGTTAGAGGCAGGAAACATGTTCCTAATGTTGGGGGAGTCCAGAACAAGGGGCCACAGTTTAAGAATAAGGGGTAGGCCATTTAGAACTGAGATGAGGAAAAACTTTTTCAGTCAGAGAGTTGTGAATCTGTGGAATTCTCTGCCTCAGAAGGCAGTGGAGGCCAATTCTCTGAATGCATTCAAGCTAGAGCTAGATAGAGCTCTTAAGGATAGCGGAGTCAGGGGGTATGGGGAGAAGGCAGGAAAGGGGTACTGATTGAGAATGATCAGCCATGATCACATTGATTGGCAGTGCTGGCTCGAAGGGCCGAATGGCCTCCTCCTGCACCTATTGTCTATTGTCTATTGTTTATTGTCTATTGAAACATGTTCCCAATGTTGGGGGAGTCCAGAACAAGGGGCACAGTTTAAGAATAAGGGGTAGGCCATTTAGAACTGAGATGAGGAAAAACCTTTTCAGTCAGAGAGTTGTGAATCTGTGGAATTCTCTGCCTCAGAAGGCAGTGGAGGCCAATTCTCTGAATGCATTGAAGAGAGAGCTAGATAGAGCTCTTAAGGATAGCGGAGTCAGGGGGTATGGGGAGAAGGCAGGAACGGGGTACTGATTGAGAATGATCAGCCATGATCACATTGAATGGCGGTGCTGGCTGGAAGGGCCGAATGGCCTCCTCCTGCACCTATTGTCTATTGTCTATTGTCACCATATACCCTCTAGTTTTAGCCCCCCTACAACATCAACCACCATCCAGTCTTACGGCACCTCGCCCATGGCCATCAATGATACAAATACGTCTGCCAGGTGTCCCTGCAATTTTTCCCTGGCTTCCAAGAAAATCCAAGAACTAGAAATAGGCCAGAAGATCTGGTCAAGTCTGTTGTGGGCTCAAAGTAGACATTGTTCCCTCCACTCACCCTGAAGTTGGAGATGGAGATCAAGAAAGGGAAGTTAGAAGTTGCACAATTTAAAACTGAGAACTAGGTAGTGATTGGTATCAGAAGAGAAACATAGAAAATCTAACACACCGGGCTAATGCTTTCTCTTTACTCTTTTCCTCCATTTAACATCTCCACTATTTTTTTTCCCCCTCTCTCAATGTCCATTCCTTTTCCTTCTCCACTTTTTTCATTTGTTTCTCCTAACTCTGGTCACTCATTCCACCCCCCCTCCCCCCCCCCCCCCCCCTCCCTACCTCCCCAAACATAGATGCTGGCTACGAGTGGACAACTATTTCATCTGGAGTTTCATTGGACCCGTGTCCTTTGTTATAATGGTAAGTTTGGATTCTGGAACCGCGCCAGATTCACTCTGGGTCTCTGTTGATTCATTCATAGGTTTAGTTTATTGTCACGTGTACCGAGGTACAGTGAAAAGCTAACCAGTCAGCGGAAAGACAGCACATGATTACAATCGAGCTGTCCACAGTGCACAGATCCATGATAAAGGGAATAGCATTAAGAACGTTTAGTGCAAGGTAAAGTCCAGTAAAGTCACATCAAAGATAGTCTAAGGGTCTCCAACTAAATAAATAGTAGCTCAGGACTAGACACAAATTGCTGGAGTAACTCAGCGGGTCATGCAGCATCTCGGGAATTACTCCAGCATTTTGTGTCTACCTTCAATTTAAACCAGCATCTGCAGTTTTTCTCCTACACATTTAGTAGTTCAGGACTGCTCTCTAGTTGGTGGTAGGATGGTCCAATGGCTGATAACAGCTGGGAAGAAACTGTCCCTGACTTTTATAGATTTTTATTTGATGTTTATTGATGTTTATCGATGTGTGCCTGTGTTTACACTTGTCTGTCGAACACTTGGATGTTTGTTACTTGAAGTTCATCCACTGACTTGAGCATCCCCTGCCTCCATGTGGAAACATTCTAGGAAGGAACTGCAGGTGCTGTTTTAAACCGAAGATAGACACAAAATGCTGGAGTAACTCAGCGGGACAGGCAACATCTCTGGATTCCCATTCCTTCTATCCAGAGATGCTGCCTGTCCCGCTGAGTTACTCCAGCATTTTGTTTCTATCCATGTAGAAACCTCCTGATTATCATGTGAACTGTCTACAGTATGTAGCTTGGCAATGCACCATTTCCTCAACAATCTCTCCCACACCCATGATCTCCCACTTGGAAAGACAAAAGGACCGGGCACATGACAATGCCACCACCCCCAGATTCATCTTTGACTTGCACCCAACCCAATCTGGAAATAAGTTCATAAGGGATAGGAGCAGAATTAGGCCATTCGGCCCATCGAGTCTCCTACGCCATTCGATCGTGGCTGATCTATCTCTCCCTCCCAACCCCATTCTCCTGCCTTCTCCCCGTAACTCCTGACACCCGTACTAATCAAATGTTGCCTGTGGCTCTGTTTTTGGTGATGTTTGTAGATTGGATTATTGTCCAGCACACCAGGAATGTCCTTGTTCTCCTGCAGAGTGCTGTGGAATAGTTAAATATTCAAAGTGCATTTGGGACTTCAGATGTTCAGATGTCTGATGTTAAAGACGACACTTCTAACAGCACAGCACTCTCACACTACTGCACTGGAGTGTGGTTGTCTGTCTGGTCCTTAGAGTTTGGAGCAGAGGGTTGGAGGAAGGAATCCAGCCCTGAATTCTGAATGATTTGATGTTGGTTGTTTTATGTCCAACTTGCCGAATTATTCAACAAATGGAGCAGAGTATTGATTGGAGGCATTTAAAACAAATTCAGTTTTAGTTTTGTTTTAGTTAGTTCATGACTGGGTTGCTTATTCCCAAAACTCAGTCTGAGGTGACCTTGGAATGTTCTCGCAAAGTATATATAATGTATTGGAATGTGTGTATGCACATAACCCAAGATGACTAAAAAATGCTGGAGTAACTCAGCGGGTCGGGCAGCATCTCTGGAGAGAAGGAATGGGTGACGTTTCGGGTCGAGACCCTTCTTCAGACTGAAGAAGGGTCTCGAACCAAAAAGTCACCCATTCCTTCTCTCCAGAGATGCTGCCTGACCCACTGAGTTACTCCGGCATTTTGTGATACCGTAACAGATGAGAGGTATCTGGTAAGATTCCACAATCCAGTGGTCTCCAGTGCCACAGAAGGCAGTGGAGGCCAATTCACTGGATGTTTTCAAGAGAGAGTTAGATATAGCTCTTAGGGCTAACGTACTCAAGGGATATGGGGAGAAAGCAGGAACGGGGTGTCTACCTTCGATTTTAACCAGCATCTGCAGTTTTTTTCCTAACCCAAGCTCTACACCCACTCTACACATGGTCTTGCCACAACTGAGCATCCATTTGATGCGAGGACTTGACTCAATGCGTGATTTACCTACTCGATGTGTGACCTGGTCTGGTTTCTCCCCGGCAGATGAACCTGGTCTTCCTCATGATCACCCTGCACAAGATGGTCCGTAGCAACAGCTCGTTGAAGCCTGACTCCAGTCGGCTGGAGAACATCAAGTAAGTGATCTCCTGATGGTGAGGGAAGAGGCAAGTCTGCCTGGCTGGAGTGCGAGAAGGAAAATGGAATTGGAGGGTGGAAGGGGACGAGGATGGGACAATGAGGACCGATGGAGGAGTATCGGGGGAGGACACAATGAGGAGGGAGAGAGGAGCATGGAATTGTTAATGGGAAGAACATTTCTTAGCAGGCAGCTCGGGTCTTGATTGTTAAATAAGTGTGGCAGGAGGAAGAAGACTATCACCGGCTACTGTCTGTCTGGTTGTAAGGGCACTGCAAGGGTGTCAGGGGTCATGGGGAGAAGGCAGGAGAATGGGGTTGAGAGAGAGAGATAGATCAGCCATGAGTGAACGGTGGAGTAGACGATGGGCCAAATGGCCTCATTCTGCTCCTATCACTAATGAACCTCTTCACAGCATGGTCTGGGGATTCATTCACTCCTGGGCTGGGGGAGAAGGCTGGCACGGAGGGAGGTTCTATTGCCTGCTAATGAGAGATGTGCACAATGGCACAAATCCATGAAGTACAAAGGGCAGGCCCAGGAATTTGTGCAGGAGGAGATAAGACCTCATCAATGAAACATGATCTAATGGCCGAACCCATGAAAAGAAATAAGCATCCCTCATTTGAGAGGAATAATGACCTCGACCAGCGCCAGGTATTGCTACGGACCGATATGACTCAATGACAAGTCAATGATACTTGATTTTCACATGTACTTAGGTGCAGTGACATTCCTTGTTTTTGCATGCAATGTGCAAAGAACACAAAGAGTTGACACGTTTCTGGCGCTGACAAAGTCACAGAAGTGTTCATTAGGGTCACGTTGGTCCCTCTTTGTTCTTGGTGGAGCCCACCACCCGGCCCCTCTCTGTTCACCCACCCAACTGGCCATCAGAACAACCTTCAGCCACACTCCCAGGAAGTCCAACTCTGGGAAGAGGAGGTTCCACAGACAACTACCTCACCTCCTGATGTCCAAGTCTTCCTGCTCATAAAGCAGAGGGCAGATGTTTGGATGTTGGGGGGAGGTGGATTGTCAGTAAAGGTGGGCTACCCTTGCCAACTGTGACAATGGGGATTTGAGTAGACTTTGGCGTCTGTCCTTGAGGTGGAGTCAATGGTTGCTGAAGGTATCACACTGAGGAGGTATTCCACCGTATTTACATTTGGAAATTCCTCAGAAGCGGCACGCTGGCGCAGCGGCAGAGTTGCTGCCTTACAGCGCCCGAGACCCGGGCTTGATCCTGACTATGGGTGCTGTCTGTACGGAGTTTGTACGTTCTCTCCATGACCTGCATGGGTTTTCTCCAGGATCTTTGGTTCCCTCCCACACTCCAAAGACGTGCAGGTTTGCAGATTAATTGGCTTGGTATAATTGTAAATTGTCCTTGGTGTGTGTTAGGATAGGCTTAGTGTGTGGGGTTCGCTGGTCGGCACGGACTCAGTGGGCCAAAGGGCCTGTTTCCACGCTGTATTTCTAAACTAAACTAAACACTGGCAGCTAACCAAGAAACCGCAGTCTCTGCCTTGTACTACCACTTGAACATGTCGGGGAACACAAGGTTCTGCCATCTTTACTTCTCGAGTTTGGAAACTCCTGCTGGTATCTGCAGGAACCTGGCCACCGTCAGGATTTCATCTGCTGTAGACCTGTGGCCTGGCTGTGAAAATCAGTCTAGCTTTATATTGGCATGTGGCGTTCAGCTCATTAAACAAGCATGACTCACTAATGTGTCAAACAATTTACGGGCTAAACGAGGCTCTGGGCACTGTAAGGCTGACTGCGTGGTAGCACTTTGTCACAGTGATGGGACTCTGGCATTTTCTCTGTTTGTGGCCTCTTCCTGCCAAATGTAGACATTTCAGATCTGAGGGAAGTCTTATTCTTTGGTGGACAGTTCATCACGATTGGGTGGCGCGGTGGCACAGCGGTAGAGTTGTCTGGGTGGAGTTTGCACGTTCTCCCTATGACCGCATGGGTTTCCTCCGAGTGTTTCGGTTTCCTCCCACGTCCCAAAGTCAGTCAGTTTTCTTTATTGTCACGTGTACCGAGGTACAGCGAAAAGCTCTTCTGTTGCGTGCTAACCAGTCAGCGGAAAGACAATACATGATTACAATCGAGGCGTTTACTGTGATATGGTAAGGGAAAAATAAATGTTGCTGTAGGAGTAGAGATTTAAGTATGTGGAGTGATTGTAATGTGTGATTGTAGGTCTGCTTCTGTGGTTAGCACGCAAACAGTCGTCTGGGTTGGGCGCCAACTTAGAAGCCATCCAAAACAGATATCAGCAAAGACATGGGATTTGCTGGGTTAATTGGCCCACTCACTGTCGTTGAATGTGAGAGGATGTGGGAAGAATTGTTGGGAGCGTGGGGAAAGTTAAATGGGATTTGTGTAATATTCATTTTGCAATGAGTGGTTGATTGTTGGAGTAGAATTGTTTCCATCATTTCGAACAGCATGATCCTGGCATTGCTCAGCACTTTCCAAATCTAATTTCTGCCGTGAAGATTAGTGTGCATGCATTATATACGATGCAGTACGATACAATAGAACTTTATTTATCCCAGGAGGGAAATTGGTCATAAAACACAAGATACATGAAACATGAAATTAAAGTGACGAGTGGAACGGATTGGGGATGTGCAAAGATTGGGGGGGGAGGGGGGAATCAATCTCAGTCTACCCCATGATAGAAGGGGGAGGAGTAGTAGTTTGATAGCCACAGGGAAGAAGGATCTCCTGTACTGTACGTTCTGTAGTGCATCGTGGTGGAACCAGTCCACATGCATGAGGATGAATCTCTACATTCCCTTGGTGGTATTTTGATGGTCAGTATTAGAGGTTAGTTTGTTGATTGCTGCTTTTAGTGAATAGACAGCTACAATGTTAGCCATGGTTCATAAGTTATAGGAGCAGAATTAGACCATTCGGCCCATCAAGTCTACTCCACCATTCAATCATGGCTGATCTATCTTTCCCTCACAACCCCATTCTCCTGCCTTCTCCCCATTTTTGTTTAATGGAGATTGGTTAGCTACCACAAAATATTTTGTTAGTTGTGATACTAGTTTGGAAATCCAGATACTTGGATAGACAATCTACTACTTGGATAGACAATCTGGAGGTGCAAGTTTAAACCCCACCATTGTGGTTGGGAGGTTAACTTCAGCTCATTCAGTGATCTGGAAAATAATACTAGTATCAGGGATGGGGACTTTGAAACTACCAAGCTGTCCTTCATAATGCCCGTCAGGGAAGGAAGTTTGTGGAAGATGTGGTTGGGCCAAAACTGCCCGCTGGGAGGAAAACCACGATGCTAAAACCTTTTTTTTTCCAACTATGGAACATAATATTGATTTCACTGAAACTAAATCACGTTGGTGGAAACATTAGAGGTCCAGATGCTGGAATCAAGATCAGCAAAGAAGGGACCCAACTCAAAACGTTATCTATCCACGTTCTCCAGAGATGCAGCTTGACCAGCTGCCATACGCCAGCATTTTGTGTCCTTTTGTGTAAAGCAGCATCTGCAGTTATGTGTTTCTGCAACAAATCATCTGATTGACAAGCCCAGTGTGTAAGTCAGTATCTGTGGGGGGGGGGGGGGGGGGGGGGGGGTTGGGGAGAAATTGACAACATTTTGGGTTGAAACTGGACCTTGGGACCTGTTGCAGAGTGTCAATGCAAAGCAGTGACAGTTCAAAGGTTCATGAGGGATAGGAGTAGAATTAGGCCATTCGGCCCATCAAGTCTACTCCACCATTCAATCATAGCTGATCTATCTCTCCCTCCGAACCCCATTCTCCTGCCTTCTCCCCATAACCCCTGACACCTGTACTAATCAAGAATCAACCTATCTGTGCCTTAAATATATCCACTGACTTGGCCTCAGCAGCCTTCTGTGGCAATGAATTCCACAGATTCGCCACCTTCTGACTGAAGAAATTCCTCCCCATCTCCATTCTAAAAGAACGTTCTTTAATTCTGAGGCTGTGATCTCTAGTCCTAGACTCTCCCACCAGTGGAAACATCCTCTCCACATCCACTCTATCCAAGCCTTTCACTATTCTGTACGTTTCAATTAGCCCCCCTTGGGTGATTGCCTTCACTCGAATGACTACCAAGGTTTAAATTGGAGACTCACTACCACCTTCCCATGGCCCATTGAAAAGCCCACATCCTAAAACTAAATAGTTGAAGAATGGTTACTGTTGAGAATGTTTGGTATAATACTTTGCAACAGTTTGTGCTTGGCATTAGGGGGCAGCTGCTGGTAGAGTTTGTAATTAAGTACAGAGGCAGGGTTTGCTAGCAACCTTATGTTCATTGACTGAAGGTTAGTCCAACTGTGATCAGAATATGAATAGGTTCAACGTGTAACATATGCAACGCATCCGCGGAGAGTCGAGGTATAGGTTGAACTGGCTTCAACAGAGCAAAGCCTGGTAGATAAATTGGGCAAATCTGCCTGTGGATTGACAAGAACTTTGTACGAAGGAACTGCAGCTGCTGGTTTAAACTGAAGATAGACACAAAAAGCTGGAGTAACTCAGCGGGACAGGCAGCATCTCTGGAGAGAAGGAATGGGCCACGTTTTGGGTCTGAAGAAGGGTCTCCACCCATTCCTTCTCTCCAGAGATGCTGCCTATCCCGCTGAGTTACTCCAGCATTTTGTGTCTATCTTCGATTGACAAGACCTGTTCAAAAGCAATACTCAACAGCTCTACTGATGCCAATGGAGATCAGGAACACACACTGGGGGGATTTAAACGTGCCAAAAGGCAAAAGCAACTAGGAAATATCGGGGCCAATGCAAATAATGGCTAACGTTTAATAATAAGTCATGGATGAGGATAATAGGATATTGTTGCAGGAAAGATGTTGTCAAGCTGGAAAGTGTACAGAGAAGATTTACGAGGATGTTGCCAGGGCTAGAATGTTTGAGCTTTCGGGAGAGGTTGAGTAGACTGGGACTTTATTCCTTGGAGCGCAGGAGGATGAGGGGTGATCTTATAGAGGTGTATAAAATCATGAGAGGGTAGATGCACAGAGTCTCTTGCCCAGAGTAGGGGAATCGAGGACCAGAGGAAATAGGTTTAAGGTGAAGGGGAAAAGATTTCATAGGAATCTGAGGGGTAACTCTTTCACACAAAGGGTGGTGGGTGTATGGAACAAGCTGCCAGAGGAGGTAGTTGAGGCTGGGACTATCCCAACGTTTAAGAAACATTTATCATATCATATCATATATCTACAGCCAGAAACAGGCCTTTTCGGCCCTCCAAGTCTGTGCCGCCCAGTGATCCCCATACATTAACACTATCCTACACCCACTAGGGACAATCTTTTTTACATTTACCCAGCCAATTAACCTACATACCTGTACGTCTTTGGAGTGTGGGAGGAAACCGAAGATCTCGGAGAAAACCCACGCAGGTCACGGGGAGAACGTACAAACTCCTTACAGTCCACAGCACCCGTAGTCAGGATCGAACCTGCGTCTCCGGCGCTGCATTCGCTGTAAAGCAGCAACTCTACCGCTGCGCTACCGTGCCGCCCTACATGGATAGGTACATGGAGAGGATAACTTTTTCGATTTCGGAGAAAACCCACGCAGGTCATGGGGAGAACGTACAAACTCCATACAGACAAGCACCCATGTGTGTCAAGATTTGGAGCGATATGGGTCAAATGCAAACAAATGGGATAGGTTTAGATAGGCTCCTTGGCTGGCATGGATGAGTTGGGCTGAATGGCCTGTTCCTCTATTCTATGATTCCATAACCCAGAAAAGCTCATTCTCAATCGGCAATGGAGACGAGCAATTGGATCAATGCTGGTGCATTGATGGTTATATGTGTTATAACCAAACACATGGTTTACAATGTGAACCATTGCAAACCAATGGTTCACATTGCAGATTCCATTTGAAACATTTCAGGGCTTTGCGGTTTCTACTGAATCCTTTAAGGTCATGGATTCGTCCCAGTAGGGGAATCTAGGGTTGGTTCTGCAGTATTTTGTTCAGTGTTGGACTTTGAACCGTGAGGTCCACCTTGCTTGGTTCCTGGAGAAACTGAGCTGGCTGCAGTGCCAGCCGTCACCAGTAGATGGTAGCTCTCACTGCAGCTTACAAAGGCTGGTTCCATTTCTCTGACCTTCTCCCATTTACACCGATCAGCCAAAACATTATGACTACTGACAGGCGAAGTGAATAACATTGATTATCTTGTTACAATGGCACCTGTCAAAGGGTGGGATATATTAGGCAGCAAGTGAACAGTCAGTTCTTGAAGTTGATGTGTTTGATGCAGGAGTAAAGACCTGAGCGACTTTGACAAGGGCCAAATTGTTATGGCCAGACGACTGGGTCAGAGCATCTCTGAAATGGCAAGGCTTGTGGGGTGCTGTTAATGTTTTGGTGCCAGATACCACAGGACACCTTCAGGGGTCTTGTAGAGTCCATGCCTCAGCAGGTCAGCGCTGTTTTCGTGGCACACGGAGGACCAACAGCATATTAGGCAGGTGGTCATAATGTTTTGGCTCATCGGTGTATGTCTTACCTCTGAAAAGACTTGAGTCGGAAGGAACTGCAGATGTTGGTTTAAAGCGAAGATAAACACGAAATGCTGGAGTAACTCCGCGGGTCAGGCAGCATCTCTGGAGAGAAGGAATGGGTGGTGTTTCGGTTTGAGACCCTTCTTCAGACTGAGAGGAGAGAGGAGGATACAGAGATAAGGAAGTGTAAGGTGAAAACGAGAAATCAAAGTGGGTGGAGAGGAGATCAAGGAAAATGTAGAATAGACCATTGTTAGCTCGGAGAAGGTGACAACAATGAAGAGATAGCATGTCCCTGTCCCACTGAGTTACTCCAGCATTTTGTGTCTATCTGAATGGCCTTGCTCCCTCCCTGCTCAACAATCCTAGGTTCAAAACATGTAACATGTGGAATATTGTAATAACAAGGAACTGCAGGTGCTGGTTTACCAAGGAAATACACAAAATGCTGGAGTAACTGAGCGGGTCAGGGTAAGTGACGTTTCATGTCGGTCACCTATCCATGTTCTCCAGAGATGCTGCCTGACCCGCTGAGTTACTCCAGCACTCTGTGAAACGTCACCCATCCATGTTCTCCACAGATGCTGCCTGACCCGCTGAGTTACTCCAGCACTCTGTGAAACGTCACCCATCCATGTTCTCCAGAGATGCTGCCTGACCCGCTGAGTTACTCCAGCACTCTGTGAAACGTCACCTATCCATGTTCTCCAGAGATGCTACCTGACCCGCTGAGTTACTCCAGCACTCTGGGAAATGTCACCTATCCATGTTCTCCAGAGATGCTGCCTGACCCGCTGAGTTACTCCAGCACTCTGTGAAACGTCACCTATCCATGTTCTCCAGAGATGCTGCCTGACCCGCACTCTGTGGAACTCATCACCTTCCCCAGTCACCCTGGGGAAAGAAGTCAAGAGCAGAGGTTTCACTGTAACAATTGGCAACAAACCAATAGATGTGGAGGCCAAGTCAATGGATATTTTTAAGGCAGAGATAGATTAATTCTTGATTAGTGCGGGTGTCAGGGGTTATGGGGAGAAGGCAGGAGAATGGGGTTAGGAGGGAGGGAGAGATAGATCAGCCATGATTGAATGGCGGAGTGGACTTGATGGGCCAAATGGGCCAGTGGGTTGTGTTACATCAATGTAACAGCCTGAAGAAGGGTCTGGACTCCCCCAACATGGGGAACATCTTCCTGCCTCTAGTCCAATCCCTTAAGAATGTTATCTGTTGCTATAAGATCCCCTCTCATCCTTCTAAATTCCAGTGAATATTAGCCCAGTGACTATTAGCCCAGTGACTATTAGCCCAGTGACTATTAGCCCAGTGAATATAAGCCCAGTGACTATTAGCCCAGTGACTATTAGCCCAGTGACTATTAGCCCAGTGACTATTAGCCCAGTGACTATAAGCCCAGTGACTATTAGCCCAGTGACTATTAGCCCAGTGTGTATTAGCCCAGTGTGTATTAGCCCAGTGAATATTAGCCCAGTGAATATTAGCCCAGTGACTATTAGCCCAGTGACTATTAGCCCAGTGTGTATTAGCCCAGTGACTATTAGCCCAGTGACTATTAGCCCAGTGACTATTAGCCCAGTGACTATTAGCCCAGTGACTATTAGCCCAGTGACTATTAGCCCAGTGACTATTAGCCCAGTGACTATTAGCCCAGTGTGTATTAGCCCAGTGACTATTAGCCCAGTGAATATAAGCCCAGTGACTATTAGCCCAGTGACTATTAGCCCAGTGTGTATTAGCCCAGTGTGTATTAGCCCAGTGTGTATTAGCCCAGTGACTATTAGCCCAGTGACTATTAGCCCAGTGACTATTAGCCCAGTGACTATTAGCCCAGTGACTATTAGCCCAGTGACTATTAGCCCAGTGACTATTAGCCCAGTGACTATTAGCCCAGTGACTATTAGCCCAGTGTGTATTAGCCCAGTGACTATTAGCCCAGTGAATATAAGCCCAGTGACTATTAGCCCAGTGACTATTAGCCCAGTGTGTATTAGCCCAGTGACTATTAGCCCAGTGATTATTAGCCCAGTGATTATTAGCCCAGTGACTATTAGCCCAGTGACTATTAGCCCAGTGACTATTAGCCCAGTGACTATTAGCCCAGTGACTATTAGCCCAGTGTGTATTAGCCCAGTGACTATTAGCCCAGTGATTATTAGCCCAGTGACTATTAGCCCAGTGACTATTAGCCCAGTGAATATAAGCTCAGGCCTTTCCTGATCCAGTACCTGTGCCCTGGTGGTGGGTGATCATCCACTACAGGGCTATCTCTCGCACCTGGGCTTGTAGGTCCAGTGAGCCTGCTGCCCAGTTGCCTCGTGAACAATCCATCGGCCCTGCTTTGAGTTTAACCATGGATATTTGTTTAAAGTCTGGAAGTTGCTGGGAGCTGGGAGTTTGTGGATGGGCCAACTCTTGCCCAAGCTACTGCTGCTGCATGCTGCATGTTCAGAGTAAGTTAACTATATCGTCCTTCTTGTCTCCCTCTCCCTTTTTCCCCTTTTCCTATTAATTTTCATGCTTGCTAGTTACCCCATATGTGATGGCTACTATAGTATGGATTTGCCTGGGTAAGAAAACCAACCAGTGCTTTAAGTTGAGAGCTTGTCTTCCTCATTATTCCACATCACGGAACATTGGTTAACACACAGAGCTGGATCCAAGGTGCCTGCATTTGGGGCCATTTCTCTGCCACATCACTGGCTATCATTGGAACTATTCCCTGGAGTAACGTCCAGTTAAAACCTGATTCTGCTCAGGGTCAACATCACCTGGATGTGTCTCTTTTGTTTCCACCAGCTTCCCTGTTCCCTTGAATAATAGCCATCGCACACGTAACCCACGACAGAGCATCCAGTTATGCCGCACACATAGTCCAGTGGTCCCTAGACTCGTAATCCAGTGGTTCATGGACTGACAATCCAGTGGCCCTGAAACACGATCCAGTGGTTCCTGGACATAATCCAGTGGTCCCAAAACATAATCCAGTGGTTCATGGACATATTCCACTGGTCCTGAAACATGATCCAGTGGTTCATGGACTGAAAATCCAGTGGTTCCAGGACATATCATATCATATATATACAGCCGGAAACAGGCCTTTTCGGCCCTCCAAGTCCGTGCCGCCCAGCGATCCCCGTACATTAACACTATCCTACACCCACTAGGGACAATTTTTACATTTACCCAGCCAATTAACCTACATACCTGTACGTCTTTGGAGTGTGGGAGGAAACCGAAGATCTCGGAGAAAACCCACGCAGGTCACGGGGAGAACGTACAAACTCCTTACAGTGCAGCACCCGTAGTCACACCCGACATAATCCAGTGGTCCCGAAACATAATCCAGTGGTTCCGGGATTTATAATCAGTGGTTCTTGGACTGATAATCTAGTGGTCCCTTGTAATCCAGTGGGTCTCATAATCCAGTGGTTCATGGGCTCACAGTCCAGATGTCTGGACATAATCCAATGGTTCCTGGACATAATCCAGTGGTCCCTAGATATAATCCAGTGGAATGGTCACAATCCAGTGGTTCATGGACATAATCCAGTGGTCCCTAGACATAATCCAGTGGTCCCTGGACATATCCAGTGGAATGGTCACAATCCAGTGGAATGGACATAATCCAGTTCACTAGACACAATCCAGTGGTCCCTAGACATCCAGTGGAATGGTCATAATCCAGTGGTTCATGGACATAATCCAGCGGTCCCTAGACATAATCCAGTGCTCATAATCCAGCGGTTCGTGGACATAATCCAGTGGTTCCTCGACATAATCTAGTGGAACGGTCTCATAATCCAGTGGTTCCGACATAATCCAGTGGTTTTGTGGACATTATCCAGTGATCCGCGATCTTATCAAAGGTCAGGAATGTAACAACTCAGAATCTGGATCCAGAATTGTGTGTGAATCTGTTCCTCACCCATCCTTGAGGGGATTGTTTTACAAAAACCATTTCTCCTGTTGGGAATGCGTTGCAGTCAGGGTTGTGCGTCCTCAGAAGGTTCATTCTTGAGCAATCGGCAATGTTGGCAGTTCTGATGAAAAGTTAATGTGTTACTGGTCACCAGGTCATTAACTAACCACATGCTTCATGGTCCTCACTCTCGATGTCCACATCAAACAATGGGCAACGAGCCTGTGGTCCCAAATACATGGTCTCACTGCACTAACCTGCAGCCCACCCATTGTCCGACCAAGCAGGTCCGTGTACAGTAGATGGTGTGCTTCAAGATGCTACGGTCAAAAGGGCAGCTTCTGACCCATTCATGACTACTAGACAAGTGGTCTCTCCACCCAGAGGTGACACAGTCCAGAGTAGATCTGGCACACAGTCAATACAGGGAAGATAGACACAAAGTTGATTAGGGGTTACGAGGAAAAGGCAGGAGAATGGGATTGAGAGGGAGAGATAGATCATCCATGATAGAATGGCAGAGTAGAGTAGACTTGATGGGCCAAATGGCCTAATTCTGCTCCTAGACCTTTTGAAGTGTCGGAGTATCTCAGCGGGTTAGGCAGCATCTTTGGAGAAAAAGGATGGATGGAGTTTTGGGTCGAGACCCTTCTTCAGACCAGGGGAAAGTGTCAATGGGAGCAATCTGTACTGAACGTTGGAGGGGTCACTTTGGGTCAGTGACCGGTGCCAGGAGTCAGGACTTCATTGCAGAGTCGGAAAAGTGGCAATGATTCAAAACCAAGCGTCTGAAGGCAGTCTAGGTTCAGGTGCATCACATCATGTTGCTCTCCTGGAGCAGTTGGGTTGGGACTGCACTTTGCTATCCACCTTTTATACCAATGCATCCCAACATGTCACGTTTTCACACTCTTATTTGGTGCTTACGCTAATAGACAATAGACAATAGGTGCAGGAAGAGGCCATTCGGCCCTTCGAGCCAGCACCGCCAATCAATGTGATCATGGCTGATCATTCTCAATCAATACCATGTTCCTGCCTTCTCCCCATACCCCCTGACTCCGCTATCCTTAAGAGCTCTATCCAGCTCTCTCTTGAATGCATTCAGAGAATTGGCCTCCACTGCCTTCTGAGGCAGAGAATTCCACAGATTCACAACTCTCTGACTGAAAAAGATTTTCCTCATCTCCGTTCTAAATGGCCTACCCCTTATTCTTAAACTGTGGCCCCTTGTTCTGGACTCCCCCATCATTGGGAACATGTTTCCTGCCTCTAAAGTGTCCAACCCCTTAATAATCTTATACGTTTCGATAAGATCTCCTCTCATCCTTCTAAATTCCAGTGTATACAAGCCTAGTCGCTCCAGTCTTTCAACATATGACAGTCCCGCCATTCCGGGAATTAACCTATTAAACCTACGCTGCACGCCCTCAATAGGAAGAATATCCTTCCTCAAATCTGTAGCATCTTATGGACGTGTTGTACCATTGCCAGGTGAATCATCCAGGATTTATTCTTATCTTCTACCTCCATGCCCAAGGTGGTGTTTCCTTGCCTACTTTATCCTCAGTGACATTTAGCTGTACCACTCCAAACTGTGACAACCAATTCCATCCCTTTCCTCGAGTCACTGACCTGAGTTGACTATGACCAATCTCATCCTGGTTGCTCTACTCCAGGCTTTGTATTGTCTTCTCCAGCACTACGTCCATTTGTCCTCTGCTACGTCCAGCCACTGGTCATGATGTGGAGTGACCCAGCCATGAATATCATTGTACAGACCGCTGTAATAATCCCACAGCTGACCCCCACTTCCAGAGTGGACCAGTATCACCTTTCATCCTTCCTGATCCTTTCAGATCAGTCTGAAGAGGGGTCTCGGCCCGAAACATCACCCATTCCTTCTCTCCCGAGATGCTGCCTGACCCGCTGAGTTACTCCAGCATTCGGTGTCTCCTTTTGTCCGTCCAGCAATACCCCTCACATGGGAATAAACATCAGCATCTAGATTTCACAAGGAGCCATATCAGCCCCTCAACCCACCTACAATCTCCATTTTAACTCCCATCTACTCACCTAAGTCTTCTATTCCATAACCTTTGGTGTGGATTCTCTCTGTGAGAACTAAGCTTTGGAAAAGTGCATAAAGAGCTCAAACAGGCAAGACCACTGTAGTAAGAGGGACACTACAGGAACATGAAGCATTTGGTGCTCACGCTAATCTACAGCATCTTGTGGACATGTTGTACAGTACTCGTACATCAAGCTTTTTTATATAATTGCAAGGCTGACGACTTTTCTGTAAATGCTTGCTAAGTATCTGGGGCTCCCTGGACTCCTTAAGGCTTTTTAACAGAGAGGTCGGCAAAATGGAAAGAATGACAGACTTTCACACAACGGAAACCAAGAGTGTGTTCCATTAGCTCGTCGGTGCTATTCATGCCCCATAATTTGCCTCCACTATCTTTCATGTTTGTTCTTCCACTTGTACCTGTCCATTTTCCCCATGTTTAGTTTTTAGTTTAGAGATACAGCGCGGAAACAGGCCCTTCGGCCCACCGGGTCCGTGCCGCCCAGCGATCCCCGCACACCAACACTATCCTACACCCACTAGGGCGGCACGGTAGCGCAGCGGTAGAGTTGCTGCTTTACAGCGAATGCAGCGCCGGAGACAGGTTCGATCCTGACTACGGGTGCTGCACTGTAAGGAGTTTGTACGTTCTCCCCGTGACCTGCGTGGGTTTTCTCCGAGATCTTCGGTTTCCTCCCACACTCCAAAGACGTACAGGTATGTAGGTTAATTGGCTGGGTAAATGTTAAAAAAAATTTCCCTAGTGGGTGTAGGATAGTGTTAATGTACAGGGATCACTGGGCGGCACGGACTTGGAGGGCCGAAAAGGCCTGTTTCCGGCTGTATATATATGATATGATATGAAATATGATATGATATGATATGACAATTTTTGCATTTATACCAAGCCAATTAACCTACAAACCTGTACGTCTTTGGAGTGTGGGAGGAAACCAAACATCTCGGCGACAACCCACGCAGGTCACGGGGAGAACGTACAAACTCTGTACAGACGGCGCCCGTAGTCGGGATCGAACCCAGGTCTCCGGCGCTGCATTCGCTGTAAAGCAGCAACTCTACCGCTGCGCCACCGTGCCTCCCTGTTCTTCAACAGTTCATTCCATGAGTGTGGAAACAGGCCCTTCAGCCCAACTTGCCCACACCGGCCAACATATCCCAGCTACACTAGTCCCACCTGTTTGCGTTTGGCCCATATCCCTCCAAACCTGTCCTATCCATGTACCTGTCCAACTGCTTCCTAAACATTGGGATAGTCCCTGCCTCAACTACCTCCTCTGGCAGCGTGTTCCATCCACCCACCACCCTTAACTAAATTAGAGAGAGTGAGATCCTTGCTGAAGTCATGTGAAGATCTCCCTGTCCTGCTGCATGAAAAATTAATGTAGCACACTGAGGGCAGGTGTGAAGCATTATTGAGCCTTGCCTCCTATCCATTTATCACCCATTCCTGACTGACCGCTCACTGGGAGAAGGATGGGTGATCCTGAGGCCAGGTCAATGGATATTGTTAAGGCAGAGACTGTCATGTTCCTGATTAGTACGGGTGTCAGGGGTTATGGGGAGAAGGCAGGAGAATGGGATTAGGAAGGAGGGAGAGATAGATCAGCCGTGATTGAATGGCGGTTTTGAATCGATGGGCTGCATGCTCCTAGAACTTATGAACGTAGGCTGCCAACCCCATAGCTGGTCTTCCAACTGCTGCTCATTGTACTCCTACAATATACTATATGAGTTTTTGTTGGGTCTAGTGTTACCTAGTAAGTGGCCAGAAGGGTTGGTGAGGGGAAGTTGGCACTGATTATTTCTGCTCCCTCTCAACAAAACCAGAAAACAGGAGCATCAGTAGACCACTCGGCCCCTCGAGGATGGCCCACCATTGAAAACCGTCATGGCTGATTTACACTCCCCTCAGCTCCTCCTCTGTGCCATTTCCACAGACCCCTCAATGCGTCAATCTTACAAATGATTGTTTTCACCTGAAATTTGTCTAATGACCTGGCCTCAGCTACTCTCTGGGGCAGAGAATCCGTGAGATTCACTGGCCTCTGGGCAGCACGGTGGCACAATAGACAATAGGTGCAGGAGTAGGCCATTCGGCCCTTCGAGCCAGCACAGCCATTCAATGTGATCATGGCTGATCATTCTCAATCAGTACCCCGTTCCTGCCTTCTCCCCATACCCCCTGACTCCGCTATCCTTAAGAGCTCTATCCAGCTCTCTCTTGAATGCATTCGAGAGCGCTGGAGCTGCCGCCTTACAGTGCTAGGGAACCAGGTTCGATCCTGACTAAGGGTGCTGTCTGCAGGGAGTTTGTGCGTGTTACCTGTGCCCGTCTGGTTTTCCTCCGGGTGCTCCGGTTTCCTCCCAAATTCCAAAAGACGTACAGGTTTGCAGGTTAATTGGCTTCGGTAAAAAGTGTAAATTGCCCCCAGTGAGTGTAGGATAGTGTTTGTGTACGGGGTGGCTTCTGGTCGGTTGGACTCGGTGTTTCCGCGCTGTATCTCTAAAGTAAACTAAAGAAGAAATTCCTACGCACCTTAATTTTAAAGGCCGGCTCCGTATATAGTAGATGTGTCCCCTTGTTCCTGACTCTCCCATTCGGCACACAGCTGGTTAAAATAGACAATAGACAATAGACAATAGGTGCAGGAGGTGGCCATTCGGCCCTTCGAGCCAGCACCGCCATTCAATGCGATCATGGCTGATCATTCTCAATCAGTACCCCGTTCCTGCCTTCTCCCCATACCCCCTGACTCCGCTATCCTTAAGAGCTCTATCTAGCTCTCTCTTGAATGCATTCAGAGAATTGGCCTCCACTGCCTTCTGAGGCAGAGAATTCCACAGATTCACAACTCTCTGACTGAAAAAGTTTTTCCTCATCTCAGTTCTAAATGGCCTACCACTTATTCTTAAACTGTGGCCCCTTGTTCTGGACTCCCCCAACATTGGGAACATGTTTCCTGCCTCTAACGTGTCCAACCCCTTAATAATCTTATATGTTTCAATAAGATCTCCTCTCATCCTTCTAAATTTCAGTGTATACAAGCCTAGTCGCTCCAGTCTTTCAACATATGACAGTCCCTCCATTCCGGGAATTAACCTAGTAAACCTACGCTGCACGCCCTCAATAGCAACAAAGGCAGCAAATCCTTCTGGAGTGGTTGCTGCCTTATCAGTGTGGAGAATTTCCACATTGTGATCAGGGTGATTCTCCTACTGTGGTCATCCTTTGGACCAGAAGATAGTATCCAGCTAACTCCCTCCTCCTCTATCCCACCCCAGTCTCTGCCACTGGAGATAAATGGTCATTCACCAGTGGATCCTGTGCCAGCTGGCAGCAGGCAAGGCAAAACCATGCTTCATGTAGTTCCAACCTTGCGTCATATGTGGAGGGAGAGTGTGAGTTGGTGGGTTCAATGTGGAGTGTTTGTGTTTGTCGGAATGCGTGTGTCCGTTTCACTACATCCAACTGCAACGAGGCGATGGCACAATGTAGCAGTCTTGATCAATATTTGGTTTGATTAACAAGCCCATCACATCACAGAGAGAAAAACAGAGGCACAAGGTGAACAGCCTAGAAAACAGACCCACACACACATGCACACACACGCGCACACACGTACACACACACGCACACACAAATCCACTCACACACACACACGCACACACATGCGCACACACGCACACACACACACGCACACACAAAACCACTCACACACGCACAGGCACACGCACAGGCACACGCACACACACAGGCACACACACACACACACACACACACACGCGCACACATGCGCACACACGCACACACACACACACACGCACATGCATACACATGCACACGCACACACACATGCACACACACAGGCACACGCACACACACACACACATGCACACACGCACACACAAAACCACTCACACACACATACACGCACACACACACACACAAACACACACACAAAAGCTCATACACACACACACACACACACACATACAGAAACATGCACACACACAGATTCCTTCTCTCCTGAGATGCTGCTTGACCCGCTGAGTTACTCCAGCATTTTGTGTCTACCTTCAATTTGAACCAGCAACTGCAGTTATTTTCCTAACCACCTCACCTTGCTCTGGTTCCCTCATTTTTCTCCCCCCTCTCCACCCCATCCCGTTCCTTTTTACCACCATTGCTCCCCCTGGTTCTACATTTCACTCTGCGCCTTCCTCTCCTCTTAGATCCATTTTCACCCTTTTGCCTTCTCCACCGATCACCTCCAGCCTCAGTTACTATCTCCACCCTTCTCTCCCCCACCTGACTCATCAGGCAATCAGCCCCTCCTCACCTGGATCCTATCACTTGCCAACTCTTGCTCCCATCCCTTCCCCTCGCCTTTCTCTACCAGCCATCTCCCCTCTACTCCAGCATTCTGAAGTAGGGTCCCGACCCAAGATGTCGTCGGTCCATCTCCCTCCACAGATGCTGCCTGACCACAGTGAGTTCCTCCAGCAGCGTTTAGCGTAGAGATACAGCGCGGAAACAGGCCCTTCGGCCCACCGGGTCCACGCCTACCAGCGATCCCCGCATAGTAACACTATCCTACTACACATTACCAAGCCAATTTTCCTACATACCTGGACGTCTTTGGAGTGTGGGAGGAAACCGAAGATCTCGGGGAAAACCCACGCGGTCAAACATACTAACTCAATAGACAATAGACAATAGACAATAGGTCAGGAGGAGGCCATTCGAGCCAGCACCGCCATTCAATGTGATCATGGCTGATCATTCTCAATCAGTACCCCGTTCCTGCCTTCTCCCCATAGCCCCTGACTCCGCTATCCTTATGAGCTCTATCCAGCTCTCTCTTGAATGTATTCAGAGAATTGGCCTCCACTGCCTTCTGAAGCAGAGAATTCCACAGATTCACAACTCTCTGACTGAAAATGTTTTTCCTCATCTCCGTTCTAAATGGCCTACCCCTTATTCTTAAACTGTGGCCCCTTGTTCTGGACTCCCCCAACATTGGGAACATGTTTCCTGCCTCTAACGTGTCCAACCCCTTACTAATCTCCGTACGGACAGCACCTGTAGTCGGGATGGAACCCGGTCTCAAGCGCTGTAAGGCAGCAACTCTACCGTTGCGCCACCGTGCCGCCGTTCGGACAAGTGGAATGGAAAAATTAATTGAAAAGAAAAGTTAAGTTTTTTTTTTTCAAAAAGCCTTAAAGAGTGTATTGGCAAGAAGCCCCAGGTTTGAGTTGCTTATTGCTTGTTGATGCCGCCTTTGGAGTGAGTGGACAGGTGTTTCCGTAATGCAATCTCACATTTCACTCTCATTGCTGATTATCAATATTTTGCTGTGTGGTCTGTGCTCAATGTGTCTGTGTAACCCAACTGGCCTTCGCAACTGTGGGCTCGGGGAAATCACTGGGAATGGTGGAATGTTACAGCGTAGAAAGAGACCATTCAGCATACCATGCCTCTTTGGTGGGGCCATCTCATTCAGCCCATTCCTGTATCTCAGTAACTCAGTCTGAAGAAGGGTCTCGACCCGAAACATCACCCATTCCTTCTCTCCCGAGATGCTGCCTGACCTGCTGAGTTACTCCAGCATTTTGTGAATAACTCAGTAACTTGTTCCTTCTCAGTTCACAAGGTCATAAGTTCATAAGGAAGGGGTGTAGAATTAGGCCATTCGGCCCATCAAGTCTATTCCACCATTCAATCGTGGCTGATCTATCTCTCCCTCCTAACCCCATTCTCCTGCCTTCTCCCCACAACCCCTGACACCCGTACTAATCAAGAATCTATCTATCTCTGCCTTAAAAATATCCACTGACTTGGCCTCCACAGCCTTCTGTGGCAATGAATTCCACAGATTCACCACCCTCTGACTAAAGAAATTTCTTCTCATCTCCTTCCTAAAAGGCCGCCCTTTAATTCTGAGGCTGTGGCCTCTGCTCCTAGACACTCCCACTAGTGGAAGCATCCTTTCCACATCCATCTGTCCCATGAAAGTTAAAATTAAATCTAGTTATGCAACCTCTTGGAAGCAATGCTTCCCAGGTGATGACCTCTCATGGTTAAAAAAACATCTCTCTTTCTCATCTATCTTTAATCTATATCTCTGGTCAGGAGAAATACCTTTCTCAAGGAGATACACTTTCTCCTTATTCCATCATCTGACACTCAACATTATTCTGAACATCTCGATTGGACCTGCCCTTGTCATTCCCTTTCCCAGGAAGACGAGGCTAGTCTAACTTCACGATCACATCAGTTCCAAAGCAAAGTTGTAACATGGAGCTGGTAGCAGACGGATTGAATTTAGCAGTCGCATTATTTAGTCTTTTGATGCAGCTCTCTCACTTTGCTGCAAGTATAACCTTAAAGGAATCCAGTGCAATAATACAAATCTCCTGGTAGAATAATTTGCATCACGCACAACAAGCTGTAAGTATTATTTACTTTAGACTTGAGAGATACAGTGAGGAAAACAGCCCACCAAGTCCACGCCGACCAGCGATCACCCTGTACACTAGCACCATCCTACACACTAAGGACAATTTACAATTTTACCGAGGCCAATTAGCCCACAAACCTGCATGTTTGGGATGTGGGAGGAAATTGGAGCACCCGGGGAAAACTCACATGGTCGCAGTGAGAACGTACAAACTCCACACAGACAGCACCCGTGGTTAGGATCGAACTTGGGTCTCTGGCGCTGTAAGGCAGCAACTCTACCGCCGAGCCACTGTGCCACCCTCTTAGGATATAGGAGTCACTGACAAGACTGGTATTTCATGGCCCATGTCTCGTTGCTTTGAGGTTGTGGGCATTCTTGGACAACTGTGATCTGCACAGTAAGGGCACTCTGCCAATGCTGGAAAAGGTGCAGAGTGCTGGAGTAACTCAGCAGGTCAGACAGCATCTCTGGAGAACATGGCTAAGTGACATTGTTTGGTTTGGGACACTTCTGCAGAATCTTTCAATGCTGTTGGATGGAGACTTCCTGGTTCAGACCCAGTGGCCACCAGCAGAATGGCTCTATGTCCAGTTTAGGATAGAGAACAAGAAAGAGATTGGTGATGGTGTTTTTCCCAGCGGCCTACTGTTTAGTTTAATTTACTTTAGTGATACAGCGCGGAAACAGGCCCTTCAGCCCACTGAGTCCGCACCGACCAGTGATCCCCACATACTAGCACTACCCCACACACGCCAGTGACAGTGTGACTGAGGTGAAACTGAGGTGAGAAGGAACCTTTTCACCCAGAGAGTTGTGAATTTGTGGAATTCTCTGCCACAGAAGGCAGTGGAGGCCAATTCACTGGATGGATTTAAGAGAGAGTTCGATAGAGCTCTAGGGGCTAGTGGAATCAAGGGATATGGGAAGAAGGCAGGAACGGGGTACTGATTGTGGATGATCAGCCATGATCACAATGATTGGCGGTGCTGGCTCAAAGGGCCGAATGGTCTCCTCCTGCACCTATTTTCTATGTTTCTAATTTACAATTATACCAAGCCTATTAACCTGCAAACTTGCACGTCTTTGGAGAGTGGGAGGAAACCGGAGATCCCGAAGAAAACCCACGCAGGTCACGGGGAGAACGTACAAACTCCGTATACGTAGTCAGGATGGAACCCAGGTCTCTGGCGCTGTAAGGCAGCAACTCTACCGCCACGCCACCGTGCCACCCTAAATGCTTTAGTTGACGGAGGTCACGCATTCTGCTCTTGACAGCCGTGCTTGTTTCAAAGCCTTCTCTGTTCCTGCGGATTTTCCACACGTTATTTTTGGCCTCATCAATGTAGCTTCAGGTGACCCTGACACATTGTTGGAGCAGACACTGGGCCACAGTGGAGAGGGTGCAGGGATGACCCAGGACTTCAGCAATGGTTCATGGAATGGTCCAGTAAGAATGGGAGAGCCTCAACAGGAAGACTAGTGCTAACGTTATTAAACCGCTCTGCTGTCCTGACATCTCAAATGATGTCAAGATTAAAGTGGTTCCCAGCTAACAACTGGATTGCTCCAGTGAACAATGCCATCATATTGAATGAGGTTTGGCCATTACGTCAACAACTTAAACAACATTGGAATCACTGCAAGTTCAACGCATTACTTCAGTTGTTGAAATCTGGGGGGGGTTTTCAGAACGTTATATATTTTTAAATCTTGTAGTTTATTTTGAACCATTTTTACTTTTGGGCAGCAGTATTAACTGCTTGACGTGAGTCGCAGAGGTAGGGTTGCCAACTTTCTCACTCCCAAATAAGGGACAGAAGGTGACGTCACTGCCCCGCGCCCCACGTGACCTCGCCCAGCCAGCGGCCACGTGCTCCCGCTCCACCAATGGCGGCCGCCCGGGCCGGGAGGCGGGTTGCGACGCAACCTCCGTTAGGTGGCGCCTGGGCCTACACTGTCCGGGACTACAGTGGCCCCCGGGCTACAGTGTCTGGGCCTACAGTGTCCGCACCTACAGTGTCCGGGCCTAAGTGTCCGGGCCTAAGTGTCCGGGCCTAAGTGTCCGGGCCTACAGTGTCCGGGCCTACAGTGTCTGGGCCTACAGTGTACGGGCCTACAGTGTCCGGGCCTACAGTGTACGGGCCTACAGTGTCCGCACCTACAGTGTCCGGGCCTACAGTGTCCGGGCCTACAGTGTATGGGCCTACAGTGTATGGGCCTACAGTGTCCGGGCCTACAGTGTCTGGGCCTACAGTGTCCGCACCTACAGTGTACGGGCCTACAGTGTCCGGGCCTACAGTGTACGGGCCTACAGTGTCCAGGCCTGCAGTGTCTGGGCCTACAGTATCCGAACCTACAGTGTCCGGGCCTACCGCGCCGTCTGGGCCTAGTAGGGACAAGGGCGGTCCCGTACGGCACAAACCAATGTAGCCCAAAATACGGGATGTCCCGGCTAATACGGGACAGTTGGCAACCCAGCTAAGGTACAATGTGAAACACCCTCTGCACTCTCATCAGCGGCTCATGGATAGATATAGCATGGTTCTAAACAGATTACTCTCCTCAGAAAACCTCAAAATGTATTCAATTGAGAGGGAGAAGAGAGGTGAATCTATGAAATGTCTGCACAATCCAGGACAGCCCACTCTGGTGCATATCCAACAACCGTTCACTTGGTGTGGGGGAAGGAACTACAGATGCTGGTTTACACCGAGGATAGACACAAAATGCTGGAGTAACTCAGCGGAACAGGCAGCATCTCTGGAATAGATGGGTGACGCTTTAGGTCGAGGTCCTTCTTCAGACCCAACCTGGCCCTTCTTCAATGTTGACTCAAAACGTCGCCCATTCCTTCTCTCCAGAGATGCTGCCTGTCCCACTGAGTTACTCCAGCATTTGTGTCTACCTTAGCTGTACCCTTGGTCTATCCACAGGTAGCCTGTAGTTTTTATATCCACCACAGACACAGTAATTGGTGCACTGTAATATGTAATACAGCCCAGGCCAGGATCACAGTTCCCAAACACCATCCTTAACCTTTATAAATCCCTCGGCAGACCTCACGATGGCTCAGCGGTAGAGTTGCTGCCTTACAGCGAATGCAGCGCCGGAGACCCGGGTTCGATCCCGACTACGGGCGCTGTCTGTACGGAGTTTGTACGTTCTCCCCGTGACCTGCGTGGGTTTTCTCCGGGATCTTCGGTTTCCTCCCACACTCCAAAGACGTACAGGTTTGTAGGTCAATTGTCTTGGTAAATGTAACAATTGTCCCTCGTGGGTATAGGATGGTGTTAATGTGCGGGGATCGCTGGTCGGCGCGGACCCAGTGGGCCGAAAGGGCCTGTTTCCGCACTGTATCTCTAAACTAAACTAAACTAAACTAAACCTCACCTAGTGCATTGCGGTCAATTTTTGAACACGGCATTCTTGGGAGAATTTTGCAGTCTTAGAGAGGATCTTGAGGAGATTTGCTCCATTGGTAACAGTGATACTGGTCTTGAGTTACCTGGACAGGTTGCAGTTGGTCTCCATAGATGAAGATTAAGGGGGGGGGGGATTCTAACATAGGCACGTAAAGTTCAAGGGAACTACAAATGATTGGGCATCGGTATTTTTTATCTCAGTAGGTTGCTGTGATCTGGAATGCACTGCACCACCAGGTGGTGGAAGTATATTCAGTAATAATTTCCAAATAGAAATTTGGTGTGAACTTGAATGGTAAATATTAACGGGACTGGTTGAGGGAAGGCTGGTTGCAAAGCTTTGTGCGGCACGGTGGCGCAGCGGTAGAGTTGCTGCCTTACAGCGAATGCAGCGCCGGAGACCCGGGTTCGATCCCGACTAAGGGTGCTGTCTGTACAGAGTTTGTACGTTCTCCCCGTGACCCGCGTGGGTTTTCTCTGAGATCTTCGGTTTCCTCCCACACTCCAAAGACGTGCAGGTTTGTAGGTTAATTGGCTTGGTAAATGTAAAAATTGTCCCTAGTGGGTATAGGATAGTGTTAGTGTGCGGGGATCGCTGGTCGGCGCGGACCCGGTGGGCCGAAAGGGCCTGTTTCCGCGCTGTATCTCTAAAACTAAAACAAACCTAAAACTCTCTGAATAACCCATCATGTCTAGAATGGCCCAAATGGCACTCTTATGATTTTCAGGCTCCATATGTTGTCAAGCTGGAAGATTTACGAGGATGTTGCCGGGACTAGAGGCTCTGAGCTATAGGCAGACTTTCAGTAGGCAGGGACTCTATTCCATGGAGTGCAGGAGGATGAGGGGTGATCTTAAAGAGGTGTACAAGATCATGAGAGGAATAGATCGGGTAGATGCACAGAGTAGGTGAATCGAGGACCAGAAGACATAGGTTTAAGGTGAACGGGAAAAGATTTAATAAGAATTTGAGGGGGAGCTTTTTCACACAAAGGGTGATGGGTGTATGGAACGAGCTGCCAGAGGAGGTAGTTGAGGCTGGGACTATCCCAACATTTAAGAAACAGTTAGACAGGTACATGGATAGGACAAGTTTGGAGGGATATGGACCAAATGCTGGCAAGTGGGACTAGTGTAGCTGGGACATGTTGGCAGGTGTGGGCAAGTTGGGCCAAAGGCCTTAAATATATACACTGACTTGGCCTCCACAGATTCACCACCCTAAAGAATGACGAAATTAATTCTTCCTCAACTTCTTTCTCAAGGTGCATCCTTTTATTCTGAGGCTGTGGCCTCTGGTCCTCGACTGTCCCACCAGTGGAAATATCCTTTCCACATCCACTCTATCCAGGCCTTGTAATATTCAGAAAATTTTAATGAGGCGATGTGTCAACCTTCTAACTATCCAGAAAACCGCTGCAAGATTCACATGAGCAAGATTCACTCATGTTAGAGTTTGTGGAGGCAGTAATGGGGCGCCTTGTGTTTGGTGCGGACTGACTGGGACTTGGGTTACACAGAGCCATTGCACAAGTGTTGATGTGATTGTCTCCACTGGTGCCTTTTCTAATGGAACCTCTTTTCTTTGCTTCTGTAGATATGAGGAGGACAAACCGTTTCTCAAGTAAGATCTAGTGTTGCAATGTTTCAACAGCTAGAGCATTCGGTGCTCACCCGTCTCAAATCCTGTCATGACCCACACTTCAACCCCCCTCTGCTCCATGTAGTACTGATGAAACATAGAAAACAGGTGCAGGAGTAGGCCATTCGGCCCTTCAAGCCAGAACCGCCATTCAATATGATCATGGCTGAGCATCCATAATCAGTACCCCGTTCCTGCTTTCTCCCCATCTCCCTTGATTCTGTTAACCCTAAGAGCTAAATCTAACTCTCTCTTGAATTCATCCAGTGAATTGGCCTCCACTGCCTTCTGTGACAGAGAATCCCACAGATCCACAACTCTCTGGGTGAAAAAGTTCCTTGTCACCTCAGTTTCACCTCAGTCAAAAAGTGTTTCCTCATCTCCGTCCTAAATGGCCGACCCCTTATTCTCACACTGTGACCCCTGCTTCTGGACTCCCCCAACATCGAGAACATTTTTCCTGCATCTAGCCTGTCCAATACCTTAAGAATTTTATATGTTTCTATAAGATCCCCTCTCATCCTTCTAAATGCCAGTGAATATAACCCCCTGAACCTGTGGGCTTAGTGGTGGGTTTGGTGTGCAAGTTACAATGGCTGAAAGGTTGCATCCAGCTCTGACCCTGACACTTAGGAAGGATGACAAGGTCTTGGAGAGAGGACAGAAGAAATGGTATCAGAAATAAAAGATTTCTGTTGTTTTGTTTAGTTTAGAGATACTGTGCGGAAATTCGGCTAGGGTTGCCAACTGTCCCGTATTACCCGGGACATCCCATTTATTGGGCCACATTGGTTTGTCCCGTATGGGACCGCCCTTGTCCCGTATTAGGCCCGGGGGCGCTGTAGGCCCGGACGCTGTAGGCCCGGATACTGTAGGCCTGGGGGCCGCTGTAGGCCCGGGAACCACTGTAGGCCCGGACACTGTAGGCCTGGAGGCCCGGGTGTCGCCTAACGGAGATTGCGTAGTAACCCGCCTCCCGGCCCGGGCGGCCGCCATTAGTGGAGCGGGAGCACATGGCCGCTGGCTGGGTGAGGTCACGTGGGCCGCGGGGCGGTGACGTCACCTTTTGTCCCTTATTTGGGAGTGAGGAAGTTGGCAACCATACTTTCGGCCCACCGAGTCTGCACCGACCAGCGATCCCCGCACGCTAACGCTATCCTACACACACTAGGGACAATTTACAATTATACCAATCCAATTAACCTACAGACTTGTATGTCTTTGGAGAGGCTGCAGTTATTGAGGGGGAAATGCACAGCGGAGGAGAAAGGCAAAAGATGAGGAGAAAGGCAAAATTTAATAGAGCTCCTCAGAATCATGAAGTTTCTGTCAAGCAAATGGGACAGGTTTTACAGGGGTATCAGTGTCCAGAGTAATGATGCTCAAGGTAATTGCAGGGAGAGAGGGCAGCACAGTGGCACAACGGCCAGAGACCCAGGTTCGATCCTGACTACAGGTACTGTCTGAACGGACTTTGTACGTTCTCCCCGTGACCTGCGTGGGTTTTCTCCGGGTGCTCCGGTTTCCTCCAACACTCCAAAGATATACAGGGTTGTAGTAAGTTGTAAAATTGTCCCTCGTGTGTGCAGGTTAGTGTGCAGGGTGATCGCTGGTCAGCACGGACTCTGTGGGCCGAAGGGCCTGTTTCTAAGCTGCATTTCTAAAGTGTGGTGACCGGGAATGCATTCTCAGAGAGGGCAGTTAAAGTAGATTCAGATGTGACCTTTAAAAAGGAATTGCATAACATGCTGAAAAGAAAAAAGATGCAAGGTTGGGTCCATTAACTCCACAAAAAGTCTAAATCGACACAAAGGGCCTCCTTTGTGTTGTGATTCTATGGTCCTTGGTCATCGAATTCCCTCTCCAAATACTGCTATCCACAGATACAGTAAAAGATAAAAGAAAGGAGGATACAAATAGCCTTTCATGATGAAAACGTGAAGGTGTCAAACTAGGGCTTGTCTCTCCTGCTTCAGTCCAGTTACCCAGCTGGCTATTCTATCATTTGGCCAGACTGAGACTTCGGAATAGAGAGAGAGAGAGAGCAGAGGGCAGCACGGTGGCGCAGCGGTAGAATTGCTGCCTTACATCGCCAGAGATCCGGGTTCGATCCCGACCACGGGCGTTGTCTGTACGGAGTTTGTACGTTCTCCCCGTGACCTGCGTGGGTTTTCCCCGAGATCTTCGGTTCCCTCCCACACTCCAAAGACCTACAGGTTTGTAGGTTAATTGGCTTGGCGTATATGCAAACTTGTCCCTAGTGCGTGTAAGATGGTGTTAATGTGTGGGGATCGCTGGTCGGCACGGACTCGGTGGGTCGAAGGACCTGTTTCCGCACTGTATCTCTAAACTAAACCAAACTAAACCTTGAGTTTCAATCCTCCCAAAATCTGTTCACTCTCTCAGGATGGAAATGGTGCTCAAAGGGCCAATTTAGATTCTGAAATGAGTTTCTGTTCCAAGGGTAAACAGAGAGGAACAAAATAGATTGATATTGGATTCTTCCTCATGCATAATGCGATATTTACGCTGCCTGATATCTGCTGAAGGATCAGTGCGAATCAGAAACATTGTGCATGCAATGGCCATCTGGGCGGGGACTGGATCTGTGTTCAGAGCATTGTTCCCGTTTTTCACAGCACCCTCCCTCAGCGCGATTGCAAATCCAACATTTTGTTTCTTGCCCCTTCACAAGCAATGGGACCCTTGGCCAAATTGCAGTGACGTTCTCATGCCAAGCATCCCTGCAGAAGGTGAGAACAAACCTAGAGTAAGGGAATCGAGGACCAGACGACACAGGTCTAAGGTGAAGGGGAAAAGATTTACGAGGATGTTGCCAGGACTAGAGGTTCTGAGCTATAGGCTATAGTGGATTTCCTTGGAGCACAGGAGGATGAGGGGTGATCTTATAGAGGTGTATAAAATCATAGAAACATAGACAATAGGTGCAGGAGTAGGCCATTCGGCCCTTCGAGCCTGCACTGCCATTCAATATGATCATGGCTGATCATCCAGCTCAGTATCCTGTACCTGCCTTCTCTCCATACCCCCTGATCCCTTTAGCCACAAGGGCCACATCTAACTCCCTCTTAAATATAGCCAATGAACTGGCCTCAACTATCTTCTGTGGCAGAGAATTTCACAGACTCACCACTCTCTGTGTGAAGAAATGTTTTCTCATCTCGGTCCTAAAAGACTTCCTCCTTATCCTTAAGCTGTGACCCCCGGTTCTGGACTTCCCCAAACATCGGGAACAATCTTCCCGCATCTAGCCTCTCCAACCCCTTAAGAATTTTATATGTAAGGAGAGGAATAGATCTGGTAGATGCACAGAGTCCCTTGCTCAGAGTAGGTGAATCGAGGACCAAAGGACATAGGTTTAAGGTGAAGGGGAAAAGATTTCATAGGAATCTGAGGGGTAATTTTTCCACACAGAGGGTGGTGGGTGTATGGAACGAGCTGCCAGAGGAGGTAGTTGAGGCTGGGACTATCCCAACATTTAAGAAACAGTTAGACAGGTACATGGATAGGACAAGTTTGGAGGGATATGGACCAAGTGCAGGCAGGTGGGACTAGTGTAGCTGGGACATGTTGGCCGGTGTGGGCGAGTTGGGCTGAAGGGCCTGTTTCCACACTGTATCAGTCTACGACTCTATGGAGAAGGTGAGGACAAGCCAACCTCTTGAACTGCTGCCAACTGTGTGGGGAAGGTGTTGCAGGAATTTAAGTCAGGGGCAGGGGCTGTACAAGCCAGGATCGAGCGTGACTAACATCGTGTTAAAGTTATGTCTGTCCATGCTCTGTGCAATTAGAATTAATCTGTGTCTCTTCTGTGCGGTTAATATATGCACAGGCACTTCTCCTGTTCGCTGCATCTGATAAAGGTGGGCCTGAGGTGTCAATGATGGAGCAGCAACTCAGCATTTATCTATCTTCTCAGGTGTACCCAGCTGCTACACAAATACCATCCATCTAAGATAGACACAAAAAGCTGGAGTATCTCAGTGGGTCAGGCAGCGTCTCTGGAGAAAACAAATAGGTGCCGTTTCGGGTCGAGACCCTTCTTCAGACTCATCCATCTAACCTAGGCTACGACTCTTTGTTGTGTCGAGAGAATGAAGCCTCACACTGTGGCAACTGCTTGGTCCACAGAACCATACCCAGGCATTTCTCCTGGCAGAAACTTGAGAATTCAATGTCTGTGCAGTTAGGTTGTTGACCAAGGGCGGCACAGTGGCTCAGCGGTAGAGTTGTTGCCTTACAGCGCCAGAGACCCGGGTTCGATCCCGACTATGGGTGCTGTCTGTACAGAGTTTGTACGTTCTCCCCGTGACCTGCGTGGGTTTTCTCCGAGATCTCCGGTTACCTCCCACACTCCAAAGACGTACAGGTTTGTAGGTTAATTGGCTCGGTGTAAATGGAAATTGTCCCTAGTGTGTGCAAGATAGTATTAGTGTGCGGGGATCGCTGGTCGGTACTGAATTCTGTGGGCCGAAGGGCCTGTTTCTGCGCTGTATCTCTAAACTAAACTACACAGAGGGAACACGATGCGCTGTTCTCCTAGCTTGTGTTTGCCCTCACCCTAGCAGTGCAGAAGGCTGAGTGGGGAGCGTGTGGGAGTTGGAAGAGGATTTGAAAGGGCAGCTGGCCCAGGAGACGGTGGCCCACGTCTTCGCAGAGTGTGGATTTGCAAAGAGAGTCTGGAGAGCTTTGCAGGGGTCCCCGTCATGATTTATTCCGAGCAGCTCCGTCACAGAGGACTCTGTGATCTACGGACTGTTCCCAGGGACAGCAGCAATCGGAGACTGACATCGAGTGCTGCTAGAAGGTCATCGACTCGGTGAAAGACGCTCTTTGGTCTGCCCGAGCTTTGTTGACCTCCCGGTCCGTCGGGGAATGTTGCTGACTGGGCCCGCTGCAGACTGCAGGAGTACGTGCTGAGGGACGCACTGAAGCTTGGTGCAGCCAACGCCAAGGCCCTGTGGGGGAGGACCACAGTCTAGGGTCCTT
Source organism: Rhinoraja longicauda (assembly GCF_053455715.1). Lineage (NCBI taxonomy): Eukaryota > Metazoa > Chordata > Chondrichthyes > Rajiformes > Arhynchobatidae > Rhinoraja > Rhinoraja longicauda. The sequence goes on from NC_135989.1 coordinate 17,074,600, forward strand.
CCGCTGCTGGACATGGGGGGCAGGGTGTGGTGGAGACGCCCCTCAAACGAGGGAAGGGATTCCACACCAGTGGGCCACGTGAGTGGCAAGGGTGGGGGGTAATTTTGTGTAATTGGTGTATTGAATATCAGTATTGAATGTATGCATAGCCTCCGAGAATGTCAGATGGAGTTTTGAAAGGAACACATGGGGAGCAGTTTAATATATATTGTCTCACCTGGAAAGACTGTTTGGGTCCTTGGATGGAGTTGAGGGGGGAGGTAAAGGGACAGGTGTTGCATCTCGTGCGGTTGCAGGGGAAAGTGCCCGGGGATGGGGTGGTTTGGGTAGGAAGGGACGAGTGGACCAGGGAGTTACAGAGGGAACGGTCTCTGTGGAACGCTGAGAGGGGAGGGGATGGGAAGATATGGCCAGTGGTGGGGTCCCGTTGTAGGTGACGGAAATGTTGGCGGATGATATGTTGGATCCGCTGGCTGGTGGGGTGGAAGGTGAGAACGAGGGGGATTCTGGAACATGTTTTGTGTTTATTTATTTCTTGAATGAAGTATTTTTTGATAATAATTTTTTTTAAAGCTCCGTCCTTGGCTGATCAGTCTGTGCTCGGTCTTGCCATTGTAGAGATGACAACACCAGGAGAACCTAATGCAATAGGCCAGGTTCGATGAGGACGATGAGACCATTCCCTGCCTCACACAGATGGACTCTTTCTGTCCTTGAAGGGTGGCGAGAGATGGCGGCAGATTGGCGCAGCGGTAGAGTTGCTGTCTTACAGTGCCAGGGCTCCATCCTGACTGCAGGTGCTGTCTGTATTGAGTTTGTACGTTCTCCCTGTGACAGCGTAGGTTTTCTCCGGGTGCTCCGGTTTCCTCCCCACACCTTGTACGCTGATCGGCTTGTAAATTGTCCGTGTTGCGGAGGTTAGTGTCGATGGACGCTGGTGATCGCTGGTCGGCGTGGACTCGGTGGGGTGATGGGTTTGTTTCCGCGCTGTAGCTCTGAAGTCTCAAGGAGGTGTCGGGACTCCCTCACACTGTTGCAGTGGGACGTGCTCGAGGGCGGGGGGACGGACGAACGGACCAGGGAGTCGTGGACAGAGTGGTCACCTGTGAGAGGAGGAAGAATGAGGAGGGAAGATGGGAACTGTTGGTGGGATTACTTGGCAGCTGACAGAGTGACAAAGGATGACGGGCTGACAAGGCCTCACTGTAGGAAGAGTGTGTTGTTTAGTTTACACTAAGAGTGTGGTGAATCTGTGGAATTCTCTGCCACAGAAGGTAGTTGAGGCCAGTTCATTGGCTACATTTAAGAGGGAGTTAGATGTGGCCCTTGTTGCTAAAGGGATCAGGGGGTATGGAGAGAAGGCAGGTACGGGATACTGAGTTGGATGATCAGCCATGATCATATTGAATGGCGGTGCAGGCTCGAAGGGCCGAATGGCCTACTCCTGCACCTATTTTCTATGTTTCTATGTTTAGTTTAGTTTAGCGATACAGCGCGGAAACAGGCCCATCGGCCCACCGAGTCCGCGCCGCCCAGCGATCCCCGCACACGAACACTATCCTACACACACTGAGGACAATTTTCACATTTGCCCAGCCAATTTACCTACAAACCTGTACGTCTTTGGAGTGTGGGAGGAAACCGAAGATCTCGGAGAAAACCCACGCATGTCACGGGGAGAACGTACAAACTCCGTACAGACAGCACCCATAGTTGGGATTGAACCCGGGTCTCCGGCGCTGAATTTGCTGTAAGGCAGCAACTCTACCGCCGGGCCTTTTGAGCAGGGCCTGAATTGTCACTAGCTCTACACATTGACGTTTGTAGCATTTTCTGTCTGAGTACCTCTGTTTGCCCATTCCTACTGCAATTGTTACCAGTGCACACTAGAGTTGTCCTTTTATCTTCTCTTGACCTGTGGCTCCAGCTCCTGCTCCTGGGAAAGGTTGCTGGTAATTCTCTGGCAGGGAACTAACTGCGGCCGTCTCTTGCTGTGTTGCAGGTCCTGGGCTCTGGGTGCCATCGCTCTGCTTTTCCTGCTGGGCCTCACCTGGGCATTTGGCCTGATGTTCATCAACGAAGAGTCCATGGTGATGGCTTACCTCTTCACCACCTTCAACGCCTTCCAGGGAATGTTCATCTTCATTTTTCACTGTGCTCTCCAGAAGAAAGTAAGAAGCTTCCTCACAGCCCTCAAACGTTATTTTCAGGAACTAGCTTCTATGTCGATGGTCACAGGAAGAGAAACAGTGCAGCCACATGAACTGCAGACGCTTGTTTAAATCGAAATGCTGGGGTAACTCAGCGGGTCAGGCAGCATCTCTGGAGACTTAAGGAATGGGTGACGTTTCGGGTCGAGACCCTTCTTCAGACTGATGTCAGGGGAGGGGCGGGACAGAGATAGGATGTAGTCGGAGACAGGAAGACTGGTGGGAGAACTGGGAAGGGGAGGGGTTGGAGAGAGAGAGGGAAAGCAGGGAACATTGACTTCTCTAACTTTTTTGATACCTACAAACCTGTACGTTTTACACTCCAAAAACGTACAGGTTTGTAGGTATCTGAAGTTAGAGAGGTCAATGTTCACACCTCTGGGGTGTAAACTACCCACGCAAAATTGCTCAGCGCAGGTTGGAGGAACAGCACCTCATCTTTCGCTTGGGTAGTTTACACCACAGGACAAAGGGTATTGTGTGTTCGATCCTGGCCTCGGGTGTTACCTGTGTGCAGTTTGCATACTCTGCATACGATGAATTTCCTCCGGGCGCTCCGGTTTCCTCCCACATCCCAAAAACGCACAGGTCGGTCGGTTCATTGGCTGTTGTAAATGATCGCTGGTGTGGGTGGGTAGTGGAAGAATCATAGGGGGAGTTACTGAGCCTCTGAGGAGGAATCCTCCTGCACCTATTGTCTATTGAATGATATGGCCTCCTCCTGCACCTATTGTCTATTGAATGACATGGCCTCCTCCTGCACCTATTGTCTATTGAATGATATGGCCTCCTCCTGCACCTATTGTCTATTGAATGATATGGCCTCCTCCTGCACCTATTGTCTATTGAATGATATGGCCTCCTCCTGCACCTATTGTCTATTGAATGATATGGCCTCCTCCTGCACCTATTGTCTATTGTCTATTGAATGACATGGCCTCCTCCTGCACCTATTGTCTATTGAATGACATGGCCTCCTCCTGCACCTATTGTCTATTGAATGATATGGTGAGGAATGGGATCGGCGGAAATGCTCTGAGTTCTCACAAAGACTCAAAAGGGCCAAATGTCCTCCCTCTATGTCTCAGGTGAGAGGGGAAAGATTTAATAAGGAATCTGAAGGGGCAGCTTGGGAAGGTGGGTACATGGAACGAGCTGCCAGAGGAAGTAGTTGGGACAGAAACCATGGCAACATTTAAAAGACATTTGGGCAGTTACATGGATAGGAAAGGTTTAGGGGGGTATGGGCCAAATATGGGACTTGTGTGGGTGGGGCATCTTGGTCAGCAGGGGCAGGGTGGGCTGAAGGGCTTGTTTCTGTACAGTATGACTCTATAAGGAAATGCAACACAACATCTGAGCGGGAAGTCATTTACCTTCTTGACCTAATTCACCATTTTTGGGGATAGTGGCTGATTTATGGCATAGACCTGCCCTCTCCCATTTCCGTTCATTTTGTTGGTTACTAAAATAAGAATTTCAGATTTAAAACACAACAATTTTCACATAGCACGAAGGAAGATGATGTCAGTGTGCCCATGAGGTGCGCCAATTCTCCCATGGTAGTCTCTTCAAGAGAAGAGAGTGGGAGGTTGTTGGCAAATGGATAATATGAACCCCTTTGACTTAGATGAAGGGATTAAAAGTACCATTAGCAAATTTGCAGATGATACTAAGCTGGGGGGTAGTGTGAATTGTGAGGAAGATGCAATAAGGCTGCAGGGTGACTTGGACAGGTTGTGTGAGTGGGCGGATACATGGCAGATGCAGTTTAATGTAGATAAGTGTGAGGTTATTCACTTTGGAAGTTAGAATAGAAAGGCAGATTATTATCTGAATGGTGTCAAGTTAGGAGGAGGGGGAGTTCAACGAGATCTGGGTGTCCTAGTGCATCAGTCAGTGAAAGGAAGCATGCAGGTACAGCAGGCAGTGAAGAAAGCCAATGGAATGTTGGCCTTCATAACAAGAGGAGTTGAGTATAGGAGCAAAGAGGTCCTTCTACAGTTGTACCGGGCCCTGGTGAGACCGCACCTGGAGTACTGTGTGCAGTTTTGGTCTCCAAATTTGAGGAAGGATATTCTTGCTATGGAGGGCGTGCAGCGTAGGTTCACTAGGTTAATTCCCGGAATGGCGGGACTGTCATATGTTGAAAGGCTGGAGCGATTGGGCTTGTATACACTGGAATTTAGAAGGATGAGGGGGGATCTTATTGAAACATATAAGATAATTAGGGGATTGGACACATTAGAGGCAGGAAACATGTTCCCAATGTTGGGGGAGTCCAGAACAAGGGGCCACAGTTTAAGAATAAGGGGTAGGCCATTTAGAACGGAGATGAGGAAGAACTTTTTCAGTCAGAGAGTGATAAAGGTGTGGAATTCTCTGCCTCAGAAGGCAGTGGAGGCCAGTTCGTTGGATGCTTTCAAGAGAGAGCTGGATAGAGCTCTTAAGGATAGCGGAGTGAGAGGGTATGGGGAGAAGGCAGGAACGGGGTACTGATTGAGAGTGATCAGCCATGATCGCATTGAATGGCGGTGCTGGCTCGAAGGGCTGAATGGCCTACTCCTGCACCTATTGTCTATTGTCTATTGTCATTCTGGAGGTGAGAGGGAGAGAGAACAATGAACCAGCATTAGTAGACACAAGGAAACTGTAGATGGTGGTTTACAATAGAAAACACAAAGTGCTGGAGTAACTCAGCGGGTCTGGGAGCATCTCTGGGAAACATGGATGGGTGGCGTTTCCGATCAGAACCCTTCCTCAGATTCCTCTTCTCCAATCTGAAGAAAGGTCCCAATCTGAAATTATCACTGGTGAACGTGTTGTGATGCATCCCGATCCCTTTACCTCCCCCCTCAACTCCATCAAAGGACCCAAACAGTCTTTCCAGGTGAGACAGAGGTTCACCTGCACCTCCTCCAACCTCATCTATTGCATCCGCTGCTCTAGATGTCAACTTATTTATATCGGTGAAACCAAGCGCAGGCTCGGCGATCGCTTCGCTGAACACCTGCGCTCGGTCCGCATTAACGCAACTGATCTCCCGGTGGCCCAGCACTTTAACTCTCCCTCCCATTCCCAGTCTGACCTCTCTGTCATGAGCCTCCTCCAGTGCCATAGTGAGGCTCGCCGGAAATTGGAGGAGCAGCACCTCATATTTCGCCTGGGCAGTTTGCGGCCCGGTGGTATGAACGTCGACTTCTCCAACTTCAGATAGCTCCTCTGTCCCTCTCTTCCCCTCCTCCTTCCCAGATCTCCCTCTATCTTCCTGTCTCCACCTATATCCTTCCTTTGTCCCGTCCCCCGACATCAGTCTGAGGAAGGGTCTCGACCAGAAACGTCACCCATTCCTTCTCTCCCGAGATGCTGCCTGACCTGCTGAGTTACTCCAGCATTTTGTGAATAAATCGAAAAATACTTTCTACAGTGCATCTGGTGAAGCTGATGAGAGATGTTGGGGACTTGCTGAACTTGCGCAACCTTCTGAGGAAGTACAGGCGTTGGTGTGCTTTCTTGGCCATTGCTTCAAAGCTTGTCCATTTGCCTCTCCAGGTCCACATCAATGCAAACTGGGGTATGCGTACCGACCGCTTTGCTTCATGAAGTCGACCACTATCTCCTTTGTCTCGCCGACATTGAGGGGAAGGTTGACACAAAAGGCTGGAGTAACTCAGCGGGACAGGGGGCATCTCTGGAGAGAAGGAATGGATGGGTGATGTTTCGGGTCGACACCCTTCTTCAAGAGAGAGCTCGATAGAGCTCTTAAGGATAGCGGAGTCAGGGGGTATGGGGAGAAGGCAGGAACGGGGTACTGATTGAGAATGATCAGCCATGATCACATTGAATGACGGTGCTGGCTCGAAGGGCCGAATGGCCTCCTCCTGCACCTATTTACTATTGTCTATTGACACCAGGACACGAGCTTCTCCATCTCCTTCCTGTAGTCTGACTTGATCGTTCTCATGGAACATTGTGACCAGGATTTTGAATGCTGCTTGGTCATTTCCAATTCAAGCAACAGGTTCAAGTGATGTTCTCTGAGGAACACCACTAGAGAGAGAGATAGACAGATTCTTGATCAGTACGGGTGTCAGAGGATATGGGGAGAGGGCAGGATAATGGGGTTAGGAGGGAGAGATAGATCAGCCATGGTTGAATGGCAGAGTAGACTTGATGGGCCGAATGGCCTAATTCTGCTCCTAGAACTAATGAAGAGAGTTTGGGATAAGTGGAGACGATAATGTTAGGAATGTAGGAAAATAACTGCAGATGCTGGTACAAATTGAAGGTATCACAAAATGCTGGAGTAACTCAGCGGGTCAGGCAGCATCTCGGGAGAGAAGGAATGGGTGTATGCCCGAACACTGTAGCCCGGGGGCTGTTGTAGTCCCAGACAGTGTAGGCCCGGGCGCTGCCTAACGGAAGTTGCGTAGCAACCCGCCTCCCGGCCCGGGCGGTACCATTGGTGGAGCGGGAGCACGTGGCCACTGATGATGACAGTGTGCCCATGAGGTGCGCCAATTCTCCCATGGTAGTCTCTTCAAGAGAAGAGGGTGGGAGGAAGGGTGTTGGCAAATGGATAATACGAACCCCTTTAAGAGCATTCTGGAGGTGAGAGAGAGAGAGAGAGAGAGAGAGAGAACAATGAACCAGGATTAGTAGACACAAGGAAACTGTAGATGGTTGTTTACAATAGAAAACACAAAGTGCTGGGCCTGTTTCCGGCTGTATATATATGATATGATATGATATGATATGAACTCAGCGGATCTGGGAGGATCTCTGGGGAACATGGATGGGTGGCGTTTCGGGTCGAGACCCTTTTTCAGACTGAAGAAACGTCACCCATTCCCTCTCTCCTAGATGTTGCCTGACCCGCTGAGTTACTCCAGCATTTTGTGATACCTTCGATAATGAAGGAAGATGACTACTGAGCTTACGATGATGCAGTGGTGTTACCGAGCCGTGCCCCTGTAACCTCTGCCTCCTGGTCTGGTTGTCCGCCCCCCCCCCCCCCCCCCCCCCCCCACACAGGTCCACAAGGAGTACAGCAAATGCTTGCGGCACGCTCACTGCTGCAGCCGCACCGGAGCCGGGGTCTCCCATGGCAACCTGAAGACATCCACCATCCGGAACAGCAGCCGGTACTACACTGGGACCCAGGTACAGAATGCTGCCACAAGCAGGAGGATAGCTGAAAAGGTCATTGTTTGACAGGGTTCTCTCCAGTCCACTTGTGTACTTGTGCGCTTTCTCAGACGATCGGGTCTTTTGCGATAGAGTTGCTGCCTCACAGCGCCAGAGACCCCAGGTTCCATCCCGACTACGGGCGCCGTCTGTACGGAGTTTGTACGTTCTCCCCATGACCTGCATGGGTTTTCTCCGGGTGCTCCGGTTTCCTCCCACACTCCAAAGACGTGCAGATTTGTAGGTTAATTGGCTTGGTGTAATTGTAAACTTGCCCCTCGTGTGTGTAGGGTAGTGTTAGTGTGTGGGGATCGCTGGTCGGTGCGGACTCGGTGGGCTGTTTCTGCACTGTATCTCTAAACTAAAACTAAAAACATTTAATTTGGAGGGAGGGAGGAGGGAGGGAGGGAGTGGGATGGTACATCGCTGGCAAAGCAAGACCAGGTCTACCCTCGCCCCTGCCCTTTCAGCCTAACCCCTTGCAACCTCTCCTCAGTTGGTTGGTGATTATCTTCAGCCAGAACTGTCTCCTAGTGATGTCCGGCCCCACTGCCCTTCCTATGTGTAGATGGTTACCCATCGCCCGACCCTAAATACCATGGGCACTCCTTGGCTTGGCCTGGCTGCTCCAGTCCTGCCCCGGTCCTGATACCTGCCCTACTGCCCCCAGGGGAGAGATGAACCCTATCACTGGGGGTTGCCAACTATCTCACTCCCAAATAAGGGACAAGGTGACGTCACCGCCCCGCGCCCCACGTGACCTCACCCAGCCAGCGGCCACGTGCTCCCGCTCCACCAATGGCGGCCGCCCGGGCCGGGAGGCGGGTTGCTACGCAACCTCCGTTAGGCAGCGCCCGGGCCTCCAGACCTACACTGTCTGGACCTACACTCCGGGCCTACAGCATCCGGGCAGACAGTGTCCGGGCCTACACTGTCTGGGCCTACAGCATCCGGGCCTACACTGTCCGGGACTACACTGTCCGGGACTGCACTGTTGGGCCTACAGCATCCGGGCCTACAGTGTCCGGGACCACAATGGCCCCCGGGCTACAGTGTTCGGGCCTACAGTGTCCGGGCCTACAGTGTCCGGGCCTACAGTGTCCGGGCCCACAGTGTCTGGGCATACACTGTCCGGGCCTACAGTCTCTGGGCCTACAGTGTCCGGGCCTAGGGCCGTCCCGCACGGGACAAACCAATTTAGCCCAATATACGGGATGTCCCGGCTAATATGGGACAGTTGGCAACACTACCCAGGGGAGAGATGAACCCTGTCACTCACAGACCCGTTATATATTGGCATTGGGAGCTTCCCTCTTCTCTGGGAACCACACACCCTCACGCTTTAAACCCACCAGGTCTGGTCAACACTACAAGATACAGCCTTGGGTCTGTAACTGGATATATGGAGCACAGGCTGCATAGGGCAATTTCGGGCCTGTAATTGGTTGTCGGGTGCGGCCTGGGCCGTGACCGGGTGCATGGAGCAATCCTGGGCCTGTAACCGGGTGGATGGTGCAACATTGGGCCTGTTGTTAGATGCAGAGTTCAGCCCTCTTCCTCCTTGTGCGTCCCTCTGTTTCCAGGCTGTTTCTTGAAGGAACTCCCAGTGTGTGATTCCTCTCCCGGGTTAAGGCTTGGAGTTTGAGAGCTGGGGCGATGGGAGGCTCTACATGGTTTTGATGCCTAGGCCAACTAGAAGACAGACACAAAATGCTGGAGTAACTCAGGGGGACAGGCAGCATCTCTGGAGAGAAGGAATGGGTGACGTTTTGGGTCGAGACCCTTCTTCAGATTGAGAGTCAGAGGAGAGGGAGACTAGAGTTAGGCAAGTGTGCGAAGAGCGTGTAAGGTGTGAAACCGACAGATCAAAGCAGATGTTGATCAAGGAAATGGACAATGGTTGGTTGTGGCCTGAGAGGAAGGTGACAATTAGAGTTCTGGAGACGCTCTCTAACCAGCTGGGCTTTCTTGTTAAACCATCGCCCGGAGCCATTGTCTGAGAAACCGTGTGGTATGTCTTGTCCCTGTTTCCCCCCTCTCCAAGCTTCTGCCGTACTACTCCCTCTCCGGCCCTGCTCCCCGCTCTCTGCTTGTTCCACATATCTTGCTGGGGTCTTTATAACCGCGGGCCCATTGCCCCCCGACATGGAACCTGGATAGGACAGGTTTGGAGGGATTTGGGCCGAATGCAGGCAGGTGGGACTAGTGTAGTTGGGACATGTTGGTCGGTGTGGGCAAGTTGGGCCGAAGGGCCTGTTTCCACACTGTATCACTCCATGACTGCATCACTCAATGACTCCAGAATATCCCGCCTCAGAGACGCAAGTGTCCATCCCAAGTTGCATAGTCACTCATAGGTGTTGAGCATAGAACATGGCAGAGTAGAGCACAGTAACAGTTCAGTCCACAATGTCTGAACTGGACACACTGTTCTTATCTGCCTGTACATCATCTATATCACTCCATCCCCTTGCTCTTCCATGTGCTTATCTAAAGGCCTCTTGAACACCACCCTCATATGGGCCTCCACCGCCACTTCTGGCTCCCACTCGGGTCAGCACGGTGGCGCAGTGGTAGAGTTGCTGCCGTACAGCGCCAGAGACCCAGGTTCGATCCTGACTACTGCTGCTGTCTGTACGGAGTTTGTACGTTTCCCTGTGACCTGCGTGGGTTTTCTCCGGGTGCTCCGGATTCCTCCCACACACCAAAGACGTGCAGGTTTGTAGGTTAATTGGCTTCTGTAAATTATAAATTGCCCCTCGTGCGTAGGATAGTGTTAATGTACAAGGGTATCGCTGGGTGGCGTGGACTCGATGGGCCCAAGCATCTGTTTCCGCGCTGCATCTCTAAAACTAAAATTAAACCACTACTCTCTGTGTAAAAAATCTTGCACCCGTACCAATCAAGAATCTATCTATCTCTGTCTTCAAAATATCCACTGACTTGGCCTTCACAGCCTTTTGTGGCAAAGAATTCCACAGATTCACCACCCTCTGACTAAAGAAATTCCTCCTCATCTCAATAGACAATAGGTGCAGGAGGAGGTCATTCAGCCCTTCGAGCCAGCACCGCCATTCAATGTGATCATGGCTGATCATTCTCAATCAGTACCCCGTTCCTGCCTTCTCCCCATACCCCCTGACTCCGCTATCCTTAAGAGCTCTATCCAGCTCTCTCTTGAATGCATTCAGAGAATTGGCCTCTACTGCCTTCTGAGGCAGAGAATTCCACAGATTCACAACTCTCTGACTGAAAAAGTTTTTCCTCATCTCAGTTCTAAATGGCCTACCCCTTATTCTTAAACTGTGGCCCCTTGTTCTGGACTCCCCCAACATTGGGAACATGTTTCCTGCCTCTAACGTGTCCAACCCCTTAATAATCTTATCTCCTTCCTAAATGAACATCCTTTAATTCTGATGCTGTGACCTCTGGTCCTAGACTCTCCCACCAGTGGAAACATCCTCTCCACATCCACTCTATCCAAGCCTTTCACTATTCGGTAAGTTTCAATGAGAGGTTAACCCACTCATTCTTGGGATCATTCTCGTAAACCTCCTCTGGACCCTCTCCGGTGCCAGCACATCCTTCCTCAGATATGGGGCCAAACACAGCTCACAATACTCCACATGTGGTCTGACCAGAGCTTTATAGAGCCTCAGCATTACATCCCTGTTTTTGTATTCTCATCCTTTTGAAATAAATATTAGCATTGAGTTTGCCTTCCTTGCTACCGATTCGACTTGCAGATTAACTTTTTGGGAATCCTGCAACACCACTCCCAAGTCCTGCGATTTCTGGATTCTCACCCCATTTAGAAAATAGTCTACACCTTTATTAGATGAGGTATCACAAGATGCTGGGGTAACTCAGCGGGTCAGGCAGCATCTCTGGAGAGAAGGAATGGGTGACGTTTCACGACAAGACCCTTCTTCAGACTGATGTCAGGGGATGGGGTGGGACAAGGTAGGATGTAGTAGGAGACAGGAAGACAGTGGGAGATATGACACCTCATCCTGGTCTGGGGGGTTTTGCTCCTCTTCCCGCCTGTGTTATTGGTCATCTGAGGAGTTCATGGAAGGTGGAGGGAGGGGGAGGGGGGGTTCTGCGTGAATGTTATCTCTCCACAGTCTGCGTGAAGTGGGTCGTTCACTGGCGGTACCTTTGTCTCTGTGGCTGTGTTCTGCCCTGCCGATACCCTCCCCACTGTTCCACTAACGCACTCTGACCTCCGCTTTGCAGAGTCGGATCCGGAGAATGTGGAACGACACCGTTCGCAAGCAGTCGGAATCTTCCTTCATGGCCGGGGACCTCAACAGCACCCCCACCCTCAATCGAGGTGACCACCCAACGGGAGCTGGGGCCAAAGGGTGGTCGCACAGCTCAGGTCCATGCTCGTCTGGTTTAGATTAGATTAGACTAGATTAGACTAGATTAGACTAGACTAGACTAGATTAGATTAGATTAGATTAGACTAGATTCGATTAGTTTAGACTAGATTCGATTATATTAGATTAGATTAGATTAGGTTAGATTAGATTAGATTAGATTAGATTAGATTAGATTAGATTAGATTAGATTAGATTAGATTAGATTAGATTAGATGACTAGATTAGATTAGATTAGATTAGACTACAATAGATTAAATTAGACTACATTAGATTAGATTAGATTAGATTAGATTAGATTAGATTAGATTAGATTAGATTAGATTAGATTAGATTAGATTAGATTAGAACAGGTTAGACTAGATTAGATTAGACTAGACTAGACTAGATTGGACTAGATTACACTAGACTAGATTAGATTAGACTAGATTAGACTAGAATAGACTAGATTAGATATGTTTAGTTTAGTTTGATTTGGTTTGTTTTGGTTTAACTTGGTTTGGTTTGGTTTAGTTTAAAGATAGACACAAAATGCTGGAGTAACTCAGCGGGTCAATATACCCAGCCTCACTCCCTCCTTTCTTTACAACATGTACAGAGAACATTTACAAGGATAGGGAGAGGTTGAGTAGGCTGGGAATATTCCTTGGAGTGCAGGAGGATGAGGGGTGATTTTACAGAGGCGTACAAAATCGTGAGAGGAACAGATTGGTTGGCGGACAGGAAGCAAAGAGTAGGAATAAACGGGTCCTTTTCGGAATGGCGGGCAGTGACTAGTGGGGTACCACAAGGCTCAGTGCTGGGACCCCAGTTATTTACAGTGTATATTAATGATTTGGACGAGGGAATTGAATGCAACATCTCTAAGTTTGCGGATGACACGAAGCTGGGGGGCAGTGTTAGCTGCGAGGAGGATGCTAGGAGGCTGCAGAGTGACTTGGATAGATTAGGCGAGTGGGCAAATGCATGGCAGATGCAATATAATGTGGATAAATGTGAGGTTATCCACTTTGGCGGCAAGAACAGGAAAGCAGAGTATTACCTGAATGGTGACCGATTGGGAGAAGGGGAGATGCAACGTGACCTGGGTGTCATGGTGCACCAGTCATTGAAAGCAAGCATGCAGGTGCAGCAGGCAGTGAAGAAAGCGAATGGTATGTTGGCATTCATAGCAAGAGGATTTGAGTATAGGAGCAGGGAGGTTCTGCTGCAGTTGTACAGGGCCTTGGTGAGACCGCACCTGGAGTATTGTGTGCAGTTTTGGTCTCCTAACCTGAGGAAAGACGTTCTTGCCTTAGAGGGAGTACAGAGAAGGTTCACCAGATTGATCCCTGGGATGGCGGGACTTACATATGAGGAAAGACTAGATAGACTGGGCTTGTACTCGCTGGAATTTAGAAGACTGAGGGGGGATCTTATAGAAACATATAAAATTCTTAAGGGGTTGGAGAGGCTAGATGCGGGAAGATTGTTCCCGATGTTGGGGGAGTCCAGAACCAGGGGTCACAGCTTAAGGATAAGGGGGAAGTCTTTTAGGACCGAGATGAGAAAACATTTCTTCGCACAGAGAGTGGTGAGTCTGTGGAATTCTCTGCCACAGAAGGTAGTTGAGGCCAGTTCATTGGCTATATTTAAGAGGGAGTTAGATGTGGCCCTTTTTGCTAAAGGAATCAGGGGGTATGGAGAGAAGGCAGGTACAGGCTACTGAGCTGAATGATCAGCCATGATCATATTGAATGGCGATGCAGGCTCGAAGGGCCGAATGGCCTACTCCTGCACCTATTTTCTATGTTTCTATGTACAGTCTCTTGCCCAGAGTAGATGAATCGAGGACCAGAGGACATGGGTTCAAGGTGAAGGGGGAAGATTTAATAGGAATGGGAGGGGTATCTTTTTCACACAAAGGGTGGTGGGTGTATGGAACTAGCTGCCAGAGGAGTTAATTGAGGCTGGGACTATCCCAATGTTTATGGAATAATTAGACAGGTACATGGATAGGACAGGTTTGGAGGAATAGATTAGTCAGAGAGTGGTGAAGGTGTGGAATTCTCTGCCTCAGAAGGCAGTGGAGGCCAGTTCGTTGGATGCTTTCAAGAGAGAGCTGGATAGAGCTCTTAAGGATAGCGGAGTGAGGGGGTATAGGGAGAAGGCAGGAACGGGGTACTGATTGAGAGTGATCAGCCATGATCGCATTGAATGGCGGTGCTGGCTCGAAGGGCTGAATGGCCTACTCCTGCACCTATTGTCTATTGTCTATTGAATAGGGACCAAATGCAGGCAGGTGGGTCTAGTGTAGATGGGACAAGTTGGCTGGCGTGGGCAAATTGGACTGGCTGTATGACTCTATGATTCTATGTCCTCCACATTGCTCTCTCCTCTCTCTCTCTCTCTAACGTGACCTTTCTCGTCTCTTTGCTCCTCTGCAGGGACCATGGGTAATCACCTGCTGACCAACCCCGTTCTGCAGCCACGTTCTGGTGCCAGCCCGTACAACACGCTGCTGGCAGAATCCGTCGGGTACAATGCCCCTTCACCAACCGTCTTCAGCTCACCAGGTTGGGGAACAAAACATTCATCTCTCCCCACAGCTCAACCATCCAGCCACAAAGGGCCAGCATTCAGGGTATAACTGAAGTCACACTGAGGTGTAACATGACGCCAAAATCACACCGGTCATTAGAGTTGGCCATTGACAATGTATTCCTCTGTAAATCTAGTACCTCCGAGTACAGAGAAGGTTCACCAGATTGATCCCTGGGATGGCATGACTTACATATGAGGAAAGACTAGATAGACTGGGCTTGTACTCTCTGGAATTTAGAAGACTGAGGGGGGATCTTATAGAAACATATAAAATTCTTAAGGGGTTGGAGAGGCTAGATGCGGGAAGATTGTTCCCGATGTTGGGGAAGTCCAGAACCAGGGGTCACAGCTTAAGGATAAGGGGGAAGTCTTTTAGGACCGAGATGAGAAAACATTTTTTCACACAGAGAGTGGTGAATCTGTGGAATTCTCTGCCACAGAAGGTAGTTGAGGCCAGTTCATTGGCTATATTTAAGAGGGAGTTAGATGTGGCCCTTGTGGCTAAAGGGATCAGGGGGTATGGAGAGAAGGCAGGTACGGGATACTAAGTTGGATGATCAGCCATGATCATATTGAATGGCGGTGCAGGCTCGAAGGGCCGAATGGCCTACTCCTGCACCTATTTTCTATGTTTCTAAACCATTGAGGTGGGGGGGGGGGACTGCAGGGACCATGGGTCTTGAGATCCCACAGCTACTGGGTTCTGGAATCTCCTCAACTACAAGGATGAATGAATGTACCGATTGCCAAGTTATGTCAAACCCCATGTGTAGGAAGGAACTGCAGATTCTGATTTATACCGAAGATGGACACAAAATGCAGGAGTAACTCAGTGGATCTGGCAGCATCTATGAAGAGAAGGAATGGGTGACGTTTTGGGTTGGAACCTTTCTTCAGACTGAAGATTCAGACTTCAGTCTGAGGAAGGGTTCCGACTCGAAACCTCACCTATACATGTTCTCCAGAGATGTTGCCTGACCCGATCAGTTACTCCAGCACTTTGTGACTGTCTTTGGTATAAATCAGCATCAGTAGTTCCTTTTTATTACTCTGTTTTGAGTCCCTCCTGTGCATAAATTGACTGCCCTTCATCACACTGTAGTGTACATGAAACACTGGGGTTGTGAAATTAGGAACGAACCGGAGGTTTCAATTACAGACGAGAGATCCAAGTAGCCTTATAGACAATAGACAATAGGTGCAGGAGGAGGCCATTCGGCTCTTCGAGCTAGCACCGCCATTCAATGTGATCATGGCTGATCATTCTCAATCAGTACCCCGTTCCTGCCTTCTCCCCATACCCATATAAAGAAATGATCTCTTTAATTTAGTTTAGTTTAGAAATACAGCGCCGAAATAGGCTCTTCAACCCACCAAGTCCACACCGACCAGCGATCCCCGCCCACTAACACTATCCCACGCACACTAGGGACTATTTACACATACACCAAGCCAATCAACCTACAAACCCGCACGTCTTTGGAGTGTGGGAGGAAACCGGAGCACCCGGAGAAAACCCACGCTGGTCACGGGGAGAACGTACAAACTCCACACAGACAGTACCCACAGTCAGGATTGAACCCGGGTCTCCGGCGCTGTAGGGCAGCAACTCTACCGTTGCGCCACCGTGCCCTACACATCTCCTTTAAGCTTTAGAACATAGTAACAATTGTGGGAAGGTGTTTTGTTTGTTGTGTGGGTATAAGATTGCTGAGACTGTACAGCCTTATGGTGTGCACCTGCCCTGAACACAGAACCTTTTCCCCAAGGCGGAAATGTCAAAGACTAGAGGACATACATAGCTTTCAGGTGAAAGGGGTAAAGTTTAAAGGACAAAATGATACAAAGCACCTTTACCACCTCAGACAGCTGAGGAAATTCAGTGTCACTCTGAGGATCCTTCATTGCTTCTACTCTGGGGCTGTAGAGAGCATCCTGTCCAGAAACATCTCAATCTGGTTTGGGAACAGCTCTGCCCAGGACAGGATGGCCCTGCAGAGAGTAGTGCGTTCGGCTGAACTTACTATGGGAACTACACTCGTCCCCCTGCAGGACCTATACATCAGGAGGTGCAGATCCAGAGCCAGCAACATTATGGGGGACCCCTGCCACCCCAGTAACGGATTGTTCCTGCTGCTACGGTCAGGCAAACGCCTCCGCTGTCACGCTGTGAAAACGGAGAGGATGAGACGGAGATTCTTCCCACAGGCCATCAGGACTGTTAACTCTTATATCACCAGGGACTCTTTTTTTTCTGTATTAATTTTAATTTTTATGCTGTAATTGTAACTTTTTGCACAATCTGCAGGCATTGCCACTTTAATTTCACTGCACATCGTGTATGTGTATGTGACAAATAAACTTGACTTGACTTGAAAGTGCTAGAGTAACTCAGCAGGTCAGGCAACATCTCTCAAGAACATGGATAGTTGACGTTTTAGATGGGCAGGGGTGGCCGAGGTGACAGAGTGGTAGAGTTGCTGCCTCACTACGCCAGAGACCCAGATTCAAACCTGACTAAGGGTGCTGTCTGAATGGAGTTTGCACGTTCTCCCTGTGACCGTGTGGGTTTTCTCCGAGTGCTCTGGTTTCCTCCCACATTCCAAAGACGTGCAGGTTTGTTGGTTAATCGGCTTTGGTGAAATTGGAAATTGTCCCTAGTGTGTGTGGGATAGTGCTAAGTATTAGGGCCTGTTTCTACGCTGCACTTCTAAATAGAACGTTCCCCAAATCATCTGTAGAGGAATCTCGACCTGGAAAGCTCTAGGGAAGGGACTCAACCCTAAAACATCATCTCTCTGGAGATTCTGCCTGACCTGCTAAGTTACTCCAGCTTTGAACATTGACTTCTCCAACTTTAGATAGTTCCTCTGTCCCTCTCTTCCCCTCCTCCTTCCCAGATCTCCCTCTATCTTCCTGTCTCCACCTATATCCTTCCTTTGTCCCGCCCCCCTGACATCAGTCTGAGGAAGGGTCTCGACCCGAAACGTCGCCCATTCCTTCTCTCCCGAGATGCTGCCTGACCTGCTGAGTTACTCCAGCATTTTGTGAATAAATACCTTCGATTTGGTACCAGCATCTGCAGTTATCTTCTTATACTACAAGTTACTCCAGCACTTTGTGTCCTTTTCTGTATTAACTAGCAGTTCCTCGTTCCTACGTTCTAAAGGTGAAAGGAGATGTGTGGGGTAATGTTTTATCACCGTGAGCAGTGGGTGACAGTACGTACTGCCAGGGGTGGTGGTGGTGAAGACAGACACCGCATTAAGAGGCTATTAGAAAGGCACAAGGATATGCTGAGAATGGAGGGATATGGATCAGGCGCAGGCACAGAAGATTAATCTTCCTCTGTATCATGTTCGATGTGGACATTGTGGGCCGAAGGGTCGTTTCCCGTGCTGTTCTATGTTTGGGAACCCTGGTTATGAATAAGGTATCACAAAATGCTGGAGTAACTCAGCGGGTCAGGCAGCATCTAGGAGAGAGGGAATGGGTGACGTTTCGGGTCGAGACCCTTCTTCAGACTGAGACCCTTCTTCTCAACCAGTAACGTCACCCATTCCCTCTCTCCTAGATGCTGCCTGACCTGCTGAGTTACTCCAGCATTTTGAGATACCTTTGATTTGTACCAGCATCTGCAGTTATTTTCTGACACTGGTTATGAATAACCTCTGTTCCTAACATAGCCAGGACATTGACAGATAGCTTAGTAATTAACGATGGCTGATTTCACACTCAAACTGTCCACGTTGATGATTAACATTTATCACTTGTGCCTCCCGCTAAAAAATATTTACATTTTCAATTAAAGCTCTGATTTAATGCCTGATTGAATGTGACTTTGTTATCTCATTGTGTTGTCTCTCTCTCTCTCTATTCCTCCACATACTTCCACACAGGAACCTACAGAGAGACAAGTAAGCTTGCCTTGGTTGCCTTGGTGAATGTAAATGTTTCATGTTATGGATTCAAACCTTTAAACACCCTTTCATTAACGCCGCTCGTCAATATTCCAGAATTTCTCCCCGTTAATTTATTTTAGTGATACAGCGCGGAAACAGGCCCTTCGGCCCACCGAGTCTGCAATGCCCAGCGATCTGTACGCACCAGGAACAATAGACAATTTACAGAGGCCAATTAACCTACAAACCTGTATGTCTTTGGAGTGTGGGATCAAACCCGGAGATAACCCACACAGGTCACGGGGAGAATGTACACACTCTGTACAGACAGCACCCATAGTCTGGCTCGCCTCTGTGTGTTGGGCTCTGAACTGAACATCAGCTTTGGTATCAGAGGTTGTGCCATTAGTTCATAAGTTCTTGGAGCAGAATTAGGTCATTTGGCCCATCATGTCTACTCCGCCATTCAATCATGGCTGATCTACCTCTCCCTCCAAACCCCATTCTCCTGCCTTCTCCCCATAACCTCTGACACCCCGCACTAATCAAGAATCTATCAATCTCTGCCTAAAAAATATCCATTGACTTGGCCTCCACAACCTTCTATGGCAATGAATTCCACAGATTCACCACCCTCTAGCTAAAGGAATTCCTCCTCATCTCCCTAAAGGAATGTCCTTTAATTCTGAGGCTGTGACCTCTGGTCCCAGACTCTCCCACTAGTGGAAACATCCTCTCCACATCCACTCTATCCAAGCCTTTCATTATTCTGTACGTTTCAATGATGTCCCCCCTCATCCTTCGAAACTCGAATAAGTACAGGCCCAGTGCTGACAAACGCTCATCATAGATTAACCCACTCATTGCTGGGATTATCCTTCTAAATTCCAGTGTATACAAGCCTAGTCGCTCCAGTCTTTCAACATACGACAGTCCCGCCATTCCGAGAATTAACCTAGTAAACCTACGCAGCACGCCCTCAATAGCAAGAATATCCTTCCTCAAATTTGGAGACCAAAACTGCACACAGTACTCCAGGTGCGGTCTCACTAGGGCCCTGTACAACTGCAGAAGGACCTCTTTGCTCCTATACTCAACTCCTCTCGTTATGAAGGCCAACATTCCATTGGCTTTCTTCACTGCCTGCTGTACCTGCATGCTTCCTTTCAGTGACTGATGCACTATTCTGTGAGATTCAATGAGGTCCCCCTCTCATCTTTCTAAACCCCAGTGAGTTGAGGTCCAGCGTTGCTAAGTGCTGACGGTGTGTTTGTGTTTGTTTTGCAGAGCACCCGATCAGCATGACGAGGGACCCGTGTGCCGTGGATACGCTGCCATTGAACGGCAACTTCAACAACAGTTACTCGTTCAGAAACACCGACTTTGTCACGGACGGCACCCCCCTCGCCGACTGCCGCCGTAACCTCAGTGACGCCGCCTTCGAGAAGATGATCATCTCCGAGCTGGTCCACAACAACCTGAGGCCAGGCAGCAAGACCTTACCCGGGGAGCAGGGAGCTCCGGTCAGTGGTGGCGGAGGAGCGACCAGCAGCGAGGACGACGCCATCGTCCCAGACGCCCCCTCGCTCAACCAGGAGGACAACATCGATATCGAACTGATGTACAAGGCGCTGGAGGAGCCCCTGCTCCTGCAGCGCGCCCAGTCCCTGCTCTATCACAGCGACCCAGAGCTGGAAGACTCGGAGGGCTACACAGCGGAGATCACAGACGACCTAGACGGACAGCTCCAGTCCCCAAACAGAGACTCACTCTACACCAGCATGACCAACCTCAGAGACTCCTCTTACCCCGACAGCAGCCCAGAGGTGATGGGCGAGACCGTACCCCACTCCCAAGGCAACGACGAGGTGTACTACAGCTCCAGGCCCAACCTGGTCTTCAGGAGCCAGCTGCAAGCCTACTACCAGTCCAGGAGAGGGAGCAACGATGGCTATGTGGTGTCGGTGGATGTGGACGGTTCGATGCCCGAGGCCGACGGACAGATGCAACTGGTAACCAGTCTCTGAAATGAAAAGCGGGCGGGTGGGGGCGATGCAAGGACTGGGTAGAGGGGTTGCCCGTATAGTTCTGAGGGGGACAGAGGGCTGCGATTTGTACAGTGCGCCAACCTAGTTGGAACGCGGCTGCTGGTTTGACTTAGTTGTTTTTTTGGATGTATAACCCCTCGAGAACATCAGTTAGATAAACTACTACCTCCAGCCAACTTCTCCCAACCTCAGGTGGAACTTGGCACACTGGGACATTCCCCGGTTCCACCAAAGGGGGTCCGAGAGTCCAACACCTTGACAGTCGGGGTGTGAAGGGGTGGGGAGGGGTGGGGTGAAGTGTGACCCTGCCTACACAGACCACCCGCCTGACCCTACGATCAGAATACCTTGGCGTGACTAGGAAGGATCGATGCTGAAGCTGAAGACACCTCTTGGCTTCCCAACTCCCACAGAGTGGAGCAGCAGTTGGGAAGAGGAAGAAGTGACCGCGGCTGTAACCAGGAAGGGCGGGAGTTGTCTATTGACATGTGCGGGATGGTTGGAGTCTTGAGTGATTAATTCTCTCCATCCTGCACCAACAGAGGCTCGGACCGCAGCTACGACTGCCCCCCGCCGACCAGCACGCAGGCACCACGTGCGAAGGGCCTTTCGCCGTACAGCAGCCGCCCTGGATGTCCCTCCGCCTGCAGGACACCGGAGCCCGTACCGCCGGCAATGCCACCACCTTACTGGACCTCCCGTCCCCACTCCGCGCAGCCACTGAGCAGAGGAGGGTGGGCAGAACGAGAAGGAACCTCGTGGGGTTGCAAGGATAATGGTCTCGACTCGACCTGGCAGCATTGTGTGGCCTGTCATACACTCCCGCCCTACCCCACCGACCACCCACCTCCCTCTCCCCCCCCCCGCCCTGCGCGCCCAGAGGTTCTGGGGTGGCCGAGGGTGGGGACCACGGCTGCAAACACACCTCCCGTCCAACATCTACAGCGGCAGAAGACAAGGGTCCAACCACCGCTCCCACTGAAGCTCAACAGACGATGTAAATAGAGAGAGAAAACAACAAACAAACAAATTTCCGTGCGAGAAGCCACGTTTCAGTTCCCGTCCGTTTACTGGTTTAAGTTTGGATTATTTCCCTCCCCAGCCCCCTCTCTGCGTACGTGCCACTCGCTGGCTGACGGAAACATTTGTGGCCCCCCTCCTGATGCCCGGGTCACAACAACGTCAACAACAGCAGGCGGGCGGGCTGGCCGTCCACAAGGGGGTCGTGATCGACCTGGACCTCTGTCCCAGAGAGGAGACACACTGGACCTGGACTTCAAACTAGCCCATGACGATTGGTGGAGCCCATGACGATTGGTGGAGCCCATTCCTTCTTGTGGTTGTTGGGCCATCGGTAATCTGTGTAATTTTACAAGAAAGGGAAAAAACCAATTATACACAAAATGTTTAATGTCCTCTTAAACCTTTTGAGTTCTCAGAGCACAAAATCTTTTATAATCTCGTCATGTCCCCCCGAGTATATAGAAGGAGGCAGACTAGACTTCCGTCTTCAGAAGTTGCCTTTTGCCCTCTTTGGAAAGGAGGGACTTTTACAAATGGTGTGTGTGTGTGTTTAACAAACAAAAATAGAAAAAAAAATTGCCAATATAAGCTTTAGACACAGGGTGTCACACACAGCCTGTTAACAGCACTTTCAATCGGTCTGACATAGTTGCAAGAGTGCATAGCATCAACCCTTCTGGAACGGGCAGCCAATTCAACCCAAGCTTACTTCCTTCATCGAGGGGTGTGGAAATCAGACGCTGGCATTGGCTGGTGGTTGGGGCTTGAGATGGGTTCCCTGGTCAGGGTTGTACCTCAGGTGTGGAACCCCAGGGTGTCCCTGGTCAGTAATGTGGCACGGAATCCCCAGAGCATTAGAGTAGCACCTCTCTGACCAAAAGGGTCACCAACTTTGCCACTCCCAAATAAGGGACAAAAGGTGACGTCACCGCCCCGCGCCCCACGTGACCTCACCCAGCCAGCGGCCACGTGCTCCCGCCCCACCAATGGCGGCCGCCCGGGCCGGGAGGTGGGTTGCCACGCAACCTCCGATCGGCGAACACACTCCGTTAGCCTACACTGTCCGGGCCTACAGTGGCCCTCGGGCCTATATTGTCCGGACCTACACTATCTGGGCCTACAGTGGCCCCCGGACCTTCAGTGTCCGGGCCTACAGTGTCCGGGCCTACAGTGTCCGGGCCTACAGTGTCCGGGCCTACAGTGTCCGGGCCTACAGTGTCCGGGCCTACAGTGTCCGGGCCTACAGTGTCCGGGCCTACACTGTCCGGACCTACAGTGTCCGGGTCTTCAGTGTCCGGGCCTACAGTGTCCGGGCCTACAGTGTCCGGGCCTACACTGTCCGGGCCTACACTGTCCGGACCTACAGTGTCCGGGTCTTCAGTGTCTGGGCCTACATCACCCCCCCCCCCGGGCCTAATACGGGACAAGGGCAGTCTCATACGGGACAAACCAATTTAGCCCAAAATACAGGATCTCTCGGCTAATACGGGACAGTTGGCAACCCAACACCTCCCTGACCAGTGTTGTACCTCAGGTGTAGGACCCCAGAGAGTGGCCTTCATGATGGTAATCTTCCTCTCCAGGTAACATCCCCACCTCTGCTCTGCATTGTGGTCACACCATTCCTGCAAAGTGGTAAGCAGTACTCCACGTGTCACTCCACCCGTGACCCGACGCGCAATTTTTTTACTTCATTAGTTTTTAGAGATACAGCGTGGAATCAGGCCCTTCGGCCCACTGAGTCCGTGCCAACCATCCATCACCCCGTACACAAGTCCTACCCGTCAGATCAGGGACAATTTACAGAAGCCAATTAACCTACAAACCGGCACGTCTTTGGGATGTGGGGGGAAACCGTGGCATTTGGAAAAAAACCCACGTGGTCACAGGAAGAACGTACAAATTCCAAACATACACAGACAGTGCCTGTAGTCAGGATCGAACCTGGGTCTCTGGCACCGCGAGGCAGCAACTCTACCGCTGCGCCACCGTGCCGCACTTTAGCTTGACCTCCCTGCTCCTGTATTCCACCTCGACCAGTAAAGGCGTGGGAGAGCGCTGGTACTTGAGTGGGTACTACCTGGAGAGCTGTGACTAACCAGGCTGCAGACTAACCACCTACCTACCTTGGTCCATGTTTGTCCGGCTGGGACACAGTGGCGTGAACGGCAGCCTCCAGTGACCCGGAGGCAGAGGTATCATCTGCAGAGCAATCCCGCGCTGAGCTGAACCCATCTTCAGTTCACGAGAAGGGGAAACCATCTCACAGCCCCGAGCTCCCACACCAATGCAATGATGAAGGATAAAAGCAAGCTTGCTGACTAACAGGGTCTTAACGAAACAAAAGCAGAAGTGGCAAACCCTTCATTTAAATGATTCTATATACTTTTAATTCTCAACTTAATATGAAGTAAGATAACAAAGGGCCAGGC
This sequence comes from Rhinoraja longicauda, assembly GCF_053455715.1. Lineage (NCBI taxonomy): Eukaryota > Metazoa > Chordata > Chondrichthyes > Rajiformes > Arhynchobatidae > Rhinoraja > Rhinoraja longicauda. Next base: position 17,098,370 of record NC_135989.1, read on the forward strand.
AATATTTGAAATATTGACTTAGAATCGATTTTTTATACTATATATTGCATTTAATGTATATTGAATGTGATTGAAAAGAATGACAGTCTAATGACAATGAGCTGGTTAATATATTTTCTGTTTATTTATTATGTATTCTACAGAATAATATATAAAATGGAAATATTGGTTGTTGTATATGTGACTACAGTCTGGTAATTACCATGTTTGATCAGACATAAGATGCAATTTTGGGGGTGGGGTGGGTGGTGGGGGAAGGAGAGGGGTGAACCTGCCTCTGTCAGCTCGGCACTGCTCCAAGGTGTCTGGGTTGTCAAGCGTGAGTGGGCACAGACTCTTACCAGAGAGAGAGAGAGAGAGAGAGCTTCACCCATCGCCTGTATCAGCACCTGTAACCCACGTGTGTTAAAGTGGGGAGAACGTGGGGAGTGAAGGGGTGGGTGTTGAGCCCTGAATCCTGGTGACAACAGAAGACCAGAAGTAATACCATTCCTCCTCCCCACCTCACCCTTTGCACAGACTTTAAAACCATTTGCTTTTGAACTCAGGACCTGACGACCCGTTCTTCTAAAACGATTCCCCCCCCCCCCCCCCTCCCCCCAGAGGCCATTCAGTCCCTCCAGTCTGTTCCATCATTCCGATGGACACTCGGCCACCTCTGCTCCACCTGCCGACACCCACTGGCCTTTCCCTTATCCACTTTGAAATGGCTCGGCTCGAACGAGCAGAGGCCATTGCTCCCTCTCTGTAGTGAGGCAGTCTTCCATGCTACACACACACACTCACACTCATACACACATGCACACACACACACACTCATACACACTGCGTACACACACAGTCACAAACATACACACATACCACACATGCACACACACAGTCACAAACATACACACATACCACACTGCACACACACACTACACACACAGTCACAAACATACACACATACCACACTGCACACACACACTACACACACAGTCACAAACATACACACATACCACACTGCACACACACACTACACACACAGTCACAAACATACACACATACCACACTGCACACACACAGTCACAAACATACACACATACCACACTGCACACACACACACACACACCATACATACATAGCACAAACACACTCACACACACACAATTGGAGCAGGTATCCTTTACGGGTTCCATCAGTGATCTCCTTGTTGCCACCCGTGCTACACACTGACTTCATCCTCTGCTTCCTTTCTCTTGCCCTCGTAAACATGGCCATTTACCCTCTCCTCACAATAACTCACCGTGCTGAAGGCTGAAGGGAGACTTAATTAAGGCACCATCTTTAATTAAGGTTTGGTGGAGTGTGGGGAGGTGGTGTGTGGGGGGGGAGTGGAGAAACAGGACTACTGGTGGGAAGCTACGTAGCCAGAGAATAATTGGCTATAATAGCAGCTCCAGAGTAATTGGTAACTAACCAGATGGTTACACAGGAAACACTTTCTCACACTGTGGCCTGTTGTGCAACCTGACAAACCAACTCAAAGGGTGTCGGAAAATTCAACAGCAACTTCCAAAAATAAAATTGGACAAGTAAGATTTGTTTTTAAATTGCAGGGTTGTGGGTAAGGAGCAGGGGGAGTGGAAGGGGTTGGTAAACTTTGTAAATGATTCAACGCAGTGAGAACGGGTCTTCCTGCCATGTACCATTCGGTGATTCTGTCTTCCATTGCTTCCCCTCTCCATTGCTGCCTGCTTTGTCAAATCTTGCAGCTTCACCACAAGTCCACTGTACATTCCCCCTGGTTTCATCTGTCCCAGTCTGTTCACCGTAGAACTTTGGGCTTGAAATAAAGTGTCCCCCGCCCCCCCGGTGGTGGGTGGGCTATGTAATTAATCCGCGAGGCACTTACTCTCTAGTCTCTGTGTCAGGATGTGTTATATTTGGAGTGTCAGACCTGGTACCTGAGTGTGACTCATTCCAGGGTAACCCTCTCATTACAATTGTACAACTTTCATTAAAAAAAAAATTGGAACTAGCTGTTTCTGAATCAACCTTATTTTTTTTAATTAAAATCTTTCTTCAATCACAGGTGTTTCTAGTGTCATGGAGGGATATCTTTAGCCAGAGGGTGGTGAATCTGTGGAATCCATTGCCACAGCTGGCTGTGGTGGCCAAGACGTTGGGTATTTTTAGAGCGGAGATCGACAGATTCTTGATTAGTGCGGGTGTCAGGGGTTATGGGGAGAAGGCAGGAGAATGGGGTTAGGAGGGAGAGATAGATCAGCCATGGTTGAATGGTGGAGCAGACTCGATGGGCCGAATGGCCTAATTCTGCTCCTATGTCTTAAGTCTTATAAATTCAAGCAACCAAGTGGAATTACTGAGAGAAATTAGCAAATTGCAGGCAAACTTTCAGTGTTATTTATTCATTGAATATCAAAAAACTGCACAAGCTGAATATCTGCAATGAAAACAGAATGGTGCTAAATACTCAACAAAATGGATAACATCTGTGGAGAGAGAGAGACTGAGTTAATGTTTCAAGTACAAAATCTTTAGTCAGAACTGGGTGGCACTGTGGCACAGCCGTAGAGTTGCTGTCTTACAGCGCCAGAGACCTGGGTTTGATCCCGCTTACAGATGTTGTCTGTACAGAGTTTGTACGTTCTCCCAGTGACCTGATTTGGTTTTCTCTGAGATCTTCGTTTTCCTCCCACACTCCAAAGACTTACATGGTTGTAGGTTAATTGGCTGCTTGGTATAATTGTCCCTAGTGTGTGTGTAAGGTAGTGATAGTGTGTGGGGATCGCTGGTCAGTGCGGACTCGGTGGGCTGAAGGGCTGTTTCTGTGCTGTATTTCTAAACTAAACTAAACTAAACTCAAGACCGATGTTTAGTTTTAGTTTTGAGATGCAGCATGGAAACAGGTCGATTGGTCAGGGGAACATTTGGGGGGGCACTACACTCCTTTCCCACTGCAAGGACACAAGGGTCTCAACAAGATGTTTCTTCTGCACTTTGAGGTTGTCATAGGCTGGAGATTTAGTTTAGTTTAGAGATAAAGAGCAGAAACAGGCCCATCAGCCCACTGAGTCCGCGCCGACCAGCGATCCCCGCACACTAACTCTATCCTACACTAGAGACCATTTTTACATATATACCAAGCCAATTAACTTATAAACCTGCACGTCTTTGGAGTGTGAGAGGAAACCGAAGATCTCGGTGAAAACCCACGCAGGTCACGGGCGGCACGGTGGTGCAGCGGTAGAGTTGCTGCCTTACAGCGAATGCAGCGCCGGAGACTCATGTTCGATCCTGACTACGGGCGCAGTCTGTACGGAGTTTGTACGTTCTCCCGGTGACCTGCGTGGGTTTTCTCGGAGATCTTCGGTTTCCTCCCACACTCCAAAGACGTACAGGTATGTAGGTTAATTGACTGGGTAAATGTTTAAAAAAATTGTCCCTAATGTGTGTAGGATAGTGTTAATGTGCGGGGATCGCTGGGCGGCGCGGACTCGGTGGGCCGAAGGGCCTGTTTCTGCGCTGTATCTCTAAAAAATATAACGTACAAACTCCGTACAGACAGCACCCGCAGTCGGGATCGAACCCGGGTCTCTGGCACTGTGAGGCAGCAACTCTACCGCTGCACCACCGTGCCACCCATGGAATCAGAAGATGCTGTTAAGGGTGATGTTAAGAAGCAACGATGTTCTCCCATGTGTGCCAACGGTGCGGGCACAAGGTTCACTGAAGGAAGGGGCACCCAAGGTGGCAAAGAGCCCACCAATGCAGAGATCGCACCAATTCAGAGAGCCCACCAATACAGAGATACCACCAATGCAGAGCCCACCAATGTAGAGCCCCCCAATGCAGAGCCCCCCAATGCAGAGAGCACACCAATGCAGAGATACCACCAATGCAGAGAGCCCACCAATACAGAGATACCACAATGCAGAGATACCACCAATGCAGAGATAACACCAATGCAGAGATACCACCAATGCAGAGATACCACCAAGGCAGAGATACCACCAATGCAGAGTCCACCAAGGCAGAGCCCACCAATGCATTACACTCTTACTCTGAGATGGGAAGCTGGCAAATGTCTGGTTGGACATTAAGGGATGGATACTGAATGCGGGCATTGCTAGTGGCATCCAAACCTTGTGGGTCACATTTTTTATTTACAGGGAGGAAGGGGAAAGGGCGGTGTGGAGTTTGGGGTGCGTGCAACCTGGTCAAATTCCCAGGTCCAGGCCACGAGGGGGAGGGGGAGGGGGGGGGAGCATTGGGTGAAACAGCGAAGGAGGAAGAGGACAAGTCCACCTGGACGTGGACACAGGTGAACAGCAGCCACTGGGAATGGAGATGCAACAAAGGGGTAAAAGTGAGCAACGTCACAATTAATGGAACGGAAGGCAGGCCTTAACCTCGAAACACATTATTCATCCAGGAGTCCAGACATCGGGGAAGCAGAAGCATTTCTCAACAGCAAACTTCACACTTGGTAATAGTGAGTTTGAACAATGTTCTGGAGATCTGAGTGTCGTGGAGGCTCACTGAGGATTGATAGATATAACTCCCTCCTTCCCCTCCCACATTTTCCCCTCTCTCTTTCCTGTGCTCCATCTGGCCCAACCAGGCCAGAAAGCCCCATCTAAGCTAGTCCGAACTTGGCCTTTCACGTACATGTCCAAGCGTCTTTTACATGTTGATATTGTACTTGCCTCAACTACCTCCTCCGGCAGCAGGTGGTACAATGTGGCCTTCCTTACACCCTCCACCCTGAGTTAAAACGTTTGCCCCCAAGTTCGTATTACATCTTTCCCATCTCATCTGGATGATCAGCCATGATCATATTGAATGGCGGTGCAGGCTCGAAGGGCCGAATGGCCTACTCCTGCACCTATTTTCTATGTTTCTGTTTCTATCTTAAACCTTTATGCTCTTGTTACATAGAAACACAGAAAACAGGTGCAGGAGGAGTCCATTTGGCCCTTCGAGCCAGAACCGCCATTCATTGTGATCATGGCTGATCATCCACAATCAGTAACCCGTGCTTACCTTCTCCCCATATCCCTTGATTCCACTAGCCCCTAGAGCTCTATCTAACTCTCTTTTAAATTCATCCAGGGAATTGGCCTCCACTGCCCTCTGTGGCAGAGAATTCCACAAATTCACAACTCTCTGGGTGAAAAGAGGAGTCTTGTCCTTAGCTTCCCTTTCCTGGGCATGCATCCACCCTCCCAATTCCTCTCATGATTTTTATACACCTCTATCAAATCACTGTACCTTCCGGCGGTCCAAGGACTAAACCCTTAGCTTTCTTAATCTCTTCCCTACATTTCAGGCACTCGAGACCTGGCAACATCTTGGTAAATCTTCTCTGCACTCTTTCCAGCTCTTTGTGGAGGTTAATGGGTCAGAGCCCTTTAGTTTAGTTTAGTTTCGAGACACAGCGCGGAAAAATGGCCCAGGATCCAGGTGATTATATAGTGAAGAACATTTATTGTTACGTGAGACAAAATTGCAGGTGGGAGAGGGGCCGAGAGAAAATACTGGGGAATGTTCTTTTGAAAAACATTGAATGGATATTGTCATACTTTAGAGCATACTTTGCAAATTAATTTTTTTATCGTCTATTTGTTTAGTTTAGTTCAGAGAAACAGCACGGAAACAGGCCATTCGGCCCACTGAATCCCCGCCGACCAGTGATCCTTGCACATTAACACTACCCCACAAACACACTAGGGACAATTTAATATTTACACCAAGCCAATTAACCTACAAACCTGTAGGTCTTTGGAGTGTGGGAGGAAACCGAAGATCTCGGAGAAAACCCGCGCAGGTCACGAGGAGAACGTACAATCTCCGTACAGACGGCGCCCGTAGTCGGGATGGAACCCGGGTCTCCGGCGCTGTGAGGCAGCAACTCTACCGCTGCGCCACCGTGACCGCACAAATTATCGGTGGATATTTTTGGATCTGTGAGGAGATGGTGGTGGGTTCAGAATCCCAAGCAGTTAGTGAGTCTTGTGGAATGGTGAAAGCTTTAAAAATGATTTTTAATAAATTAAGTTGTCAAACACATAACATGTATTTCATAATTCACTGATTTTCAAGCAATTTTTAAAAAATTAATTTGGCATAATTATATACATAAATGAAGCTGTTAATAACTATTAGTATCCATTACATGTGATTAAAGTATAACTTGTTTCATATGACTGACCGTTAGAAGGGATTTGTGTTGTCAGGCACATGAAACCAGATGCTACAATCTCAGTCAGAGCACAAAGTGCTGGTGGAACTCAGCGGGTCAGGCAGCATCTATGGAGGGAATGGACAGGATGACATTTTAGATCAGATCCTCCCTCCTTCGCCTTGTCCTCTTCCATTCACATCTCTCCCTCCAGCTTTACATTTTATGCCTCCTCTCCTTTCCTTCTGTGACACCCTTTTGTTCCCTTTTCACCTCGAGCCTTTGTCACTTACGCTCCCCACATGCCAACCGGTCCACCCCTCACCCACTGTACGTCCGACCCCTATCTCAGTTTCCTCTTCCCTACACGCATCAGTCTGAAGAAGGGCGGTCACGGTGGCGCAGCGGTAGAGTTGCTGCCTAACAGCGAATGCAGCGCCGGTTCGACCCTAACTACAGGTGCTGTCTGTATGGAGTTTGAACGTTCTCCCCGTGACCTGCGTGGGTTTTCTCCAAGATCTTCAGTTTCCTCCCACACTCCAAAGGTGCACAGGTTTGTAGGTAAATTGACTTGGTAAATGTAAAAAATTGTCCCTAGTGTGTGCAGGATAGTGTTAGTGTGCGGGGATCGCTGGGCGGCGTGGACCCGGTGGGCCGAAAGGGCCTGTTTCCGCGCTGTATCTCTAAACTAAACTAAACTGGTCTGTAGAAGGGCCTCGGCCCGAAACGTCACCCATTCCATCTATCCAGAGATGCTGCCTGTCCCGCTGAGTTACTCCAGCATTTGAGCCAATATATATGTGTGCAAGCTGCAGCTGCAAACCAATTGTCTCACGACAACAGAATAGGCGTAAACTCCCCATTTGTAGATCAGTGGAACCACCAAGCCATAGGGTTCGGCCGTATCTTCAGGGAGGTCTGCTGGAAACCATTTATTGGACTGGATTTGGTCCAAGAAACCTCTGCTGAGCCAGATGTTGTGTGTCCCTCTCCGTCTCTACCATCTGTACAAAGACTTGTATCTGAATAAATATATTGGCTTTGAACATCAAGCAGAATTGATGCAGAATTTATTAACATCAATTTTTTGGTTATTATTTCTCAATTATTTCTACCATAGCTGTTTAAACTGGGTGGTGTAGGAAGGAACTACAGATGCTGGTTTACACCAAAGATAGACACAGAATGCTGGAGTAACTCAGCGGGACGGGCAGCGACTCTGGAGAGAAGGAATGGGTGAGGTTTCGTGTTGGAACCCATTTCACCCATTCCTTTTCTCCAGAGATGCTGTCAGAGATAGGTCACATGCAAATTGGAGGAACATCACCTTATATTTCACTTGGGCATTCTACAACCCAGCGAATTGATTTCTCTAACTTCAAGAAACCGTTGTATCTCATCTATCTCCCCGTCCCTCCCCCACCCTAGTCATTGTTCTAGTTTCACTGTCGTCCTGGTGATTTTCATTGTCTGTAACTCGTTCTCACCTAGCCTGCAGCTAACAATGGCAGCTAACAAATCCTTTATCATCGTTACTTTTTTACATATCTTTCATTCATTTGTTCTATATCTCTCCATATCACCGTCTATATCTGTCGTTTCCTTTTTCCCTGACTCTCTGTCTGAGGAAGGGTCTCGACCCGAAACATCACCCATTCCTTCTCTCCAGAGATGCTGCCTGACCCGCTGAGTTACTTCAGTTTTTTGTGTCTATCTTCTATTCCACAGCGTCCCATCTCCAGCACACTTTATTCACTCACTAAATCTCAGCATTAGCAAGTCAAAGGTAGACACAAAATGCAGGAGTAACTCAGCGGATCAGGCAACATCTTGGGAGAGAAGGAATGGGTGACGTTTCGGGTCGAGACCCTTCTCCAGAGATGCTGCCCGACCCGTTGAGTTACTCCAACATTTTGTGTCTACCTTCGATTTAAACCAGCATCTGCAGGTTTTTTTCCTACACATGAGCAAGTCAATGTTGTGCAAGATGCTTAATTGTAATCTCCTAAACCCACTGCAGAGTCAGTACTTTAGGTGACACTGTGCCAAGTCCCCTGCTCTGACTCACTAAGGACAATCTTACTGCAGACTCATCGCCCAGTCGCATGGATGTGTATGTTGTTTAAAGCGAGATGTTCGCCTGTGTAGAGGTTGTTTATTACCGAATAATGCAAGGCCTGGACAAAGTGGATGTGGAGATGATGTTTCCACTAGTGGCTAGGGTTGCCAACTGTCCCGTATTAGCCGCGACATCCCGTATATTAGGCTAAATTAGTTTGTCCTTGTCCCGTAATACCGCCCTTGTCCCGTATTAGGCCTGGGGGGCGCTGTATGCCTGGACATTGTAGGCCCGGGCACTGTAGGCCCGGATATTGTAGGCCCGGGCAGTGTAGGCCCGGACACTGTAGGCCCGGGGACCGCTGTAGGCCCGGGCACTGTAGGCCCGGATATTGTAGGCCCGGGCAGTGTAGGCCCGGACACTGTAGGCCCGGACACTGTAGGCCCGGACACTGTAGGCCCGGACACTGTAGGCCCGGACACTGTAGGCCCGGAAATTGAAGGCCCGGACACTGTAGGCCCGGGGACCGCTGTAGGCCCGGACAGTGTAGGCTAACGGAGTGTGTTCAGGGAGCAGAGCCGAGTGTGTTCACCGAACAGAGGTTGCATAGCAACCCGCCTCCCGGCCCGGGCGACCGCCATTGGTGGAGCGGGAGCACGTGGCCACTGGCTGGGTGAGGTCATGTGGGGCGCAGGGCGGTGACGTCACCTTTTGTCCCTTATTTGGGAGTGAGGAAGTTGGCAACCCTACTCTTGATTGACCAAAGCACTGCTTCAATGAGTCTTGGTGACCGTTTAAGATGAGAGAGGCAACAGTTAAAGGAGATGTGTAGGGCAGGGTTTTTTTGCACAGAGGGTGGTGGGTGCCTGGAACACGCTGCCTGGTGGAAGCAGATATGATAGTGGTTGTTAAGAGACATTTTGATAGGATGATGGATATGAAGGGATTGGAGGGATATGGATCACCTGCTGACAGAGGAGATTTAACTTGGCATTGTGTTTGGCATCGATATTGTGGGCCGAAGGGCCCGTTTATATGCTGTACAGTTCTCTACATTATATACATCCACAGGTCCTTCCACCATTGATAGTTCTCAAAACCACACTGAGATTCAATATTCCCCCAACCCCATAATCAGTTCGTGCCGCCCCTGGTAGTCGTGTTCCTCCTGCATTCACTCTCTCCATCCACAAAGACCTCGACCACTTTGAAACATAGAAACATCAAAAATAGGTGCAGGATAAGGCCATTCAGCCCTTCGAGCCAGCACCGCCATTCAATATGATCATGGCTGATCATCCACAATCAGTACCCCGTTCCTGCTTTTTCCCCGTATCCCTTGATTCCCTTAACCCTTAGAGCTAAATTTAACTCTCTCTTGAAAACATCCAGTGAATTGGCCTCCACTGCCTTCTGTGGCAGAGAATTCCACAGATTCACAACTCTCTGGGTGAAAAAGTTTTTCCTCATTTCAGTCCTAAATGGCCTACCCCTTATTCTTAAACTGTGTGACCCCTGGTTCTGGACTCCCCCAACATTGGGAACATTTGAGTGGTTCCATCTCCCAGCTTCTGACCGAGATGTGCAGAACATTCAAGCTCCCCTGGTGACCACAACACCATGGAGTGGACAACATCAGTCGTGGTTTTAATGCTTAAAGACCCATGAAATATATGGAGACGCAAAGAACTGCAAGTGCTGGAATCTTGGTGGGGGAAAAGTGCTGGAGGGACTCAATGGGTCAGGCAGTATCTGTGGAGAAAAATGTACAGACAACGATTCAGGTCAGGAACCTTCTTCGAATGAAGGGGAACATTCGGCCTTCAAATCTAGTCCGGCAATCAATATGTATCTGCGGAATTCTCTGCCTCAGAAGGCAGTGGAGGCCAAATCTCTGAATGAATTCAAGAGAGAGCTAGATAGAGCTCTTAAAGATAGCGGAGTCAGTGGGTATGGGGAGAAGGCAGGAACGGGGTACTGATTGAGAATGATCAGCCATGATCACATTGAATGGCGGTGCTGGCTCGAAGGGCCGGATGGCCTCCTCCTGCACCTATTGTCTATTGTCTATTTATAAAAATTACATTGAACATCAGTATTTGCAATTGACCAGACCCCGCCACACTTCAGTCCGTGTGGCAATCCCACCAGCACTGTGTGGAAGTTTCACGAGGCTGGTGGTTTGGGTTAATGAACAAGCTGGCAAACAGGAGATGAGGCGATGTGCATTTCATGAATGTTTCTGGTTGTCCCCGGGTGATGAGATTGGATTCCTCTCCGAAATACAGAGACTGCTGTCGGGAAGAAAGAGAAACTGCTTCAGAAAATTGTTAAACAGCCAGAAGTGACAGAAGCTCAACTCTGATCTCCAGCTAATCTACTCTCTGCGCGGCTCACACAGCCTAGTGCTGTCTGACAGCAGCGCCCACGTGCCCACGTGATCCTGGACACACGCGCTCCTGTTCCATTCCGTTCACACTGCCCAGGGTCACATTCAACAGCAGCAGCAACTGAGCAGAGTGTGTAGTGTGAACAGTGTGTAGTGTGAGCAGTGTGTAGTGTGTAGAACTTCCAGGTAGAGTTCACAACATCGAACTCCGACACACTACACACACTACACACTCTACATACACACACTACACACGCTACACACACTATACATACACTACACACACTACACACACTGCTCACACTACACACACTGCACACACTGCTCACACTACACACTACACACACTGCACACACTGCTCACACTACACACACTGCACACACTACACACGCTACACACACTACACACACTATACATACATTACACACACTACACACACTACACACACACTGCACACACTGCTCACACTACACAACACTGCTCACACTACACACTACACACACTGCACACTACACACACTGCACACTACACACACTGCACACACTACACACACACTACACACACTGCTCACACTACACAACACTGCTCACTACACACACTACACGCACTGCTCACACTACACACACTATACATACTACACACACTACACACACTACACACACTGCACACACTGCTCACACTACACACACTACACACACTGCTCACACTACACACACTGCTCACACTACACACTACACTCACTGCACACACTGCTCACACTGCTCACACTACACACACTATAAACACACTACACACACTACACAACACTGCTCACACTACACACACTACACGCACTGCTCACACTACACACACTATACACACACTGCTCACACTACACAAAGTTTTTTTTGGAAAAGACAGCATTCTCTGCGAGTGCCATCACGCACATAAGTTCTGCAACTTTCTTTGCACAGAAGCTGCCGTGTGATGAGTAACTTCATCTCGGGCCTAATTTGACAGGCTTTCCTGATGTCAGTCTGGCCCAGAGCTGTTCCAAAACACAAAATGCAGCAGAGCTGTGAAGCCATACCTATCAGTCTCTGTTTTTCAAACAAGTCTTGACAGTGTTCCCCAGGCAGGGCCTGAAGCCCGACCCTTTACAGATTTCCTGTCAGGGAATCAGTCAGCACCAATCTCTGTGTTTTGCGGGTGTCGGGAGATGGACTCTCCAGAGGCCCCTCGCTACCTGTTCTCGAGATACAGCAACGAAAATGTTTTCCCTTCATCCTTCCCGACGGGATCCAGACATCCATCAATGCTTAAACTATTCAAACAGCCTTAAACGCAGAGGGGTGTCACGGCTATAACTGTTGAAACACCGCGGCTTGGCGGCTCAGGAATGGCTTTGTGGGTGTCCACGGATTTGGGAATAACGGTGGGAGAGGAGCAAGCCAGCGAGGGGCTCAGGTCAGTCCACCCACACTCTCTGACAGTCTCAATCGCAAAGGCCATAAGTGATAGGAGCAGAATTAGGCCACTCGGCCCATCAAGTCTATTCCACCATTCAACCATGAATCAAGGCGCAGCGGTAGAGTTGCTGCCTTACAGCGAATGCAGCGCCGGAGACTCAGGTTCGATCCTGACTACGGGCGCCGTCTGTACGGAGTTTGTACGTTCTCCCCGTGACCTGTGTGGGTTTTCTCCGAGACCTTCAGTTTCCTCCCACACTCCAAAGACGTACAGGTATGTAGGTTAATTGACTGGGTAAAATGTAAAAATTGTCCCTAGTGTGTGTAGGATAGTGTTAATGTGCGGGGATCGCTGGGTGGCGCGGACTCGGTGGGCCGAAGGGCCTGTTTCCGCGCTGTATCTCTAAATCTAAATCTAAATCTAAATCTATCTCTCCCTCCTAACCCCATTCTCCTGCCTTCTCCCCATAACCCCTGACACCCGCACTAATCAAGAATCTATCTATCTCTGCCTTAAAAATATCCACTAACGTCCTCCACAGCCTTCTGTGGCAAAGAATTCCACAGATTCACCACCCCAGAGTCCTTGCTAACACCTGGCCAGGGGGAAAGAGCAGGAACTATTCAGTGGGAGGTTGTGGAAACACAACCCTATCAGCCCTAAAGAGAGAAACAGGACAGACAGAGGGGTCAACAGCTAACCCTAACCCCAATCCTGGCATCTTTGTTTAATACGGGTGGCAACGTTTACGGGGAGAAGGCAGGAAAATGGGGTTAGGCGGGAGCGATAGATCAGCCGTGATTGAATGACGGAGCAGACTCGATGGGCCGAATGGCCTAATTCTGCTATCACTCATGGTCTTATGAAACCCGCACGTCTTTGGGACAAGGGAAGAAACTGGAGCACCCAGAGGAAACCCACACGGTCACAGGGGAAAGTGCAAACTCCACACAGACAGCACCAGAGGTCAGGATAGAACCCAGGCCTCTGCCGCTGTGTGGCTGCGGCTCTCCCAGCTGCACTCACAGCAAGTGCACAACCCGACCGGTTTGAATGGCCTTCCCTGTAAGCTGGAGGTGTTAGGAACCAACTCTGTACAGTAGCAGGAACCAGAGTCGGGTGTCAGCTGGGCTAGCGATCGCAAGTTGAAGGGCATTAGAGAACCAGTTAAGTCTTACAACAATCCATCAGCTCCACTTGTCATGTTTGGCTGCCTTCAGTTGACAAAGCTGCAGATTTATTGACTTCAGTTGGCGAGCTTGCCCTTGATGGTGAGTGAGTCTGTGACCTCTGAGTTTCCAGTTCACAGCATTACTACAACTCAGCGGCTCCCTGCCTCTTGGTGTGGAACCTGCAGCTTCGTGTTCCTCACCCTATGCTCAACGACAGATGTGTGGTGCCATACATTCATCGCCATATGTTGATGGTTGGCTGTGGCCTCTCACCTCCTCTGTAGGCCTCACGGCTGGGCTGAACACTCAGCCTATGCCCAGCTCACACCACTCATTCCACACTGCAAAGGAAAACTACTCCTGCAATGCAAATAGTTAAGGCACTACCTTCATAAAGGCAGCAAGGACACGTTTATAAAATTATCCAGGGCACAGAATGTTCTGTACAGGCTGCCAATGGTGTAATGATAGCGTTCAACAAAATTTATCTCACTAGATGGTCACAGAGTGATATAGTCTGCAGCACGAGAACAGATCCATTTAGAGTTTAGAGATGCAGTTTAGTTTAGAGATACAGCGCGGAAACAGGCCCTTCGGCCCACCGGGTCCGCGCCGCCCAGCGATCCCCGCACATTAACACTATCCTACACCCACTAGGGACAATTTTTACATTTATTCCAAGCCAATTAACCTACATACCTGCACGTCTTTGGACTGTGGGCGGAAACTGAAGATCTTGGAGAAAACCCACGCAGGTCACGGGGAGAACGTACAAACTCCGTACAGACAGCGCCCATAGTCAGGATCGAACCCGGGTCTTCGGCGCTGCATTCGCTGTAAGGCAGCAACTCTACCGCTGCGCCACTGTGACCACCCATGGAGTCATAGAATCATACAGCACAGAAGGAGGCCCTTCTGCCCAACCTGTCCATGCATGTCCGCTAAGATACCACATCTTAGCTCGGCCCACTTAGAGTTATTGAGTCTGTTGCATGGAAACAGGCCCTTCAGCCCAACTTGTCCAAGGTGCCCCATTTATGCTAGTCCCACCTGCCCCTGTTTGTCCAATTTCCCTCTAAACCTTTCCTATCCATGTGTCTGTCCAAATGTATTTTAAATGCTATGATATTTGCCTCAACTACCTCCTCTGGCAGCTCGTTCCATAAAACCACCTCACTCTGTGTGGAAAAGTTGCCCCACAGGTTCCTATTAAATCTTTCCTCTCTCACCTTAAATGTATGTTCTCTGGCTCGTGATCACCCTACTCTAGGTTAAAAAAAAACTGATAACAGAGTGGAAGAGTTACTGCCTTAAAGCACCAGAGACCCAGGTTCGATCCTGACTACGGGCGCTGTCTGTACGGAGTTTGTACGTTCCCCCTGCGACCGCATGGGTTTTTTCTGGGTGCTCCGGTTTCCTCCCACACTCCAAAGGCGTACAGGTTTGTAGGTTAAGTGACTTGGTACAGTTGGTAAATTATACCTAGTGTGTGTCGGGTAGTGTTAGTGTACGGGGATCGCTGGTTGGTGCGGACTCAGTGGGCCGAAGGGCCTGTTTCTGCGTTATATCTCTAAACTAAACTAAACTAAATCATTAATGTAAGTGTAGAAGGCTGACAGGCCACAGCTGAACTACTATCTTTGTGCTCAAATGTCCGGTGTGATGTCTCATTCACACTAATTTCAGTGTGAAGCTAAATGCTTATGTATAGACTGACATCAGTCTGAAGAAGGGTCTCGACCCGAAACGTCACCCATTCCTTCTCTCCCGAGATGCTGCCTGACCCGCTGAGTTACTGCGCCATTTTGTGACTACCTGAGGTTCCTACTAAGCTCAGCCTGACATCTAGAGGTACAGCTGGCAGCATCCAGTGTGGGGACAATGTGCTGAGCATGTTTTCAGTGTGTATTTCAACGCTTTGCAGAGTCACGAGGCTGACTGATTTGTTTAAGCTCAGAAGGTATTCTGCATTCATGTCACCAAGTGCTAGGCTCCTTTTTCTTTCTCCCACTCTTTCTGCCTCGTTATGTAAGGGATTTTTAATATTCAAGGCTGGGGCAAGTTTCTGATTTAGATGTTAATGGTTTTCCTGAAGCTGAAACACAGAGCAATGTCATCTTTGTAATAACTTGAAAAATCACTTGATATAAATTTTTTCGAATGCTAGTCCCACTGGCTACAAAACTCATTTACACTGAGTGTAATAAAATATTAAACATAATGAAAGACATTTTTATCCACATTTTCTTCCTGTTCTACTTCCTCATCAATGCATCCCATTCCTCAACAGACTTGGGGCAATCAACACTCAGGTTAGGGTTCGCAACCCCTCTTGACTGGAATAGAAGATTAATCTTCACAATATCTGGGGGCAAAGTCACAATGGTATTAAAAAACATTATGGTGGCTCCGATTTCATTGAACACCCTCGTTTATTAGTTATAGAAGAGTCGAATCTAAGGGATAGAACCTTTGTCCAAGCAAAGACCGCCAGGAAAATGTCCCCACACAGATTGCTATAGGAAGGGCTGTCGCAAACTAGAATGTAGATACAAGAAACTGCAGGTGTTGGTTAATACACAATAGGACACAAAGTGCTGGCTTTCTTCTCCCCCCCCCCCCTCCCCCCCTCCCCCCACTAGATAGAGCTCTTAAGGATAGCGGAGTCAGGGGATATGGGGAGAAGACAGGAACGGGGTACTGATTGAGAATGATCAGCCATGATCACATTGAATGGCGGTGCTGGCTCGAAGGGCCGAATGGCCTCCTCCTGCACCTATTGTCTATTGTCTAATCAATCTGAATGAGGGTCCCGACCTGAAACATCACCTATTCAAGTTCTCCAGATTTGCTGCCTGACCCGCTGAGTTACTCCAGCACTCTGTGAAACGTCACCTATCCATGTTCTCCACAGATGCTGCCTGACCCGCTGAGTTACTCCAGCACTCTGTGAAACGTCACCTATTCATGTTCTCCAGGGATGCTGCCTGACCCGCTGAGTTACTCCAGCACTCTGTGAAACGTCACCTATCCATGTTCTCCACGGATGCTGCCTGACCCGCTGAGTTACTCCAGCACTCTGTGTCCTTCTCTTGCAAACTTCTTCTTCTTCCACCCTGCCTTCATCTGATCATTTAGTTATTTCAGCTTCTTTCCCAACTAGCCTTTTTCCCCCTGGTTTTAAACACTCTCTGGCAGCCGTGGAGACCCACTGCCTAATAGCAATGATGACCCATGTTCGATCCTGACCTTGAGTGCTGTATGTATGTATGTATTGTACCTTCTCCCTGTGACTGCGTGGATTTTCCGTGAGTCCTCTGGTTTCCTCCCACATTCCAAAGGGTTGGCAGATTAATTGTCCGCTGTAAATTGTACTTGGAGTGTGGGTCAGTGGTAGAAACTAGGGCTAGCTGATGAGAATGTGGGGGGGATAGAAAATGGAAATAATGCAGGATTATCGTCAATGGGTGGTTGATAGTCGATGCAGATTTGATGGATCTAAGAACCTGTCAGCCCATAATGTGACAATCTACGTCTCTTGATAAAAAGACCAAGAGTCTGAAGAAAGGTCTGGACCCAAAACATCACCCATTCCTTTTCTCCAGGGGTGCTGAATTGCCCCTAGCAGTGCTGGCTCGAAGGGCCGAATGGCCTACTCCTGCACCTGTTGTCTATTGTCTAAAATGCTGGAGTAACACAGCAGGTCAGGCAGCATCTAGGAGAGAGGGAATGGGTGACGTTTCAGTTGTCGAGAAGAAGGGTCTCGACCCGAAACGTCACCCATTCCCTCTCTCCTAGATGCTGCCTGACCTGCTGAGTTACTCCAGCATTTTGTGATACCTTATTCATAACCAGGTAGGCATGGGCAAGCTTGCCCAGAGAGCCTGTTTCTACGCTGTATGACTCTATGACTCTAAGACCCATTCCTCCAAGAAAGCCCTCACCCGTCCCAGTGCTGGACTCCTAGTTACTAGTCTCTGTCCTTGACCATTGCAGGCCCAATGCCTCTAAATGTCTTTGGAGCAGCAGTAGCTCCGTGAGCGATCTTTCCAGTGCTGCTGTTCTCAGTCAATTATTATTCTGCCCAAACATAAATGCTGCTGTGTGAGACTCTCAACGCCACCCGCAGGCTTCAACCTCTCTATTAAGCTGATTAATTCACCGTCTTATTCCATTCACAACCTTCAAGCTCCACTACCTTGCTCTTCATATTCGTGTAAACACTTTATAATTATTATAATCCCAGCTCCCAGCTACTCATTTATATATTTAATCTCCTGTTTTTTTTAACTCCTACATCCCTGCTTCCCATCCCACCTCGATTTGCTGCTTACCTGTTCACGTACGTCCCCACCACCCATCCCTTCCCTCTCTCTGCATCGCTCCCCGTCTGATTCGCCGATACAAGATGGCTCCCTCATCTGTTATGCATTTCCTTTCCTTCCCGTATTTTCCACCCTTCTCCGTGGATTGTCACCTTGTCGTGGTGGAGAAGCTCGTGTGGTCCTGAGATCCTGAGAGCGATGCCGTCTGGAGCTACGCTCCTGGTAGAGTCACCCATGGCGGTAAGGTCGAGGGGGAGGTCCCTGAGAAAGAGCGATCCAACCAAGACCTCAACGGTGGAACAGGCGGAGGGAGGATGATGGCTGACTTTAGTGGAGCGTCACAACGGCTGGGAAGGCGGATGGATGAAGGCTGCAGCAGAAAAGGGTCCCTGGTCGTCTTAGACTCCACGCCAAAGATGTGCATGTTTATAGGTTAATTTGCATCTGTAAATTGTCCCTAGTCTGTAGGATAGAACTAGTGCATGGGCGATCATTGATCGGTGCAGACTCAGTGGGCCAAAGGGGCTTGTTTCCACGCTGTATCTCTAAAACTAAAACCTAGATATTTGCTGCTAGCTTGCCCCCCTCTTTCACCTCTCACTACCTTCTGCCTTTTCTTACCTTGATCGCCTCTTTTCTCTTTTGATATCTCTCTCCCAAACATAGTTCTCCATACGTTCCCTCTCTCTCCATTCGATTTGGTTTGTCTCGCTCCTTGTGAGAACCTTCACAATGCTTCCTTGCAACTATCTTCTTTGTCATATCTCTCTGCTTCTCTCTCCCACTTCAGTGATTCTTTCCCTTACTCCACTATTCTCAGCATCTCTCTCCCCCTCTCTCCCCCCTCTCTCCCCCCTCTCTCCCTCCTCTCTCTCTCTCCTCTCTCTCTCCTCTCTCTCTCCTCTCTCTCTCCTCCCCACCATCCAAAGGATCCTCAGGAATCACTACCTCAAAAAGGCAGCCAGCATCATCAGAGACCCACACCACCCTGGCCACGTTATCATTTCACTCCTGACATCAGGAAGAAGGAACAGGAGCCTGAAAACTCCAGGTTCCAGGAGGACCCTAATGTCCAGGTTCAGGAGCAGCATCTTCCCAACAACCTTCAACCCATTGAACGCTACAAACTCCAAACTACGACTACCTTGATTGCACGAGGGACTTCTTGAGTTTTGCTTTTTATTTTTGGATTATATTGTTTCTTTTTATTTAATGAACTTCTTGTTGTATGTTACAGTATCTACAGAGTTGTATGTTATGGTATCTACTGCTCCACTGCAAAATCTCCTCCAGGTATGTCTACTTTGAAGAAGTTCTCCTCCTATCTCTGACGGGAGTTCTGCAACATCCTCTCTCACTGCTCCCCCTCTGTGATTCCTCCTGCCCTCTAGCTCTACAACCACGTTTTAACCCAGTCTCACTACCACAGCCACGTGTGTTTCTCGGTGCTTGCCTCTGCCTGCATCTTCTACCTCGGGGATTCCAGCTACGGTTCCAGACCTCCCAGTTCAGACCCAACCCGGATTATAGGTACAAACAGTCGATCTGCCGAGCCTTCCCACACACTATGTTTACATATCTGTTGTGCTGCTGCAAGTCACCATTTCATGGTTCCATTTTGGGACATATAACGATAAAACACACATGACTCTCGATTCAAAGGCCAAAGATGACCTGACATTCTGTGTTAGATACGTCTGCTGCTATTCCACTACCAATGATTGTGCTGCATTTGTCCTATCAATGAATGGTGGTATTAACCCAAACTAATTTCCCCGATCAATATCATTAAGTTACATAAGAAGATAACTGCAGATGCTGGTACAAATCGAAGATATTTATTCACAAAATGCTGGAGTAACTCAGCAGGTCAGGCAGCACCTCGGGAGAGAAGGAATGGGTGAAGGGTCTCGACTGAAGAAGGGTCTCGACCCGAAACGTCACCCATTCCTTCTCTCCCGAGATGCTGCCTGACCTGCTGAGTTACTCCAGCATTTTGTGAACAAATCATTAAGTTACCAGTTAAGTTACAAGTCTGCCAGAAGGCGGCAAAGAATCTCAGTATCTCCAGCCCCAACGTGGACAAAACGATAGGAAATACTCAACCTTCATGTGGCGTCTGCCTTGTGATCTTCAATCCATCTTCTTCATCTCTTCTGCTCCAATGTCAGGGGCGGGGACCGTAATCACAGCTGACACACAATCCTCTTTCAGCCTTGATTATCCCCAGAGTACTTCATCATCGCAATGTATCTGAACTTTTTAGATGTGAATTGCAGATTCAATAAATAACATCCTCATCTCAGTGCCCACTGGCTCAAGGCTGGAGAGATAATAAAACAATCGACTCCCCAATCTCTTGTCAGGTGCAAGGAACAAATTAATCAAATTCTTTTTTATATAAGCCATTCTAATGATTTTCACATAAAATACACTCGTTAACAATGCACTCAGTGGACTTATGATCCCTGAGTTTATTGTTCATTGTTCGCATCCTGTGCAATCAGAAATTCAAACTAAAGTTTCTGGTACACAAAAGATATTTTCCAATGCAAATTAAAATTCACAGTTCATTGATTTCCACAATGATGCATCTGGCTTCTCTTTATTGGCATTTATTCGCGGAAACATGCAACAAACCCCAAAGTACTTACAAGGTCGGAAACAATTCCTACGCTCTTGTTGAGTCATGGGCAAATCTCAGCCAGAGGCCCAGCTTCGATCCCGTCCTCGGGTGCTGCTTGTTTGGAGTTTGCATGTTCTCCCTGTGACCGCGTGGGTTTCCTCCGGGTGCTCCGGTTTCCTCCCACACCCCATGGGCATGCAGGTTTGTAAGTTAATTGGACCTCTGTAACTCGGCCTTTGTGTGATGGGAAAGTGGGATAACCTACAACAGGGCCCTAGTGAGTCTGCACCTGGAGTACTGTGTGCAGTTTTGGTCTCCAAATTTGAGGAAGGACATTCTTGCTTTTGAGGGCATGCAGCATAGGTTCACTAGGTTAATTCCCGGAATGGCGGGATTGTCGTATGTTGAAAGACTGGAGCGACTGGGTTTGTATACACTGGAATTTAGAAGGATGAGAGGGCATCTTATTGAAACATATAAGATTATTAAGGGATTGGACACGCTAGAGGCAGGAAACATGTTCCCAATGTTGGGGGAGTCCAGAACAAGGGGCCACAGTTTAAGAATAAGGGGTAGGCCATTTAGAACGGAGATGAGGATGAACCTTTTTACTCAGAGTTGTAAATCTGTGGAATTCTCTGCCTCAGAAGGGAGTGGAGGCTAATTCTCTGAATGCTTTCAAGAGAGAGTTAGATAGAGTTCTTAATGATAGCGGAGTCAGGGGGTACGGGGAGAGGGCAGGAACGGGGTACTGATTGTGGATGATCAGTCATGATCACATTGAATGGCGGTGCTGGCTCGAAGGGCCAAATGGCCTACTCCTGCACTTATTGTCTATTGTCTATTGTCTACTGTCTGTTGTCTACTGTATATTGTCTATAGTATATTGTCTATAGCATGAACAGGTGATTGATGGTCAGCATGGACTTGGTGGACCAAAGGGCCAGTCTCCATGGTGTATCTCTAAACTAAACTAAACTGAACTAAATTATCTAGCCAGTCACATTCAAGCACACCTATATCCATAGAAGCTTTGCAACAGTCCCTTGACCATGTCAACAATGATGCCCATTTACATTAATCCCATTTGCCCGCAGGAGGTCCACAACCCGCTGTCTTGCACGTTCCCATTTATCTGACCTTGTTCCCTCCTCTAGCAGCCACTCCCAACCTCTTTCTCCCAGGTCCCACCTACGCTTTTTCACTGTACCTCGGTACGCGTGACAATAAACTAAACTTTCAAATCCAACTTCCCTGCTTCCGAGTTCTAACTCGAGAACCAATTTTGTCTTTGCCCTGACTACATTGAAGCTTCCTGAACTGTGACCACTGCTCCCTTAGCCTTTCTCCGAAAATACGCCTAGCACTTGCCTGTCCTCACACCCCAAAATAAAGAAGGACAATGCTGAGCCAGTGGGGCCGAAGGGCCTGTTTCCAAACTGTATCACTCTATGACTCTATGGCTGTGTGGGTTTTCTCCGAGATCTTCGGTTTCCTCCCACACTCCAAAGACGTACAGGTTTGAGGGTTAATTGGCTTGTAGGGTTAATTGTCCCTAGTGTGTGTAGGATGGTATCAATGTGCGGGGATCACTGGTCGGCACGGACCAGGTGGGCCGAAGGGCCTGTTCCCGCTCTGTATCTCTAAACAAAACTAAACTAAAGAGCCAAATGACTCAGACCTGGAATTTGATAGTTGCTCTAGGGAGAATGATTGAGTGGAGCCAGGACTTTGTCCTTAGGCGGACAGAAACATTGCAAGCGTGCACGTTGAAATGAGGGAGCTCAACAACACAAATACTGCGAGATTGTTTCTTCAGACCAGATAGAACAGTCTGAGGATAAGCAGGTTAGATATTTAGGATCAAGATGAGAAAATATTTCTTTACTCAGGGAGTTATGGATCTTTGTACTACTTTATGGCAGAAGGTGTTGAATTCAGTTTAGTATAGTTTCGTTTCGTTTAGTTTAGAGACAAAGTGCGGAAACAGTCCCTTCGGCCCGCCGATTCCGTGCCGACCAGCAATCCCTAGATACTGACACTATCCTACACACATGGTACGCATATGGTACGATATTGTTAGAACTTTATTTATCACGGGGGGAAACACTAGGGGCAATTTATAATGATACCAAGCCAATTAGCTTACAAACCTGAACGTCTTTGGAGTTTGGGAGGGAACTGGAGATCCCAAAGAAAATACATGGGAGTTGCTGGGAAGATCCACGGTTAACGCTCATAAGGTTTTGTACCTTTAGAAGGGGGATCTTATAGAGACGTATAAAATCATAAAGGGACTAGACAAGCTAGATGCAGGAAAAATGTTCCCATTGTTGGGGGAGTCCAGAACCAGGGGCCACGCAGTCTAAGAATAAAAGGGAGGCCATTTAAAACTGAGGTGAGAATAAACTTTTCCACCTAAAGAGTTGTGAATTTGTGGAATTCTCTGCCACAGAGGGCAGTGGAGGCCAATTCATTGGATGAATTTAAAAGAGAGTTAGATAGAGCTCTAGGGCTAGTGAAATCAAGGGATATGGGGAGAAGGCAGGCACGGGTTAGATTGTAGATGATCAGCCATGAACGCAATGAATGGCGGTGCTGGCTTGAAGGGCCAAATGGTCTCCTCCTGCACCTATTTTCTATGTTTCTATTACACCAAGGAAGTGTGAATCCAGGAGTCAAGAAGTCAGGATGCAGTTCCATGTGAGGGAGGGAGGCATCCTCCTCACCTTCCTGATGCAGTGCACTGTGAAGATGGACTGGATGGAAGGGTGAGAGAAGCCTGAGATGGACTGGGCTATGTTCACCAATCTCTGCAGGTTCAGGCAGTCAAGAGCAGAACAGTTACATAGAACATAGAACAGGACAGCATGAGATCAGGCCTTTCGGCCCACAAGGTCTGTGCTATCTGATGCCAAGATCAACTCATACCTGCCAGCACACAATCCATAACCTTCCATTTCTCATTCCTCCCATTGCCACCACAGGCTAAGGTACATTCCATCAGAATATTTAATATCTGTAGAGGTTTGAGAGAGTCCTTATGGACAGGCCGAATGTTTTCACATGCCCTGTTATATTTAAAATAAACTAGACCAAGTGGACCCATTGGGCCCAAACCTCTCCTGCATTGGTGCAGCACCCTCTCCTCCCCCCCTCCCCCCTCCCCATCCCCTCCCCTCCCACTCCCTCCTTCTCCCCCTCCCCCATCCACTTCTCCCCTCCCATCCCCCTCCCACCTTCCCCTCCCCTTCCCCCATTCCATCCCCCTCAACCCCCCTTATCCTCCCTCCCCCTTCCCTCCCTCCCTCCCCCCCCCCCCACTCCATCCCCCTCAACCCCCCTTATCCTCATAACAAGAGGAGTTGAGTATAGGAGCAAAGAGGTCCTTCTGCAGTTGTACAGGGCCCTAGTGAAACCGCACCTGGAGTACTGTGTGCAGTTTTGGTCTCCAAATTTGAGGAAGGACATTCTTGCTATTGAGGGCGTGTAGCTTAGGTTCACTAGGTTAATTCCCGGAATGGCGGGACTGTCATATGTTGAAAGACTGGAGCGACTAGGCTTGTATACACTGGAATTTAGAAGGATGAGAGGGGTACCGATTGAGAATGATCAGCCATGATAACATTGAATGGCGGTGCTGGCTCAAAGGGCCGAATGGCCTCCTCCTGCACCTATTGTCTATTGTCTATTGTCTATAACGCTACTAATGAAATGAGCTGTGGACAAGTGTGGCATCGCCAGGAGATCAGGAGCAGAGGAATCCGCCTACATCACAGACTTACAGCTGCCGCAGGTTTCGTGTTGAATCAGGACCTCAGCACCAGAGCAGAATGTGATACACCTCGCAAGTCTGGGAACTGGGCCAATGTTGGCGAGGGGATTATTCTAACATTTCATAACCTTCTGCAACAAAGCTAGAAGTGTCACTAAGCAAAGGCCATGTGAGGCCCGCTGTAAACTTTATCGTACACTTGCATACTTCTGAGGGTTGAGGAGAATGCACTGGTAGAGTTAATGTAGCTTGGTGTGTTGGTGGGATTATCTGCAAACTCCTGGCCCTGTGCTGAAAATAAATCATTGACTCCATGCTAGAAGGAAATAGCCAGTTAACCCTGTAGGATGAGGAGATCAGTATCACTCCAACAAAGAAGCAAGCTTCCACCAACTCGAAGGTATCACAAAATGCTGGAGTAACTCAGCAGGTCAGGCAGCATCGCTGGACAGAAAGAGAGAGAGAAAGACTGAAGAAGGGTCTCGACCCGAAACGTCACCCATTCCTTCTCTCCGAGATGCTGCCTGACCTGCTGAGTTACTCCAGCATTTTGTGATACCTTCGATTTGTACCAGCATCTGCAGTTATTTTCCTACACAAGCCTCCACCAACTACTCCACTAAGTACAGGTCACCACTTCCCGCTATTTACATCATATAGAAACATATAAAATTATAAAAAGGACTGGACAAGCTAGATGCAGGAAAAATGGTCCCCATGTTGGGTGAGTCCAGAACCAGGGGCCACAGTCTAAGAGTAAAGGGATGAGAGTAAAACTGAGGTGAGAAGATACTTTTTCACCCAGAGACAATAGACAATAGACAATAGGTGCAGGAGTAGGCCATTCAGCCCTTCGAGCCAGCACCGCCATTCAATGCGATCATGGCTGATCACTCTCAATCAGTACCCCGTTCCTGCCTTCTCCCCATACCCCCTCACTCCGCTTTCCTTAAGAGCTCTATCCAGTTGTGAATTTGTGGAATTCACTGCCACAGAAGGCAGTGGAGGCCAATTCACTGGATGAATTTAAAAGAGAGTTAGATAGAGTTCTTGGAATCAAGGGATATGGGGAGAAGGCAGGCACAGGTTACTGATTGTGGATGATCAGCCATGATCCCAATGAATGGCAGTGCTGGCTCGAAGGGCTGAATGGCCTTCTCCTGCACCTATTTTCTATGTTTCTATGTTTCTGTGACTAGTGGCTAATTATCACAGGGACTGGGAAATGATCTGTGAACAGAGTTTTAGTTTAGAGATACAGCGTGGAAACAGGCCCTTCAGCCTACTGAGTCCACAACGAACAACGATCACCCATACACTAGTTCAATGTTGTCCCACTTTCGCATCCACCCCTACACACAAGGGGCAATTTACAGAAGCCAATTCACCTACAAACCTGTGCGTCTTTGATAATAGACAATAAACAATGGATGTAAGAGTAGGCCATTCAGCCCTTCGAGCCAGCACCAACATTCAATGCGATCATGGCTGATCATTCTCAATCAGTACCCCGTCCCTGCCTTCTCCCCATACCCCCTGCCTCCGCTATCCTTAAGAGCTCTATCTAGCTCTCTCTTGAATGCATTCAGAGAATTGGCCTCCACTATCTTCTGAGGCAGAGAATTCCACAGATTCACAACTCTCTGACTGAAAAAGTTTTTCCTCATCTCTGTTCTAAATGGCCTACCCCTTATTCTAAAACTGTGGCCCCTTGTTCTGGACTCCCCCAACATTGGGAACATGTTTCCTGCCTCTAACGTGTCCAACCCCTTAATAATCTTATACGTTTCGATAAGATCCCCTCTCATCCTTCTAAATTCCAGTGTATACAAGCCTAGTCGCTCCAGTCTTTCAACATATGACAGTCCCGCCATTACGGGAATTATCCTAGTAAACCTACGCTGCACGCCCTCAATAGCAAACCTAGTAAACCTACGCTGCAAGCCCTCAATAGCAAACCTAGTAAACCTACGCTGCATGCCCTCAATTGGAATGTCGAACGAAACTGGAGCACCCGGAAGAAACCTACACGGTCACAGGGGGAACGTACAAACTCCACACAGACAGCACCCGAGGTCAGGATCAAACCTGGTTCACTGTTGCTGTAAGGTAACAACTCTACCCCTGTGCCTCTGCTCCTCAAATTTAAAATAATTACTCATAGGCAAAGGAACGAAAAAGTAAAATGATGAGTGTTTATTTCTGTTTAGTGAGTTTCAGTGTTCTCGAATTCACTGTCTGGAAAGGTGGGTGGAAGCAGAACCAATTGCCACTTTCAAAAGAGGCAGGATATATATTCGGTGGTGCGAAACATTTATATTGCTGTGGGGTAAGAATCAGAGATGAGGATTGACAGAACAAAGAGTTCTGTCGAAAGGTTCTCGACCTGAAACGTTACCTCTGTTTCTCTTCCCACAGCAGTGACATGACCTGCTGAGAGTTTCCAGCAGTTTCTGGGGTTTTTTCGAGAGTGGGACTAGTTGGATCATGTTTTCAAAGATCTGCCCGAGCCATAAAGGGCGAAAAGGTCTTCCGTTTTACTCCATCAGTCATTGTAATTTTCGGTCCTGCAGAATTTATCATTTGCAGTGGGTCCATCATTGGAATCAAGGCACAGCAGAACTCAGGGAGACAGCCTAACAACCCAGAGGTTGGTGTACTGAATCACCAATCTATCACTCAGTTTTGTGGGGATATTCAGTTTAAATGGAATATCTTCATGGAATTGAGGGCGTGCAGCGTAGGTTTACTAGGTTAATTCCCGGAATGGCGGGACTGTATGTTGAAAGACTGAAGCGGCTAGGCTTGTATACACTGGAATTTAGAAGGATGAGAGGAGATCTTATCGAAACATATAAGATTATTAAGGGGTTGGACACGTTAGAGGCAGGAAACATGTTCCCAATGTTGGGGGAGTCCAGAACAAGGGGCCACAGTTTAAGAATAAGGGGTAGGCCATTTAGAACTGAGATGAAGAAAAACTTTTTCAGTCAGAGAGTTGTGAATCTGTGGAATTCTCTGCCACAGAAGGCAGTGGAGGCCAATTCTCTGAATGCATTCAAGAGAGAGCTAGACAGAGCTCTTATGGATAGCGGAGTCAGGGGGTATGGGGAGAAGGCAGGAACAGGGTACTGATTGAGAATGATCAGCCATGATCATATTGAATGGCGGTGCTGGCTCGAAGGGCCGAATGTCCTCCTCCTGCACCTATTGTGTATTGTCTATTGAATCACTGCGATATTTTTCGCATACGGCCAAAAAGGATTAACAAGCTCATCAGGAAGGCTGGCTCTGTCCTGGGGTGGAGTTGGATTCATGGGAGGTGGTCTAGGAGGGGAGGATGCTCCTCAAACTGCAGAGCATCCTGGACAATCCAGCTCACCCCCTCCATGACACACTGGTCAACCTGAGGAGCACCTTCAGCAACAGACTGGTCCCACCAAGATGCTGCACAGAACGATCGCCACAGGAGAACCTTCTTCCCTGTGGCTATCAAACCGTACAACTCCACCCCCTTCTGTCGTGGGGTAGATTGAAACTGACTCCCCTCCCCTCCCTCCCCCCCCCCAATCTTTGCACATCCCCAATCCTTTCCACACGTCACTTTAATTTCATGTTTCATGTATCTCAGTGGCACAGCGGTAGAGTTGCTGCCTTACAGCGAATGCAGCGCCGGAGACTCAGGTTCGATCCCGACTACGGGTGCTGTCTGTACGGAGTTTGTACGTTCTCCCTGTGACCTGCGTGGGTTTTCTCCGAGATCTTCGGTTTCCTCCCACACTCCAAAGACGTGCAGGTTTGTAGGTTAATTGGCTGGGCAAATGTAAAAATTGTTCCTAGTGGGTGTAGGATAGTGTTAGTGTGCGGGGATCGCTGGGCGGCACGGACCCGGTGGGCCGAAGGGCTTGTTTCTGCGCTGTATGTCTAAATTTTTAATCTTGTGTTTTATGACTGTTGGCAGACCAATTTCCCTCCTGGGATAAATAAAGTTTTATGGTATCGTATCGTATTTCCTGTTGAGAACTTTGGATGTTCAGAGGCTGTAGAAGGAACGAGGTTAATGTAAGACCTCAATGTAGAAGCAGGAATGGATTAGACCTCAAGGCTGCTCCATCATTCATTCAAGAAGATCATAATTAATCCCATGCAGTAAATCCACAACCGCTATTTCCCTTGACTTCATGAAAGTCCAAAGGACATCAGTCTTAGTAGAGCAGAAACCATTGGCCTCAAGGCCATAGAGAGTAATGGATCTAGGAGCAGGACTAAGAGGATAAGAGTGTTAGTCTTCTTTAGACCAGCCTCCACCACATAATGTCCAGAGGATATGGATGTAATATATCCACATTAATAAACATTTTAAATAGAAGATAGACACAAAATTCTGGAGTAACTCAGCGTGACAGGCAGCATCTCTGGAGAGAAGGAATGGGTGATGTTTCGGATCAAGGCTTCTTCACCTGGGGGGCAATATAATTACTGTAAGACATAGCTCCTCCTGCACCCAAACCTTCTCATAATGAAGACCAACATCTCAATAGCCCTGTCAATTGCTTGCTACACTTACATGTAAGCTTTTAAAAGTGGCAAGTGTGTAATGACACCACAGTCTTTTTAATATCAACATTTCCCAATCTATTATCATTTAATAAAATACTTAGGTATCACAGAAGGCTGGAGTAACTCAGCAGGTCAGCAGCATCTTTGGAGAGAAAGTGTGGGTGACGTTTCGGGTCGCGACCCTTCTTCAGACTGGTGTGACATCAGACTGAAGAAGGGTCTCGACCCGAAACGTCACCCATTCCTTCTCTCCAGAGATGCTGCCTGTCCCGCTGAGTTACTCCAGCATTTTGTGTCTATTTTCGGTTTAAACCAGTTCCTTCATAAACATTTTAAATAGTATCATTATTTCTTAAATATTTGGGAGTATTGATAAATATCGCTAATAATAAATGTTGAACTCCACATGAAATGGATGTGATGTAATAAAATGGATAACGCAAGTTATTTCCTAGCTGTGGCTTCTTAATATGTTTGCGGCATCATTATTGCATTTTGCAGTTCTGCTAGCTAGCTGTGCCCGACAGTATTTATGTTGGTAACTCAGACACAGGCAGCAAGGTGGTACAGGGGTAAATTGCTGCCTCACAGCGCCACAGTCCCGGGTTCGATCCTGACCTCGGGTGCTAAGTGGGTGGCATTTGTACGTTCTCCCTGTGACCACGTGGGTTTCCTCCAGGTGCTCCGGTTTCCAACCACACCCCCAAAGGCTTGCGGGTTTATAGGTTAATTGTAAAATCTGTAAAACTGCCCCTGATGTGTCGGACGTGGGTGAGAAAATGGGATAACACAGAACTCCAGAACAAGGGGTCACAGTTTAAGTCCAGAACAAGGGGTCACAGTTTAAGGATAAGGGGGAAGTCTTTTAGGACCGCGATGAGAAAGGTTTTTTTCACACAGAGAGTGGTGAATCTGTGGAATTCTCTGCCACAGAAGGTAGTTGAGGCCAGTTCATTGGCTATATTTAAGAGGGAGTTAGATGTGGCCCTTGTGGCTAAAGGGATCAGGGGGTATGGAGAGAAGGCAGGTACAGGATACTGAGTTGGATGATCTGTCATGATCATATTGAATGGCGGTGCAGGCTCGAAGGGCTGAATGGCCTACTCCTGCACCTATTTTCTATGTTTCTATCTATGTTTCTATGATGTCGGGTGGTCGAGGGTTGGCATGGACTCATCGACATCCTTGTAAATTTCTCTGCACCTTTTCCAGCTTAATGGCATCTTTACTATAGCAGGATAAAACTGAGCACAATATGCCAAGTGCAGCCTCACCAACATCTTGTAGTGTATGTCTGCAGTGGTGGAGGGCGTGCAAGTCAAACAAGCTGCCTTTTCTGTCTGACGTTAAGTTTCTCGAGTGTGGTTGAAACTGATAAATAATATTCCCTTAATCTCTGTCCCCACGTCTTGTGGGAAGGATCTGGGGAGTCAGAAGAGTAATTCACCGCCCAAAATACAGACTTCAAAATGCTCTTCTTGTCACATTATTGATTTAGTTAGTTTAGTTAACAGTAAGCCTCAAAGTGTTGCTGGTGGGAGATGAGTCACTGGTGATGCCGTTAACTATCAAAGGAAGAGATAGAGGTAGAAACAAGGAGCTGTAGATGCTGGGTTACAAAAAAGGTGCTGGAGTAACTCAGCATCCCTAGAGAACATGGATCGGTGACGTTTTGGGTCGGGACACTTCTTCAGACTTGAAGGGAAGATAGTTGGTCTCTACCTGAATGAAATATGGCAATGCCTGGTGTCTGTTGGGTTTGGCATTGTCCAATCCCAGTCGAGGTGTTGTTCAGGCCTGTTAAATGTTGTTGTTGTTGTTGGTCCTTCGGGTTGGAAGATGACCATGACTTCACTTTCAGTTGGAGGATTGGTGACTGTGGGTCCGGAAGTGAGTGGTGAGGCCAATCCGGGCCCGGAAGGCACGCCCACACGTAGGGCACAAGTGGATGGGTGCTGCAGTGGAAGTGGAGGTAGCCCGGGCCTTGCGTGCGGTGCGTTTCCTCTGGGCCTCTGCAGTGCGTCTGTTCTCTGCTGCACGGGCTCCTGTGGTGAGCTTGCTATGCCAGGTTGGACGGTCCAGAGCAAGAGACTCCCAAGTGCTGAGGTTGATGTCCAAGTCTTTGAGGGACACTTTGAGGCAGTCCTTAAACCGTTTCTTCTGTCCTCCTACTGAGCGCTTGCCCTGACACAGTTCTCCATACAGAAGCTGTTTTGGCAGTCGACTCTCGGGCATTCTGACGACATGGCCTGCCCATCTGGCTTGGGCTTTCCGTAGGAGGGTGTGGACGCTGGGGATTCCGGCCCGTTCCTAGACCTCCAAGGCCTGTTAAATAGACTATCGCTGAAGATGAGTCCCTTCCCAAAACATCATCTGTCCATTCTCTCCATAGATGCTTCCTGACCTGCTGAGTTCATCCAGCATTTTGCGTTTTTTCTCAAGATTCCAACATCTGCAGTTCCTTCTGTCTCCCCGTTCTCTCTGTCAAGTTGAAGATACAAAGCCGGAATTAAAAACACGCAAACACAGCCCACTGGCTGATCGATGTAACCTCTAAGGATCTGGCAAATCACAAGGCAGAGGCTGGCCAAGCACAAAGTGCTGGAGGAACTCAGCGGGTCAGGCACTATCGGGGAAGGTTGTGGACAGACCACCCAGAAATTGCCAACAAGGTACCGAGAGACAAACCAGACAGACGTCCGAAGAAGGATCTCAACCCGAAACGCCACCCAATCTTTTTCTCCAGAGATTCTGCCTGGCCCGCTGAGTTAATCCTGCACTTTGTGTCAAACTTTGGTATGAACCAGCATCTGCCGTTCTTTGTTTCTACATTTCGACTGCCACTAAGATCTGAGGTCAGGAGTCTGAAGGTTTCCTGACCTGAAATGTCACCTGTCCGTTCCTTCCCTCCACAGATGCTGCCTGACCCACTGAGTTCCCCCAGCACTCTGTGTTTCATGTTCATTATTATCAATGAATATTGTCTATCTTTGGTATAAACCAGCATCTGCAGATCCTTTTCTACACATTCCAAACACGACATGGGTTCATTTTAACAGGACATTGTGAACCGTTTCCAGCGGTTCCTGCCTAGCAACTGAGAACGTGTTGATACTGGGGAAAGCAAGGATCGATGGAGCTGTTTGAGCAACTACACAACACGACAGGGTCATCGCTGGCTCTCGCTTCCAGCGATGCTGATTTAGTCCCGATGGCACGGTGTGTACTGAGAGAGGTTTCCCTCACTCCTGTGTGTGTGTGTGTGTGTGTGTGTGTGTGTGTGTGTGTGTGTGTGTGTGTGTGTGTGTGCACATGTGTGTGTGTGTGTGTGAGTGTGAGTGTGCGTGCATGTGTGAATGTTTGTGTGCATGTGTGTGTATTTACGTGTGGTGTGTGTGCGTGTTTGTGCGTGAGTGTGCATGAGTGTGCATGAATGTGCATGTGCGTGTATGTGTGTGTGTGTTTGCATGAGTGTGCATGAGTGTGCGCATGTGCATGTGTGTGTGTGTGTGTGTGAGTGCGTGCGTGTATGTTTGTGTGTATGTGTGTGTATGTATTTATGTGTGTGCGTGTGCGTGATGTGAGTGTATGTGCGTGAGCGTGTATGTGTGCATATGTGTGTGTGCCTGAGCGTGCGTGTGCGTGTATGTGTGTGTGTGTGCGCGTGTGTATGTGTGTGTGAGTGCATGTGTGTGGAGAGTGTGATGTAACTACATCCCTTCATCGATCCCATCCATCACCTCCTCCGCACCCCCAGCTAGTGCAATCTCGCCAGCAGGCAAGGCAGTCTGTAATTAGAGGCTGACAGATCCTGCCTCCATCGCTGGCCCCATTTGCAGACACTTTTGTCAATAATCCCAATTAGCCTCTGAAGAATTAGCAAGGAGCTCGCAGCTGGTTGACGCTGAGTGCATCCTAAGAGTGCCTGATAATGTGAAAAGGTAGAGTGCTGCTCGCCAGTCAACTGGAGGTCTTTGGGGAGATAGTTTGCCTGCTGCTTCAAGTGATTTTGCTTTCGGCTTTTATTTTTGGACCAATAAGGAGAGAAATGCAATGCATCTTCGAAACGGATCGGAGACAGCGCTGAGAGAGCAGCTAACTGCTTCCTCGCCAAAACGCTTTGAAAAGAACACTTGACAGATGAGTCGCGGTTACCTCGTCCGCAAGGACTCGGCGAGAGAAGGCACACAATTTAAGGAACTTATTAGGTTCACCTCAGAACCACCTGGTGCTCTGGCAGCCGGAGGAAGTCAGCAACCAAGGCAAATCAGTCAGCCCCTGTCATCTCGTGGTGTTACTGCCGAGCTTACAATGTTAAAGAAAAGTGACAAAGCCCTTGAGCAACTCAGCGGGTCAGACAGCATGGATAGGTGATGTTTTGGGTCGGGACCCTTCTCATGTTCTCCAGAGGTGCTGCCTGACCCACTGAGTTATGCCAGCACTTTGTGTCCTTTTTTGTAAACAAGCTTCTGCAGTTCCTCGTTTCTACACTTTGACTGTCTTACAATGAATTAGGTTTAGGCCCATTATTGTCGTGTTTACCGAGGTACAGTGAAAAGATTTGTTTTGCAATGCTACCCAATTATATTTGATAATGCTGTACATACAAACATACAATCAAGCCAAACTCACGTACATTAGATAGAGTGAAGGGAAAGATGATCCTTACATCGGGGTTTTCAATGAGGCTCCTGGCCTCAGACCAGCCCTCGAGAATGGTTGGAAGCAGAATCTGGTTGGAAGGAATGTTAAATTAGGCAGGCTTCATCCATGCCAAATAATACACAAGGCACAAAACAGGTTATTCAGCCCTACAGGTGCCTGCCAGACACAAGGAACTGCAGATGCTGGGAAAGAAAACTGCAGATGCTGGTTTAAATCAAAGGTAGACACAAAATACAGGAGTAACTCAGCGGGTCAGGCAGCATCTCTGGAGAGAAGGAATGGGTGACTTTTCGGGTCAAGACCCTTCTTCAGAATGAAGTTCGAGTCCCTTCTTCTGAATGAAGGTCGAGACCCTTCTTCAGACTGAGAAGGATCTTGACCCGAAACGTCACCCATTCCTTCTCTCCAGAGATGCTGCCTGACCCGCTGAGTTACTCCAGCATCTTGTGTCCACCTGCAGATGCTGGGATCTTCATTGACAATAATGAATCTAAACACCGAGTGCTGGAGGAACTCAATGGGTCAGGCAGCATCTGTGGAAGGAATGGACAGGTCGGGAAACCTTCTTCAGACTCCTGACCTCAGACTTTATAGTTTGACCCTTTATAAAAATTCATAGTGGCAGTCAAAATGTAGAGACAAAGACTGCAGATGCTGATTTATACCAAAGATAGACACAAAGTGCTGAAGTAACAGAAGGCTGTGGAGGCCAAGTCAATGGATATTTTTAAAGCAGAGATAGATAGATTCTTGATCAGTACGGGTGTCAGGGGTTATGGGGAGAAGGCAGGAGAATGCAGGGAGAGATAGATCAGCCGTGATTGAATGGCAGAGAAGACTTGATGGGCCGAATGGCCTAATTCTGCTCCTGTCACTTCTGAAAAGTGCTGAGCAGCATTATTAGTAATGGCCGGGGATGATCATGGACGTGCTGTGTAGAGAGAGGCCTGTATTATGACCAGGGATGATCATGGACGTGCTGTGTAGAGAGAGGCCTGTATTATGGCCAGGGATGATCATGGACGTGCTGTGTAGAGAGAGGCCTGTATTATGGCCAGGGATGATCATGGACGTGCTGTGTAGAGAGAGGCCTGTATTATGGCCAGGGATGATCATGGACGTGCTGTGTAGAGAGAGGCCTGTATTATGACCAGGGATGATCATGGACGTGCTGTGTAGAGGCTTGTATTATGACCAGGGATGATCATGGACGTGCTGTGTAGAGAGAGGCCTGTATTATGACCGGGCACATTTGGAGCAGCTCCACACATTAACAGCAATCATTCTCCTGGAGTATGCGTTTGGTGGGGTCGGGGTTGGACACATTAGAGGCAGGAAACATGTTCCCAATGTTGGGGGAGTCCAGAACAAGGGGCCACAGTTTAAGAATAAGGGGTAGGCCATTTAGAACTGAGATGAGGAAAAACATTTTCAGTCAGAGAGTTGTGAATCTGTGGAATTCTCTGCCTCAGAAGGCAGTGGAGGCCAATTCTCTGAATGCATTCAAGAGAGAGCTAGATAGAGCTCTTAAGGATAGCGGAGTCAGGGGGTATGGGGAGCAGGCAGGAACGGGGTACTGATTGAGAATGATCAGCCATGATCACATTGAATGGCGGTGCTGGCTCGAAGGGCCGAATGGCCTCCTCCTGCACCTATTGTCTATTGTTTAACACTGCCTTACATTGTGGTCAGGGCTTGGGCATCACCAGCAGCCACGGTGCCCTGATTTTTTATTGTGTTGGAAGTGCCACATGTATGCAAGCTGTGGTAATTGAAAAAATAATTCAATTCTGGTTCCCTGTGAAAGGAGGTGTTCCTTCAGAAGTAATTGAATTCACAGTATTTTATGATGGTGCCAGGGTGCATAGAGGGAAACAATAATAACCTTAACAGTGGATCCTGCTCGTCAGAGGTGAGAGCAGGAAGCAGTCCAAGGAAAGAATTGTGAATGTTTGGATCTCATCCCACACTCTGGAAAGGAAAAAAAGCTGGCTGGCATCAACTGGGGAACAAAATGGAAGTGAAGGTTGACAGTGGCATAGTGGAACAGCTGGTAGATCAGCTGCCTAACAGCACCAGAGACCCCGGTTCAATCCTGACCTCGGGTGCTGTCTGTGAGGAGTTAGCATGTTCCCACTGTGACCATGTGGACCCCATAGATGTGCGAGTTAGTAGGTTCATTGTAAATTGCCCCTTGCGATAGACAATAGACAATAGGTGCAGGAGTAGGCCATTCGGCCCTTCGAGCCAGCGCCGCCATTCAATGTGATCATGGCTGATCATTCACGTGTGGGGAGTGGATGAGAAAATGAGATAATATGGAACTACTATTAGTTCGTTTGTTTAGTTTATTGTCACGTGTACAGAGGTACAGTGAAAGGCTTTTGTTACGTGCTAACCAGTCAGCAGAAAGACAGTACATGATTACAATCGAGTAATGTATAGATACAAGTTAAAGGGAATAATGTGAATAATGTTTAATGCAAGATAAAAACCAGTAAAGTCCGATCTAAGATCCGAGGGTCTCCAATGAGGTAGATGTAGCCTAGGACTGCTCTCGGTTGATGGTAGGATGGTTAGGGTGCCTGATTTACTGGGTGATCGATGGTCGGCATGGACTCAGTGGGCTGAAGGGCCTGTTTCCATGCTGTGTCTCTAAACTAAATTAAACTAGGTGTTTGATCAGGTACAGATAAAGCAAGTTAAATGGAGTTAAGTTACTCATCAGCAATGAGTTTGTTGAATGCGTTTAAGTCCCTGTACTCCTGGTGCCAGCTCTGTGTGTGTGTGTATGTGTGTGTGTGAACTGGTTTGCAGTTGGCTTCTGCTCTTTGCTTTGGGACTATTGTAATTTGCTTCCACTGTTTTCATTACCCTGGCAGATTGGACTGGAAAAATTCAGGATTCAAACTCATTGTCAGTTCACTGAGAGACATTTCAGTGCTTGCAGGGAATGCAAATCACGTTTCCTTGATGGCTGAACATTTCTTGCAGATCACAAGCCGTTGTGCGATGGCAGTAATGGGGCAACGCTGATATCACCTGGACTGTGTAACCGAGAGAATCATAACTCCTATCACATCTCTCTCTGTGTTGTTTCCTTATTTCTGCTCAGACAAGCAGCATTTGGCATGAGCTGTGCTGACTAGATTATTATTAAGCCCCATTTACCAGATCCCATCTATTTCTCAATAAAACAGTACTTTAAAATCCTCCTTCATTTCTTTCAACTCCTTCCGAGGTGTCAACCCTTGTTACTGCTGCAACTTCCTCCTGCATGCAAAAACCTCCGAGGTTTATGTCCTCCTTTCTAGGCATATCTGAACTTGTTGGATGTCAATATAACAAGGCACATCACGGACACATTACTAATCTGTCATCAAAATATACAGGGTGGCACTTGCGAAGGTGAGAACGATTTACATAGAAACATAGAAACATGGAAAATAGGTGCAGGAGTAGGCCATTCGGCCCTTCGAGCCTGCACCGCCATTCAACATGATCATGGCTGATCATCCAACTCAGTATCCCGTACCTGCCTTCTCTCCATACCCCCTGATCCCTTTAGCCACAAGGGCCACATCTAACTCCCTCTTAAATATAGCCAATGAACTGGCCTCAACTACCTTCTGTGGCAGAGAATTCCACAGATTCACCACTCTCTGTGTGAAAAAAAAGTTCTCATCTCGGTCCTAAAAGACTTCCCACTTATCCTTAAACTGTGACCCCTTGTTCTGGAACAAGATTTAGTCTAAGTTTTAGAGATACAGTATGGAAACAGGCCCTTCGGCCCACTGAGTCCATGCCAACCAGCGATCATCCTTACACTAACGATAGACACAAAGTGCTGGAATAACTCAGCGGGACAAGCAGCATCTCTGGAGGGAAGGAATGGGTGACGTTTTGGGTTGAGACCCTTCTTCAGACTGAGAGTCAGGGGAGAGGGGGGCATGGAGATATGGTAGTTCTATCCTACACCCTACAAACCTGCACGTCCTTGGAATATGGGACCTAGGTTCGATCCTGACTACGGGTGCTGTCTGTACGGAGTTTGTACGTGCTCCCTGTGACCGCGTGGGTTTTCCCCTGGTGCTCTGGTTTCGTCCCACACTCCAAAGACGCGCAGGTTATTGGGTTAATTGGATTCTATAAATTCCCTCTAGTGTGCAGGTAGTGGATGAGTAAGTGGGATAACATAAAACATGTGTGAATGGGTCTGTGTAAAATTGCCCTTAGTGTGGAGAGTGCAAATGTGGAATAACATAGAACCAGTGTACGGGCGATCGTTGGACAGCATGGACTCGGTGGGCTGAAGGGCCTGTTTCCAAGCTGCATCTATAACTAAACTAAACAACACTAAAATGGCTGGAGTAACTCAGCGAGACTGGCAGCATCTCTGGAGAGAAGGAATGGGTGACGTTTCAGGTTGAGACCTTTCTTCAGTCTGAAGAAACGTCACCCATTCCTTCTCTCCGGAGATGCTGCCTGTCCCGCAGAGTTACTCCGGCATTTTGTGCCTGTCTTCGGTTTAAAGCAGCACTGCACTAAAATGGCTCCTGATTGAAGCTAGTTTAAGGCACCAGATAGATTTTTTTTTTTGCTTTCTCTGTTCCATAGTCCTAGTTGGGGACTTTGCTTTCTTTTGAAGTGTTGAAGTCTGCTCTCGTCATACTGTGCCAGTGGATGGTGTCAGATAGTGTTGACTCCCTCGAATACCCTTGTTACTGAAGTAGTCACAATCCCCACGTTTCGGCCACTGTGAAGCACGCTCTTCTGAATAATGTTGACTATTCAGTCTGGGCAACGGGTGCTATTAACAAATTAAAATTCCAGCGGTGTTCTTAATGATGATGGTGCTGTTCCCGTTGATAGATGGCAGAGAGCAGACAGGAATAGTAAATTGGCCGGCCCCTTTCTGCACTTGCAATGGGCTACCCACTGTGACACAGTTAAAGGCCCAATTACAGCATGCCTGGGTTGGCTATTACCGGGTCCGCTTCACTATTGAAAATGTCACATTTCTCTCAATGAGTAATGTCATTCCGCAGAGGCACAGAACATTCTTTTCCCCCTGATGTTCTTATCAAAGTAACAAACACACACGAGGAGGTATCCGTCACAAAGGTCGAGAGTCTGAGACATCCCTGTCTCAATTAAAGCATGCAAGGCAAACTATTAGAAGCTTAAGCTCCAATTTACCTCCTCACAAAACTAATGATGTTTATCGAATGCAGCACTCAACAAAACAGGTCCCCCAATAGTGTAGCCTTCCTTCAGTAAGAGAGTTAGAAACAGGAGTGGAGGCACGGTGGCGTAGTGGTAGAGCTCCTGCCTCACAGCGCCAGAGACCCGGGTTCGAGAGGCAATGAATGAATGAATGAATAAGTTTATTGGCCAAGTATATGCACATACAAGGAATGTGCCTCGGTGCTCCGCTCACAAATGACAACACAAACACACAGCTAACAATTAAGAATAAACCATAAACACATCAAGACAGTAAGGATACAACATTACGGTCTAAAGGTGTGGGTGAAAACAAACCAGAGCAAAAAAGAGACTACAGATTCAAGAGTGTTTCATTGTCGTATGTCCCAGATAGAACAATGAAATTCTCACTTGCTGCAGAATATGTAAGCATAGTACACTGTAAACAATATGATAAACGAGAGA
This sequence comes from Rhinoraja longicauda, assembly GCF_053455715.1. Classification (NCBI taxonomy): domain Eukaryota; kingdom Metazoa; phylum Chordata; class Chondrichthyes; order Rajiformes; family Arhynchobatidae; genus Rhinoraja; species Rhinoraja longicauda. Next base: position 17,137,250 of record NC_135989.1, read on the forward strand.
GAAAAAGCTCAGTGTGTATATATACACATACTCACAAGCACACACACACACATATATTATATATATATATATATATATATATATATATATATATATATATATATATATATACATATATACATATATACACATACACATACACACATACTCAAAAAACAATAATAATAATAATAATAATAATAATAATAATACTAATACTAATACTAATACTAATAATAATAATAATAATAATAATAATAATAATAATAATAATAATAAGTCTATGTAGTTCCGAGTTTATTTGAGGTTGTAGTGTTTGACAGCCTGATGGCTGTAGGGAAGAAGCTGTTAATGAACCTGGACACTACAGTTTTCAGGCTCCTGTACCTTCTTCCCGATGGCAGGGGTGAGATGAGACTGTGGCCAGGGTGGTGTGGGTCTCTGACGATGCTGGCTGCCTTTTTGAGGCAGCGTCTCTGATAAATCCCTTTGATGGTGGGGAGGTCAGAGCCGGTGATGGACTGGGAAGTGTTCACAACTTGTTGCAGTCTTTTCCGCTCCTGGACGTTCACGTTGCCGAACCAGGCCATGATGCAGTCAATATGCTCTCTACTGCACACCTGTAGAAGTTCAAGAGAATCTTCTCTGACGTACCAAATCTCTGTAATCTTCTCAGGAAGTAGAGGTGTTGATGTGCTTTATTTATAATTGCATCAGTGTGCTGGGTCCAGGAAAGAACTTCGGAAATATGCACGCCCAGGAATTTGAAGTTTTTGACTCTCTCCACCTATAAACAGGATTGTGGGTCCTCATCCTTCCTCTTCCAAAGTCCACAATCAGTTCATTGGTTTTACTGATATTGAGAGCCAGGTTGTGTTGTGTGGCACCATTTGGTCAATCGGTCGATCTCACTTCTGTACTCTGACTCATCACCATCTGTAATTCGTGAGGCAGAGAATTCCACAGATTCACAACTCTCTGACTGAAAAAGTTTTTCCTCATCTCAGTTCTAATTGGCTTGGTATAATTGTAAATTGTCCCGAGTGTGTAGCATAATGATAGTATATGGGGTGATCGCTGGTCGGCGCGGACTCGGTGGGCCAAAGGGCCTGTTTCCTCGGTGTATCTCTAAAGATGTTAAAGGACTAGGAATATACTCCTTCAGCAACAGACTGGTTCCACCAAGATGCTACACAGAACACCACAGGAGATCCTTTTTCTCTGTCGCTATCAAACTGTACAATTCCTCCCCCTTCTGTCGTGGGGTAGACTGACTCCCCTTCCCCCTCTCCCCCCCCCCCCCCCCCCCCACCCCTCCCCCCAATCTTTGCACCCCCCCGATCCTGGACTTTCCACTCGTCACTTTAATTTCATGTTTCATGTCTCTAGTTGTGTTTCATGACTGTTGACAGACCAATTTCCCTCCTGGGATAAATAAAGTTCTATCGTATTGTATCGTATACCGTTTTTGCATTAGAGCCTTTTTCATTAAGAATAAGGGGTAGGCCATTTAGAACTGAGATGAGGAAAAACTTTTTCAGTCAGAGAGTTGCGAATCTGTGGAATTCTCTGCCTCAGAAGGCAGTGGAGGCCAATTCTCTGAATGCATTCAAGAGAGAGCTAGATAGAGCTCTTAAGGATAGCGGAGTCAGGGGGTACGGGGAGAAGGCAGGAACGGGGTACTGATTGAGAATGGTCAGTCATGATCACATTAAATGGCGGTGCTGCCTCGAAGGGCCGAATGGCCTCCTCCTGCACCTATTGTCTATTGTCTATTGTCTATTGTCTATTATTCAACACAATGGCTGGTTTCAATACTAGCCTTGCTCCATCTACTTGCTCCGTTTCTATAACCCTCAATTTTTCTCTAGACCAATAAATCTCTCTCAGCTATGAAAGACATAGAAAGTAGAACAGTGCAGGAGAGGAACAGGCCCTTTGGCCCCCAATGTTTGATGCCAAGACCAACTCTTATCTGCCTGTGTATAATCCAATTCTTCCATTCCCTGTGCATATCCAAAACCCCTATTGTAGCTGCCTCCAGACTATGGCTTGTGCCAAACATTGTGCCCTTTAGGCCTCACTGGGAGATTGCCAGCAATGTGCCCAATGTCAAATTTCTCCACCAGGACTCAGTATCTTACCTACGATAGCTGTGACCAACATAGGTTATGGGGAGAAGGCAGGAGAATGGGGTTGAAGGGGACCAACAGGCCAACCATGATAATAACAATAACAATAATAACTTTAATTTATATAGCACTTTTCATGCAATTTAATGCAGCTCAAAATGCTTTCCACAAAAACAAACACGTCTAAACAAAGATACAATATAAAACAGTGAAGACATAGGAATACAAAGCACAGATATATATAAAAATATAAAATCTAAAACTGGGAGTTTAAAAGATCAAAGGAAGTAAAATCAGTTAAAAGCTTGACTAAAGACTCCAAAGACGTACAGGTTTGTAGGTTAATTGGCTTGGTAAATGTAAACAATTGTCTCTAGTGTTAGGATAGTGTTAGTGTGCGGGGATCGCTGGGCGTCGCGGACTCGTTGGGCCGAAAGGGCCTGTTTCCGCGCTGTATCTCTAAACTCTAAACTAAAAAGCTCTAAACTAAAAAAGATGCAAATATCAAATAGTGGAGCTGACCCGATGGGCCAATGGCGTAATTCTGCTTCTATGTCTTATGGTTTTAAGAAACAACGGATGAAGATTCCCCTCTGGAACCATGCCCAAAGCTCAGTGAATACCCTACAAAGTATTCAGTTCTGTTAAATTGAGCAGAAGGGTATAGTGAACATCAGATATGATTCCAGGAGTGATTTGTACCTCCACAATCGCAAACGCCCAGTAAATTGCAAGTTGCCAGCATTTTTCCCAGCATGCATTTTAGTAATAATAACATAGACATTCTGCAGTCCTAATAATAAACAAGGTATAAGTGTGTGTTACACCCACGAGTCACGCACTTACAGATTTCTTAAAGGTTAAATGTAAAAATGCCAGGTTGTATTCTCTGACCTGAACATAGAAACATAGAAAATATAGGTGCAGGAGTGGGCCATTTGGTCCTTCGAGCCAGCACCGCCATTCAAGGCCAGGCAAGACAAGGCAAGTTTATTTATACAGCACATTTCAGCAACAAGGCAATTCAAAGTGCTTTACATAAAACATTAAAGAGCTGTTAAAAGCAATTAAAACCGGTCATTAAAGAGAATAGAAAATAAAAACAAGCTAAAATAAAATAAGACAGGTATAAAATACAAGAATACAAGTTACAGTGCAGTGCAAGAAATGAATAATTATTTGATTTAATAAAAGGCAGCGTCAAACAGAAAGGTCTTCAGCCTCGATTTAAAAGAACTGAGAGTTGCAGTGAACCTGCAGTTTTCTGGCAGTCCAGTATGATCACGGCTGATCATCCAGGATCAGTACCCCGTTCCTGCTTTTTCCCCATTTCCCTTGATTCCTTTAGCTCTAAGAACTAAATCTAACTCGCTCGTGAAAACATCCAGTGAATTGGCCTCCACTGCCTTCTGTGGCAGAGAATTCCACAGATTCACAACTCTCTGGGTGAAAAAGTCTTTCCTCATCTCAGTCCTAAATGGTCGACCCCTTATTCTTAAACTGGGACCCCTGGTTCTGGACTCCCCCAACATCTTTTTTCTGCATCTAACCTGTCCAATCCTTTAAAAAGGATCCTTTAAAAAGGATTTTTCGTGCATCCAGCCTGTCCAATCCTTTAAAAATCCTATATGTTTCTATAAGATCCCCTTTATCCTTCTAATTGTGAACCTTCTTTTCTTCCTCTTGCTTCCAAGGCAACTATTTGTGTGTTAGCCACAGAAGCAGATCTACAAACTAATATTGTAATCGCTCCATACTCTTAAATCTCTAATATTCCCTTTATCATGTATCTACACACTGTCAATGGATCGATTGTAATCATGTATTGTTTAGTTTAGTTTAGAGATACAGCGCGGAAACAGGCCCTTCGGCCCACCGGGTCCGCGCTGACCAGTGATCCCCGCACATTAACACCATCCTACACCCACTAGGGACAATTTTTGCATTTACCAAGCCAATTAACCTACAAACCTGCACGTCTTTTGAGTGTGGGAGGAAACCGAAGATCTCGGAGAAAACCCACGCAGGTCACGGGGAGAACGTACAAACTCCGTGCAGACGGCACCCATTGTTGGAATTGAACCCGGGTCTCCAGCGCTGCGTTCGCTGTGAGGCAGCAACTCTACCGCTGCACTGTCTTTCAGCTGACTGGTCAGCATGCAACAAAATGCTTTTCACTGCACCTCGGGACACATGACAATAAACTAAACTGGACTGAACTGAACTTTATTTACGATGGCCATCTTTCTAACCATCTATCAGCCAACAGGCCACATCTCACATCCTGGGGAACAGCTTATAGTGTAGAACATATCAGGATTTTTGCTTTTTAAGATGCACGTTGGTCTCCAAGCTACAGGAACAGTGATCGTTAGACTTGAATGCAAGTATGTGAAGCTTGCTACAGGAAGTAAACTGGTCCTGACCTCCACACAAAGTCTACAAAGCTCTGCAGTCCTCAATTCAAAATGGAATAATTTACAAAATGGATTGCTGTTGCTCTTTTTACTTCTTAAAATAAATCATACAACTGATCGAAAAGCACTCCAGTAACTTGATTCAGTAATCATTGATCTCCTGAAATAAGATTCTTTAAAACAATGGACATTTTAGTCATAAAACATTATTACAAAATTATATAAAAAATGGGATCAGAATGAGGCAAATTTAAGCTGCTCTTCCATTCAATATAATGAGGAGCAGCACAGAGGTAGATTTACACTAATCCTACATTATCCCCATTTTTTATTCTCTCCACATTCCCATCAATAAGTCCATCATTCCCACAAATAAGGGCAGCACAGTGGCACAGCTGGTAGAGCTGCTGGGGAAGTCCAGAACAAGGGGTCACAGTTTAAGGATAAGGGGGAAGTCTTTTAGGACCGAGATGAGAACGTTTTTTTTCACACAGAGAGTGGTGAATCTGTGGAATTCTCTGCCACAGAAGGTAGTTGAGGCCAGTTCATTGGCTATATTTAAGAGGGAGTTAGATGTGGCCCTTGTGGCTAAAGGGATCAGGGGGTATGGAAAGAAGGCAGGTACAGGATACTGAGTTGGATGATCAGCCATGATCATATTGAATGGCGGTGCAGGCTCGAAGGGCCGAATGGCCTACTCCTGCACCTATTTTCTATGTTTCTATGTTTCTCACAGCGCCAGAGACCCGGGTTCATTCCTGATGAGTGCTGTCTGTGTGGAGTTTGCACACTCTCCCTGTGACTGCTTGGGTTTCCTCCGGGTACTCCAGTTTAATTCCACATCATGCAGATAACATGCAGGTTTGTAGGTTAATTGTCCTCCTTAAAACAAAAATGGCCTCCAATGCGTAGGGAGTGGATGAGAAAGTGGAATAGTGTAAACAGGTAACCAATAGTCAGAAGACAGATACAAATAGCTGGAGTAAATCAGCAGGACAGGCAGCATCTCTGGAGAGAAGGAATTGGTGACGTTTCGGGTCGAGACCCTTCTTCAGGCTGGTTACGGGATAAGGGAAATGAGAGATATAGGCGATGATGTGGAGAGATAAAGAAAAATGGATGAAAGATATGCAAAAACGTAACGATGATAAAGGAAACAGGCCATTGTGATTCAGTGAAAAACTCTAATCTCTGCGCTATCCCGTGCAAAAGAGAAAATAAGTAGAATAGTGTTGCAGAATATAGTGTTACAGCTGCAGAGAAAGTGCGGGTAAAAAAAAGTGCAATGGCCACAACATGGTAGATTGGGAGATTGGAAATACATGTTTTAGCAAGTAAGAGGTCTGTTCAAGCATCTGATAACAGTGGAGATGTAGCTGTTCTTGAAACTGGTGGTACGGTACCTGCTTTCAAGCTTTTGTATCTTTGGCACGGCGGGAGAGGGGTGAAGAGAGAATGAAGAGAAGATAGTGGGAGGTCCTTGATTATATTGGCAGCTTCCCCAAGGCAGCGTGAAGTGTGGCTGGAGTCGGCGAGGGGGAGGCTGGTTTGTGTGATGGACTAGGCTGTGTTCACAACTCTCTACAATTTCCCACAGCCTTAGGCAGCAAAGTTGCCATCCCAAGCTGTGAAGCACCTGTGATCTCCACTAGAATTGCACCGTTACCTTCTCTAGATTCTGCTACTACAAAGCCTGTTTCCTCTGTGAATACTGAGGCATATGGGAAGTTTTATTACTGACTTCCATGGAGTCATAGAGTACAAAAAACAATTTGAGCAAGTAGTTTTCAATTAATACTCTTGCCGTAAAGGGGCCTTTGTGGAAGAGTGATCATAATATGATATCATTTGATGTTAGGTTTGAAAGTGCAGTGAATATAACATGAATCTTTGGTCTTAAAATTAGACGAAGAAAGCAATGAAGGTGTGAGCTGGCTGATTGGAACATTCTGGTAAATGGCAAAACAATAGATAGATTCTGCCAAGGATGTAAAAGAATAATAAATAACTTGCAAAAAAAATCCCTTAAGGCACAAAAATCCCCAAAGAAATGTGGTCTGTCCATTCCGGGGGAAATTAAGTGTTAAATCAAAGGAAGGGGCTTATAAAATTGTCAGAAATAGCAGTCAGCCTGAGTACTGGGATCATTTTAGGGCCATTAAAAGGGGGTCAAAACTTAGCAATGATAAAGACGATAAAATGAGAGGAAAGTGGGGTGGGAGGCAGACTGGGGGAAGCAAGATGTTATATGGAGCTGTCAAAAGGAATAGACTGTTGAGTAACTCTGGATTCCCTACAGAAAGAGAATGGAAAAGTTATAACTGGGAATAATAAAATGGTAGAGAAATGAAACAACAACATCATGTCTCTCACCTAAGATACTAAAAAATTCTGGAGTAACTCAGCGGGTCAGGCAGGATCTCTGGAGAACATGGATAGGTGACGATTCACAGAGTGCTGGAGTAACTCAGCGTGTCAGGCAGGATCTCTGGAGAACATGGATAGGTGACGTTTCACAGAGTGCTGGAGTAACTCAGCGGGTCAGGCAGGATCTCTGAAGAACACGGATAGGTGACGTTTCACAGAGTGCTGGAGTAACTCAGCGGGTCAGGCAGCATCTCTGGAGAACACGGATAGGTGACGTTTCACAGAGTGCTGGAGTAACTCAGCGGGTCAGGCAGCATCTCTGGAGAACATGGATAGGTGACGTTTCACAGAGTGCTGGAGTAGTTCAGCGGGTCAGGCAACATCTCTGGAGAATATGGATAGGTGACATCTCGGGTTGGGACATGAAACATCGCCTATCCAAGTTTTCCAGAGATGCTGCCAGACCCGTTGAGATACTGCAGCAGTTTGTGTCTTCTTTTGTATACCAGCATCTGTAGTTCCTTGTTTCTACTAAAATAAACTCTGCCAGATTTACTGGTCAACCAAGAGCCTAGCTAGGGTGAATAACTGAATGATGCAATGATCCAATGATACTTTATTGTCACATGTACCTATGTACAGTGAATTGCTTAGTTTGGCATAAAATCATGTAGCAAACCTCACCTAGGCAGTACACAAATGTTGCCACGTTTTGGCACAGAACTGAAGGAAGATCTATGTTCAATAATAGTTTAGTTAATGAAAATGTAAGAAAATAACTGCAGATCCTGGTACAAATTGAAGGTATTTATTCACAAAATGCTGAAGAAGGGTCTCGACCCGAAACGTCACCCATTCCTTCTCTCCTGAGATGCTGCCTGACCTGCTGAGTTACTCCAGCATTTTGTGAATAAATAGTTAATGAAAATGGTACTCAACAAGTTTAGGCAGCATCTCTGGAGAGAAGGAATGGGTGATGTTTCGGGTCTGAAGAAGGGTCTCGACCCAAAACGTCACCCATTACTTCTCTCCAGAGATGTTGCCTGTCCCGCTGAGTTACTCCAGCATTTTGTGTCTATCTTTGGTTTTGACATTGATAGAGGAATAAATACTAGCCAAGGCACTAGGGACACATCCCCTCCTCTTTAAATAAGCATTGGATCTCTTACAATCACCTATGAGAGCAGCCAGCACAGTGGTTTAACATCTCATCTCAGATTCTGCAGCACTCTTTCAGTGCTGCACTGAAATGTCAGCTAAGATTTTGTTCTTAAACCTCTGGAGAGGGAACTACAACCCATGACCTTCTGACTTCAAGCTGCAAGTGTTACACACTGAGTTATGGCTGACATCTCGAGAGCATGTTTATAAGTTCATTATTCAAGGCAGGACAGCAGCACTTTCCATAATAATACCAAAAGATTTGCTGTGCCTTTTTTTTAACATAAATCAGCACAAATTGGAAAGGAGACAAACAATCAGAAACAACAAGAGCAAGGCCATCCTTGTTACATAACTCCAGCCAAACCTAAAGGGAAGGAAAGCAATGTTACTGAAGCAGATGCTGAGGGAACTTGAAACAAGCTCTTGACCCACTGGATCTGATCCAAGGTAAAGCTAAACACCTTCAGAAACAGAGACTGTCACTCACGGTGGAGAATGTTATTACATTTATTAACACAATAACAATGTTTGGTTTATAGAAATGTAGGACAGGCATGAGCCATTCAGCCCCTGGGTCTGAAGAAGGGGCTCGATCCGAAACGTCTCTCCCGAGATGCTGCCTGTCCCGCTGAGTTACTCCAGCGTTTTATGACTATCTTCACCCCCTCGATCTGTTCTGTCAGTCTGATGGAGTTATTTATCTGCACTTCTGTGTCGCTTGATAGCAGCCAAAAATCTATCAGTCTTAGTCTTGAATGCTTTAATTATTCCACTCTCGTCAGCATTTGTGAGACTACAGGTTTACGGTACGTTATGTGTGAAAAAGGATTCCTGAAATCCTTCAAACACTCTACCTCCACCTCCAGTCTGAAGAAGGGTCCCAACCTGAAATGTCACCTGTCTATTCCCTCCACAGATGCTGCCTGACCCCCTGACTTCCTCCAGCACTTTGTGTTTTGCTCAAGATTCCAGCATCTGCAGTTCCTTGCGTCTTCATGTTTCAAGTTCTCCAGGAATGCTGTCTGTCCCGCTGAGTTACTCCAGCATTTTGTGTCTGTCTCGGGTTGTAATGTACACGTTCGGTGCTCCTTGGTGGCTATTCAAGGGGACTCCTTCAAAGTGCCTTTTTTCATGTTCGTTCAACCTCTTATTCTTTGTTAACACACTGGAGCAAGTTGTTTCTCTTTCTCCACCCAATCTAATCATTCTAAGTGTTTAAACATAGACAGAACTTCTGTCTGTTGAATCCAAGGAGTTAGCACCAGTGTTTGCTAGCCAGCCTCATTGTTTGACCCCCAATTTCAATCATTAATCCCACCTGAAAATAAGAACATCTAAAGGATATGAAGAAAAGTGTGATCATTATTAAGGATTTAAATGAACAAAATTCCATCCGAGTAGCTAAAATCCACAAAGTAAGTTAGATCAGCAGCTACACAGAACTTCACCAGTCATCTTGATGAAGACAGAGATTAAAACTTCATCAAGGAAGAATACAGACAGTGGTGCAGCGGTAGAGTTGCTGTCCTACAGCGCCAGAGACTGGGTTCGATCCTGACCAACCAGCGATCACCAGCACACTAGCTCTATTCCATCCACTGGGGACAATTTACAGAAGCCAATTAACCTACAAACCCGCACGTCTTTGGAAATCCGGTGCTGTCTGTATGGGGTTTGTATGTTTTTCCTGTGACTGCGTGGGTTTTCTCCGGGTGCTCCGGTTTCCTCCCACACTCCAAACCGCGCAGCGTTCTTTTAGCTCACGGTGACTGTGCCAGCACTTGAAAGGAGCTTCCACTTGTTAACACCTTTGAGAACATTTAAACATCTTAAAGCACCCTGTATCCAATTAAGGCACAAGAAACTGCAGATGTTGGAACCTTGAGCAGAACACAAAATGGTGTGTTTTGCTCACCACTGAAGAACACGGATAGGTGACGTTTTGGGTCAGGACCCTTCTTCAGACTCTGGTGAACACGGATAGGCGATGTGTTGAGTCGGGACCCTTCTTCAGACTGCATCTAATGAAATGCTGAAGGGAGGGCAGTCGCCAACTTTGTACAGAGCAAGGTCCACTGTGGCAGCCGGATAATCTGCATTGTTTTCATTGATCTGGGATACCAATAAAAGTAAAACGACCTCATCTTATTTCTCTGCCACTCCCTTGTATTGTTTTATGTTGCTAGCTTTCAAACATTTCTTCAACAGCCTGTTAAATTCTAGTCTCTCAGTAGCAAAGTGCTCCATGCTTCAGTAGCTCACCGCGTGAAGGACAAGCTTGCCACGGCAGGGAACAGTGAGTTAATTTGACTTGGCTCTGTCTGTTGCTGTCCTGAATTAACCTGGATTGCACATATCATCCACACAGCATCTCAGCTTGCCTTACCAATGATGCAGACGAGCATCCCTTGTTCTAAAGTGCTCTAAACATCGTCTCTTTGGGCAGCAGGGAATTTGGCTTCCATTGCGTCCTGCAGAGGAAATTCAGCGAGGAGACTTCATGACTGATTTCCCTCTCCAGCACTTCATCCTGCAGAAAAGTAATTACCTTCTTCTTTCTCTTTCCCCTAGTTATCCAGGCACCCGTCCAATTATTACCCCATGATCAGACAATCGGAGGGCACCGCAGTGACATCAGATTGCAGCTGACACCAACGCTACTGAAGTTTGAAGTCTGAAGAAGAGTCTCAACCCGAAACGTCACCTATCCATGTTCTCCAGAGATGCTGCCTGACCCGCTGAGTTACTCCAGCACTCTGTGAAACGTCACCTATCCATGTTCTCCAGAGATGCTGCCTGACCTGCTGAGTTACTCCAGCACTCTGTGAAACATCACCTATCCATGTTCTCCAGAGATGCTGCCTGACCCACTGAGTTACTCCAGCATTCTGTGAAACGTCACCTATCCATGTTCTCCACAGATGCTGCCTGACCCGCTGAGTTACTCCAGCACTCTGTGAAACGTCACCTATCCATGTTCTCCAGAGATGCTGCCTGACCCGCTGAGTTACTCCAGCACTCCGTGAAACGTCACCTATCCATGTTCTCCAGAGATGCTGCCTGACCCGCTGAGTTACTCCAGCACTCTGTGAAATGTCACCTATCCATGTTCTCCAGAGATGATGCCTGACCCGCTAAGTTACTCCAGCATTTTGTGTCGTTTCTTTCCACTGAAGTTATGCCTGGAATAAACTGAAAATGCTGGAAATGCTCATCAGGTTGGGCAGCATCCATAGAGAGCGAAGCAGAGTTAACGTCTCAGATCATAGACCCTTCGCCCTGTGAGGGTTAGGAAATGAAAGATGAATTCTGCCCAACAAGCTGAGTGTCTCCAGCTTTCGTTAAGTTTAGTTTATTGTCACGTGTTCCGAGGTACACTGAAAAGCCTTTGTTGCGTGCTAACCAGTCAGCGGAAAGACAATACCTGATTACAATCGAGCCATTTACAGTGTATATAATATGCTAAACTAAACTAAAGAGAATAACATTAAAAATGTTTAGTGCAAAATAAAGCCAGTAATCTCTGCATCTCTAAATCTAAATCTAAAGTCCAATCAAAGATAGTCCGAGGGTCACCAATGAGGTAGATAGTAGTTCAGTACTGCTCTCTGGTTGTTGGTTGGATGGTTCAGTTGCCTGATAACAGCTGGGAAGAAACTGTCCCTGAATCTGGACTGTGTTTTGGTTTCAGATTTGCAGCATTTGCGTTTTATTTGATTTTCGGTTTATGAGTGTGCTACCTCCAGCTGACAGAGAATCAATCTTATATATTAGAGCTGATTGAAATGCCAACTGTCCTTTGTAGGCCAGTTGTTAACTTTATTGGCCCATTGGCTTTTAAACTCAGCCATGCAACAACATCTGTTTTCTTGGGCTCTAACCACCTGGTGTATATCCAGCAGGAAATGAACAGGGAGCAGTACAGCTCAGGAACAGTCCTATGGACCCACCATGTATGGCCTGGTCGTGATACCAATCTAATCTAACCCCCATCTGCCTCCATGTCATCTGTATCTCTCTATTCCTTGCCTGTTCTGGTGTCTGTCTAAATGTCTCTTAACCCTTGCTGTTGTTTCTGCTTCCACCACCTCCCCTGGAAGCATGTTCTTTATTTTTGCAGTCTTCTTTGCTTCAGAAATGTTATCTTTAATTTATGTATGATTTAATTATAATTTGCTTTTGTGTGTGTTGAGTCGATTTGACCGTGATGCTGCTACAAGCAAGATTGCTCATTGTATCCGTACCTCACTATAATTGTGCATGTGATAATAAATTTCACTTGAGCTGACATGTCTTTCTCTCTTTTATATCTGATCTAAAGTGCTTACACCTTGCCTTGAGGGCGGCTACGGTGGCGCAGCGGTAGAGTTGCTGCCTTACAGCGCTTGCAGCGCCAGAGACCCGGGTTCCATCCCGACCACGGGTGCTGTCTGTACGGAGTTTGGACGTTCTCTCCGTGACCTGCGTGGGTTGTCTCCGAGATCTTCGGTTTCCTCCCACACTCCAAAGATGTACAGGTACAGTATGTAGGTTAATTGGCTTGGTGTATGTGTAAATTGTCCCTAGTGTGTGTAGGATAGTGTTAACATGTGGGGATCGCTGGTCGGTGCGGACTCAGTGGGCCGAAGGGCCTGTGTCCGTGCTGTATCTCTAAACTAAACTAAATTAAACCAAGATCCTCGGGTTAAATCTATCTCCTTTATGGGAAGAAGTTTACTACTGTTAACCCTATCTATGTCATAGTCATGGATGAATTTCACTCTTACTATGTATAATTATCTACAATGTACTTGATATGCAACATAGAACATTACAGAACAAGAAAAGGCCCTTCGGCCCACAATGTCTGTGCCGAACACGATGCCAAGACCAACTCTAATCTACCTGCACATAATCTATACACCTCCATTCCTACATATCTGTGTGTCTACCCAAAAGTCTCTTGAATGCCACGATTGTACCTTCATCCAGCACCACTCCTGGTGGCACGGTTCATGCACGAAGGAAGTACAAGGAAATGCAGCTGCTAGTTTATAGAAAAACACACAGAGTGCTGGAGTAACTCAGTGGGTCAGGCAGCATCTCTGGAGAACATGGGTGGGTGACGTTTCACAGTGCTAGAGTAACTCAGCGGGTCAGGCAGCATCTCTGGAGAACATGGACAGGTGACGTTTCACAGAGTGCTGGAGTAACTCAGCGGGTCAGGCAGCATCTCTGGAGAACATGGGTCGGTGATGCTTCGGGTTGGGACCCTTCTTCACACCGACTGTGATGAGGGGTGGGGGGGGGGGAAGAGAGCTGGAAGAGAGGTGAGGACGGGACAAAACCTGGCAAGTGATAGGTGGATACAAGGTCAGAGAGGAGAAGACAAAAAGTATGAGCGACAGAACGAGGATAAGAGGCAGCAGCTCTACAAGCTCTGCCAGTGTGCCACCCATTTCTTCCTTGTCGTGATCCAGCTCCATCATCAGTGACTGTGGTTAGAATGGGTCACTAGATCATACTTGGTCAGAAGATGTCTGCCTTTTTATTGACAGATAATTTTGCCTTGTGAACACATTTTGAATTTACTGTATACCCTTTGTTCTGAGTTTATCCAGCCACATCCAGACTATCTCTATTGATTTTGAAAGCACTCAACAATATCGACCAGTCTGGAGTCATCCAGGGCTTGTCAACCACAGCAAATGGGCAAGATAGGAATCAGATCATGCTGGGAATTGCACAACAGGTACAGCAGCAACTATGAAGGAAAAAACAGAGCAGACGGTTCAAATTACAAGACGCACTGGTTTACAAAAAGCCACAAAGTGCTGGAGTAACTCAGCAGTCAGGCAGTATCCCTGGAGGACATGGATAAGTAGTAGTAGCTCTACTCAATAACCAAAAGTCTGTAGTCTCTTGTTGCTCTGGTTTATTTCACTCACATGTTTAAACTATAACGTTGTATTCTTAATGTTTTAATGTTTTATGCTTTATTCTTAATTGTTTACTGTATGTTCGTGTTGTTACTTGCGAGAGGAGCACCAAGGCACATTCCTTGTATGTGTACGTACTTGGTCAGTCTGAAGAAGGGTCTCGACCCGAAACGTCACCCATTCCTTCTCTCCTGAGATGCTGCCTGTCCCGCTGAGTTACTCCAGCATTTTGTGAATAAATACCTTCTCTGGTCAATAAACTTACTCATTCATTCATTCAAGTCAAGTCAAGATTATTTGTCACATACACATACACAATGTGCAGTGAAATGAAAGTGGCAATGCCTGCGGATTGTGCACTAAAAAGAATTACGGTTACAGCATATAAATAAAGTTAATAAGTTACTATAGTGTAGACAAAAATGTAGTGTCTGGAGTTATAAAAGTTGACAGTCCTGATGGCCTGTGGGATGAAACTCCGTCTCATCCTCTCCGTTTTCACAGCGTGACAGCGGAGGCGTTTGCCTGACCGTAGCATCTGGAACAGTCCGTTACTGGGGTGGCAGGGGTCCCTCATAATCTTGCTTGCTCTGGATCTGCACCTCCTGATGTATAGGTCCTGCAGGGGGACCTATTCATTCATTCATTCATTCATAAGTGATGTTTTAGTTTAGTTTAGTTTAGAGATACATCGCGGAAACTGGCCACACCAACCATACTGTTCGTGCGTACAAGAAAACCTCTTCTGGACCAGCACGCAGAGAGACACTACATTCCTGCACCATCTTGCAATTTTAGAGTCTCTGAAAAGTCCAATCTTGGCCCAAGGAAATGTGCAATTTCTTATATTCTCACTCTAAGACCCGTGTCCTGGTGGCTCTGGAGTGATGTGGCCACTGGAGTGATGGAGCCACTGGAGTGACGGGGCCACTGGAGTGACGGGGCCACTGGAGTGACGGGGCCACTGGTGACGGGGCCACTGGAGTGACGGGGCCACTGGAGTGACGGGGCCACTGGAGTGACGGGGCCACTGGAGTGACGTGGCCACTGGAGTGACGTGGCCACTGGAGTGACGTGGCCACTGGAGTGACGTGGCCACTGGAGTGACGGGGCCACTGGAGTGACGTGGCCACTGGAGTGACGTGGCCACTGGAGTGACGGGGCCACTGTAGTGACGTGGCCACTGGAGTGATGGAGCCACTGGAGTGATGTGGCCATTGGAGTGATGGAGCCACTGGGGTGATGGAGTAGGGGTCAGCCTGGCCCAGTGCGATGCGTCGGCTCCCCTCCATGTTGCTCTGTGCAGCTACCACAGGCTGCGCCCAAATCACTCGTACACCCGGCTGCCGTAGGGGCTCTGGCGGCAACCTCCGCTCACACCACGACCCACGAACAACACAAACGTGCCATCCACTGCCTCCAGCAGACACCCATCAGCTTCCATGCACCGAGATCACTATGTCCCGTGCCGATCATGGAACGTTTCTGATGCTTTCCCAGGGCACGGGAAGTGACTTTATGGACCGTTCCCTTCTTGATTCGCCATTACATGGTGTACATCGTAAGCCTACTTTACGTCTGAAGAAGGGTCTCGATCCAAAACGTCACCCATTCCTTCTCTCCAGAGATGCTGCTGAGTTACTCCAGCATTTTGTGTCTCCCTCCTTTACGTGTTGGGGAATATGATGGAAGGAAAATAAGATCCCAGCTAAAGGATGGTTGGAAAAGAGACCTCGCGAATTGACATATATAAATTTAAGAGAGTCATAGGGAACGTAGACTTTTCCCCAGGATGTAAAAATCAAATACCAAAGGGCCTGGCTTTAAGGTGAGATGAGCAAAGTGTAAAGGATATGTACGGGTCAGGTTTTTTACTCAGAGGATGGTGTGTGCCTGGAACCCACTGCTGGGGCTGGTATTTAAGAGCCTTTTAGGTAG
This sequence comes from Rhinoraja longicauda, assembly GCF_053455715.1. NCBI lineage: Eukaryota > Metazoa > Chordata > Chondrichthyes > Rajiformes > Arhynchobatidae > Rhinoraja > Rhinoraja longicauda. The sequence goes on from NC_135989.1 coordinate 17,153,165, forward strand.
GCACATGCATATGCAGGGAAAGGAGAGCTATGGATTATGTGCAGGTAGATTAGAGACGGTCTTAGCATCTTGTGTAAGAAGGAACTGTAGATGCTGGTTTAAACCGCAGGTAAGACACAAAATGCTGGAGTAACTCAGCGAGCCAGGCAGCATCTCTGGAGAGAAGGAATGGGTGGCGTTTCGGGTCGAGACCCAGTCTGAAGAAACATCACCCATTCCTTCTCTCCAGATATGCTGCCAGTCCCGCTGAGTTACTCCAGCTTTTTGTGTCTATCTTCGGTCTTAGCATCATGTTTGGCACAGATATTGTGGATTGAAGGGTCTGTTCTTGTGCAATATTGATCGGTGTTCTGTGGACATGAGGCTTTGAGACTGTTATGCTACGTGATCCATATATACTTCACCGTCAACACAGGGCAGTTCTTACGATGATACATTACCATTAACGGTCTGGAGAGGGGTGAAAAATGTAACATTTTCCACAATGCATATAAATCAGTCAGTGTAATAGGACAAAGTTGTTTGTTTTTTCTTCCCCCTTTGCAATAAAAGGTAATTGATGTATTTAACAGTTTTATAAATATAGTTGAAAATGATTTTTTTAATAAGTGTGTCCAGAGCACCACCTGCGTATAACCTGATTTTAACTCACTGGAAATGATTTTCAAATAAACCATAGTGAATCATTTATTTGCTTCACTGGTGTGCATTAGTCAGTTTCTGCCAATAGAGCTCAATTTAAAGGAGCCTACTTGAATAGCCACCAAGGAGCACCACTGAGGAAACTCAACATGTACATTACAATCCGAGACAGACACAAAAAGCTGGAGTAACAGGCAGCATCTCTGGAGAGAAGGAATGGGTGACGTTTCAGGTCGAGACCCTTCTTCAGACCCAAGACCACAGGCAGTTTTGTGGACAGGTCTGGATCCAGTACCCAGTTCCTTTCTTCCATCGTTCAAGAAACACAATGCAAAACCACCAGCCTGAAGAAGCGCACAACACAAAATGTCACCTATCCATGTTCTCTAGAGATGCTGCCTGACCCGCTGAGTTACTCCAGCACTCTGTGAAACGTCACCTATCCATGTTTTCTAGAGATGCTGCCTGACCCTCTGAGTTACTCCAGCACTCTGTGAAACATCACCTATCCATGTTCTCTAGAGATGCTGCCTGACTTGCTGAGTTACTCCAGCACTCTGTGTAAACCAGCATCTGCAGTTCCTTGTGTCTGCAAACTTCCTCAGTCTTTTACGCTGATTTGAATGAATTCAGGTGAAGAAACTCCAGGCCAGAGGCTAGTATCTAATAATGACTGGCATTAAAGAGGCATCTCTTAATGACTGTGCTCCTGGAATTTCATGTTTAGGAAGGAACTGCAGATGCTGGTTTAAACTGTAGACACAAAAAGCTGGAGTAACTCAGCGGGACAGGCAACGTCTCTGGAGAGAAGGAATGGGTGAGCTTTCGGGTCTGAAGAAGGGTCTCGATCCGAAAAGTCATCCATTCCTTCTCTCCAGAGATGCTGCCTGCCCGCTGAGTTACTCCAGCTTTTTGTGTCTATCCCTGGAATTTTATTAAAGGACTTCCTGTTCCAACATTCTCATCACTGGCCTTTCCACGTCTCTTGTCTTTTACTGCACTAACTTCCATTTGCCCAGTGCAGAAAAGACCATTTGCCCATTAGTCAAATATTCTTTTTTCCGTTTCTGATATTTGTATCATTTATCTTATTTCAAACATTTATTCCTTTACAGGAACTGCATGTCATTGAGAAGATGGCTGTGGAGGCCAAGTTAATAGATATTTTTAAGGTGGAGATTGACAGATTCTTGATTAAATTGGGTGTCAGGGGCTATGGGGAGAAGGCAGGAGAATGGGGTTGAGGGAAAGTTAGATCAGCCATGATCGAATGGTGGAGTAGACCTGATGAGCCAAATGGCTTAATTGTGCTCCTGGAACTTATGAACCAGGGTCTACTGCCTGTCCTTATCTGCAGTTGAGAAGGTGGTGGTGAGCTGCTCATTTGAAGTTACTCCAACTATGCTGTGGAGTAGTGAGTTCCAGGATTTAGATACAGCAAAGATGAAGGATCAGTGATATATGTCCAAGCTACTTGGAGGGGAATCTACAGATGATGAGATATTGTTGCACCTCCCCTTCCTGGCAGTGGAAATGACAGATTTAGAAGTTTATCCAAGTAGCGCTAGCCTCTGATTTTCGTCCGCATTTGCTCACAGCGTGAAGCTGCAGATCAATCTTCATTTCTTGGTGGCATCAGGATAATCCTCAAGAGTTGGTTACTCTACCTTCAGCTCAGGAGGCTTGCTTTCGTGGTGGTGGCCAAGAGCCAAGGACTGTAATTAGAATGGAGTGCAAGGTTTAGATTGTGTAACATGAAGATGGCTACTCAAGTGAGCTGAAGCATAAGAACTATTATGGACGCGATTGGACCAGAAATCTATTTCTGCATTATATGCAATGCACCAATGCTTAAAGAAAAGATGCCACGGGGAAGGTGCCGAACTGGAAATGGCAGGTTCCTCTGGTAGATCTTTGTCTCCATCTCATGGGCAGCAAACAAATTGCTGGAAACAGCGATCAATTTGTAAGAGGGAGAAATTCACAATGTCGGTGTTAATTAATCACAGGAAGTGACAAACCCGCCTAAATTAAAGAAATCACAGGAAAATTACCTTTTTCTTGCGGAACTGACTCATTCACGCTTCTCGTGTAAGAAAATAACTGCAGATGCCGGTACAAATCGAAGGTATTTATTTCACAAAATGCTGTCTGAAATTTCAGTCTGAAGAAGGGTCAAAATTTCAGTCTGAAGAAGGGTCTCGACCTGAAATGTCACCCATTCCTTCTCTTCTGAGATGCTGTCTGACCTGCTGAGTTACTCCAGCATTTTGTGAAATAAATACATTCACACTTCTCGATGTGTTTGATATGTTTCTTTAATAATCTGAAGTCGAGCCGGTTAACTTGTCCAGCTGGTCCATAACCTTTGAAGAAAATAGGCAAATGGATAGTGAGCACTGATGAATAGCACACTTTCGACAACATGGATGTGTATCATTTATATAGCACTATAATGAGACTGTTTCTAAAACTGACACAGCCACACAAGACATCAGAATAAGCTGTCAAAATCCTAATCGTTTTAAAGAAAGACGAAGAGGTACAAAGGGGCAGCATAGTGGCGCAGCGGTAGAGTTGCTGCCTTTATGCACGGGTATTTAGAATTTAGAAGACTGAGGGGGGATCTTATTGAAACATATAAAATTCTTAAGGGGTTGGAGAGGCTAGATGTGGGAAGATTGTTCCCGATGTTGGGGAAGTCCAGAACCAGGGGTCACAGCTTAAGGATAAGGGGGAAGTCTTTTACGGCCGAGATGAGAAAACATTTCTTCACACAGAGTGGTGAGTCTGTGGAATTCTCTGCCACAGAAGGTAGTTGAGGCCAGTTCATTGGCTATATTTAAGAGGGAGTTAGATGTGGCCCTTGTGGCTAAAGGGATCAGGGGGTATGGAGAGAAGGCAGGTACAGGTTACTGAGCTGGATGATCAGCCATGATCATTGAATGGCGGTGCAGCCTCGAAGGGCTGAATGGCCTACTCCTGCACCTATTTTCTATGTTTCTATGTATGTATGGTCTGTATGCTTCCATACTGAATGTTAATGAGGTTCGCTCCTGACTACAAATGCTGTCTGTACGGAGTTTGTACGTTCTCCCCGTGACCGCTTGGGTTTTCTCTGGGTGCTCCCGTTTCCTCTCCAACACCACATACAGGTTTGTGTGCGGGGATCGATGGGCGGCGCGGACCAGGTGGGCCGAAGGGCCTGTTTCTGCGCTGTATCTCTAAATCTAAAAAAAAAAATCTCTGGGTGAAAATGTTTTTCCTCATCTCAGTCCTGAATGGCCGACCCCTTCTTCTTAAACTGTGGCCCCTAGTTTTGGACTCCCCCAACATCGGAGACATTTTTCAAGTTTAAGATAACAGGGTGACATTTGAAGAAAGGGTATTGAGTCATTAATCAGACCAAACACGCGGACAGAAATCTTATGATTCAATATTTACACATGATGGGAGGACCTACTCGCATAGTAATGGCGATAAACAAATAGAGGTAGAGAGGTATGAGCAGCTTCTCATTAGCTCTGAATGTTAGTTCCACTCCCATTGGAGCTGAGGTGCAGCATTGTGCAAAAAATGATTGGGTTTAGGGCAACAGTGTGACGTTGTTCGTGCTGGTATTCACCAAGTAAATGTAAGATGCTCAGATGGATTTGAGATTTGAGATTTGCTCCGCAGACCCTTCAAGTTGACAGTCAAAGGCCACAGTGTGGTTGATAAAACAAATCGCAGATGGTGCAGATCTCTGCATTTCTCTCAGAGTTGGTGTGCAGTGACGATCAAGTCCATGTGACTCCAGATAGATGGAACTGTTCTGTGATTCAGGGTAGACACAAGATGCTGGAGTAACTCAATGGGTCAGCAGAGGGAGCTGTCACAGCTGGCATTTTACATGCGGGTTACTAAGATTTAAGGTCTTGAATTTTATATTGTGGAGTGGATATTACCTGTGCAAAATTTATTTTAACATGATGTAGATTGACTTGTCAGAGCAATGTCTTGATCCAGTGGCAAACAACCCAAATAACTGGAGGCCAGGCCACACAGTGTTGGTGTTAATGCTCAGTAGGTCAAACTGCAGTAAGGTGATGTTGCTTGTGTATGCAAATCCCCCCAAAAGCCATGGAGGAGGGGAGGGGGGCAGGAGGGGCGGGGGGTCGGGGGGACGATAGGGTGCTACACCAATGCAGGAGAGGTTTGGGCCCAACGGGTTCACTTGGTGTAGTATCCCTCTAAAGCTTTAGTATCCATGTACCTATCCGAGTGTCTTTCAAATGCTGTTTATAGTACCTGCCTCAGCTACCTCCACTTGCAGCCCATTCCATATACTTGCCATTCTCTGAGTGAGACTTCTCCCAATAAAACTGTTTACTTTTGCAGAAAAAGTAGATAATCATAACAAAGGGATTATATGCGTAAACTCAATCTCAGTCATTTACATCAATGTGGTCAACAGGCTGGTTGACATCACCCAGTCAACTCCATTCTTGCTGGGAATAGTGTAATCGCTACATGCAGGTTTAAAAAACAAAGGTAGGAAGGAACTACAGATGCTGGTTTAAACCGTAGACACAAAATACTGGAATAACTCAGTGGGACAGGCAACATCTCTGGAGAGAAGGAATGGGTAGGGGTGTCAACTATCTCACTCCCATATACGGGACAAGGTGATATCACCACCCCGCGCCCCACGTGACCTCACCCAGCCAGCGGCCACGTGCTCCCGCTCCACCAATGGTGGCCGCCCGTACCGGGAGGTGGGTTGCTACGCAACCTCCGTAAGGCAGCGCCGGGGCCTCCGGACCTACACTGTCCGAACTTACACTGTCTAAACCTACACGGTCCAGAAGGTAGACACAGGTTTTAACCAGCATCTGCAGTTTTTTTCCTACTACACTGTCTGGACCTACAGTGTCCGGGCCTACAGCGCCCCCCCCCGGGCCTAATACGGGCAAGGGCGGTCAATTTAGCCCAAAATACGGGATGTCCCGGCTAATACGGGACAGTTGGCAACCCTACGAATGGGTGATGTTTCGGGTCGACACCTCGAAGAAGCATTTTGTGTTTAAAAAACAAAGGGACAAGTTGTGGGCAGGGCTCGATTTGGAACAGGACTATTTGTGATACAGCCTATGTCTTTTTAATGGCCTTCAATCCCCAGGCCCAAAACATTTTAGTTCTCTTGCACGTATTTATACTACTGTCTTTTGTATTTTTTTAATAACTTAACCCATGTCTCTCAAACACATTGCAAACAAATTCAATGTTAATTACAAATTTTAATGATATTTTTAATGCAGTTAGTGCTCGTTAAGTTAGTTATTAGAGCCGGGGAATAGGATGCTTTTATTATTTCAGGCACCTATTGCCAGCATGGAGCAATTACAAAGCAAGTACCACAATGCTACCTCCAACAGTGAGGAAAGGACGATTTGCATTTATATAATGCCTTTCATGACCTCAGGATACCCCAAAGTACTTTGCAGCCAATTTTAACACAGCAAGGTCCCACAAACAACAATCAACAAAATTACCACTGGCTTTTATGATGTGGGATGAGGTATAAAAATTGATCAGGACAGCAAGAAGGAATCTCTAGTTCTTCTCCAAAATAATACCATGGGATCTCTTATATACACCTGAGAGGGCAGACAAATTAACGTCACGCCTGAAGGATGGGAGCTGTTTCTGTGCAGCACTCCCTCAGTGCTGAGTGACAACTATCAGGCTCTATTATGGACTCCAATCTCTGAAATGAAACTCGAAGCCACAACGTCTGATTCAGCTCTGAGTACCCCCCACTGAACAGTGCCTCAAGATTAGGGTTGCCTACTGTCCTATATTGGCCTGGACATCCCGTATTCTGGGCTAAATTAGGGACTGCCCTTGACCCGTATTAGGCCCGGGGGGGGGGGGGGGGGGGGGGGGAAACGCTGTTGGCCCTGACGCTGTAGGCCCCGACAGTTTAGGTCCCGACACTCTAGGTTACCGACATTTTAGCTCCGGACAGTCTAGGTCCAGTGGCCCGGCGCCACCTAATGGAGATTGCGTAACAACCCGCCTCCCGGCCTGGGCGGCCGCCATTGGAACAGGAGCACGTGGCCGCTGGCTTGGTGAGGTCACGTGGGACGCGGGGCGGTGACGTCACCTTGTCCCATATTTGGGAGCGAGATAGTTGGCAACCCTACCCAAGATGCATAGAATATACTTCACTGCAGATTTTCTTTCACTTTTCGTGCTGTCTATTTTGTGGCTACTCCCAGTAAAAGTGTCTGTTTGGTACGCTGTTTGGTACGTGTGTCATAGGTTATGGGGAGAAGGCAGGAGAATGGGGATAGGATGGATAGAGCGATCAGCCATGATTGTATGACGGAATAGATGTGAAGGGCCGAATGCCCTAATTTTGCTCCTATCACTTAGGATCTTATGACTTATGATGCTCACCAGAAACTACACTGTGAGCTCCTAATAAAAAGCCTTTCAGCCAGCAGTCTGAGATAGATTTCAAACAGAGATCAGAGATCAAGACTGTCAAGAGTGTTTTGTTTTCATATGTCCCAGATAGAACAATTTTTACTTGCAGCGACACAACAGAATATGTAAACAATAGAGAAAAAAAGTTCAGTGTGTCTATATATACACATACCGACATATATTCAGATTATATATATATATATATATGTGTGTGTATGTGTATGTGTGTGTGTGTGCGTGTGTGTATATAACATATATATATGTTATATATATATGTAACTCAGCAGGTCAGGCAGCATCTCAGGAGAGAAGGAATGGGTGACGTTTCAGGTCGAGACCCTTCTTCAGACTGATATATATACATATATACACACACACACACACACATTAAAAACAAACAATAATAATAATAGTCTAGGTAGTTCAGAGCTTATTTGAGGTTGTAGTGTTTAATAGCCTGATGGCTGTAGGGAAGAAGCTGTTCCTGAACCTGGATGTTACAGTTTTCAGGCCCCTGTACCTTCTTCCCGATGGCAGGGGTGAAATGAGAGGGTGGCCAGTGTGTGTCTCTGATGATGCTGGCTGCCTTTTTGTAATCCTCCTGCATTGATGGCAGCTACACTAATTTGAACACTTACTGTTAAAGAGCCCAAAGCACATTTGATTAAGGAACAGAGAAGGACTGATGTGGCGAAGGCAGATAACATGAAAGCATGTAGCAGAAAGCTTTTGAAGATATCAATATGAAAAATAAAGGAATCAAATGGAAGTTTATTTTGATGGGTTGAATTGAAGTTAACATTGAGGCAGGAAGCCTTAAGGAGTGTAAACACCAACACAGGACGCTCAGAATGAACAGCTTTCATCTCAACTATAACTCATCGTTAGAGAGATTGAAAGAGGCAGCAGCACTGCAAAAATTGCACCTCATGATGAAAATTACCTTGTAATTGTGTCAGTTTCACAAATGGCTTTAATTGTCATTAAAATTTATGGAAAGAGCATTAGGGAAGAAGGGAATTCAGTAGAAACTATAGCAAAATAAAAGCTATAGTTCATTTACATTCCTGAGACTGCAGCAGAAAAATGCAGGCCACTGCTCCAAGATTGCTGGACTGCAGGATGGGCATCTTTTAGCATCAAGCCCTCGGGTGGACATTATTGATCCTCTGGCATCTTTTGAAGAACAATCAAGTTTATTGTCATATGCACCAGTACGGTGAAGTACAGACTGAGGTACAAGTGTGGACTAGCATAAGAAGTATGGGCACAGTGGTAGAGTTGGTGCCTTACAGCACCAGCGACCCGGATTCAATCATGACTACGAGTGTTGTTTAGACGGAGAATGTACGTTCTCCCTGTGACACCATGGGTTTTCTCCGGGTGCTCTGGTTTCCTTCCACATTCCAAAGACGTACAGGTCTGTAGGTTAAATAGCTTTGGTAAGAATTTTAAATTGTCCCCAGTGTGTAGGGTAGTGCTCGAGTACGTGGATCGCTGGTCGGTGGGCCAAAGGGCCTTTTTCCGCGCTGTATCTCTAAAATATACTGAAGTACGAGTCTCTGCATTCGTGGCTGCTGAATATCAGACAACACACAAAAACATAAATTATATTTAAAATTACACATAAATTCTGCACCACAGTCAAAAGGAAAATAAAGACTGTTCACAAACAAGACACTATTGCAAAAACAATTTTAAAAATACAAGTCCACAGTAGGTGTGTTCCATTTAGGGTTGTCAACTGGACATCCCGTATTTTGGGCTAAATTGGTTTGTCCGGTACGGGACCGCCCTTGTCTCGTATTAGGCCCAGGGGGGCGCAGTAGGCCCGGACGCTGTAGGTCCCGACGCTGTAGGTCCCGACAGTTTAGATCCCAACAGTTTAGATCCCGACACTCTAGGTTTTCGACACTCTAGGTTTCCGCAATTTTAGCTCCGGATAGTCTAGGTTCGGAGGCCTGGGCGCCGCCTAACGGAGGTTGCGTGGCAACCCGCCTCCCGGCCCGGGCGGCCGCCACTGGTGGAGCGGGAGCTCGTAGCCGCTGGCTGGGTGAGGTCACGTGGGGCGCGGGGTGGTGACGTCACCTTGTCCCGAATTTGGGAGCGAGATAGTTGGCAACCTTAGTTCCATTACTGAGGTAGAATTAAGGTTGTTCAAGGTTGTTCAAAAACCTGATAGCTTTAATAAAGAGCTGTTCCTTTTGCTGGTGGTGTGGCTTTTCAGGCTTTTGTACCTCGGGCTCGATAGTTGGAGAGAGAAGAGGGACTTACCTAGATAGCGGGCATCCTTGAAGATAAATGCTGCCTTCTTGAGGTACTGCCTCATGTGGATACTCCCAATAGCGGGAAGGGCTGTGTCTGTGATAGATTGGGCTGAGTCCCCCATTCCCTGCAGCCTCGTGTCTTCCTGTGCATTGGGCACGCCCTACTAGGCCATGATTCAACCAGCCAGGATACTTTCTATGGTGCAATAATAGAAGTTTTTCAGGGACTGCTCAAATTCTTTGAACTTCTATGAAAGTAGATGGGCAGGCTTTGTGATTACATTTACATGTTGGACATTTGAAGCAGCTAACTCTCGACCCACCGCCACCCCAATGACAACTGGCACGTGATCGCCCAACTTTCCCCTTTGAAGTTTCCAAGGTGTTGGTGACATTGAGCAAGAGGTGTTGTTGTGGCACTCCTCAACCAGATGTTCTATCTCTCTCCTGTATGCAGAATCATCACTACCCATGATTTTGGCAACAATGGGTTTGATTTAGTTTAGTTTACTTTAGAGATACAGCATGGAAATTGGCCCTTTGACCCATGCCGACCAGCGATCCCTGTGCACTAGCACTATCGTACACACTAGGGGCAATTTACAACTTTTACGAAGCCAATTAACCTACAAATATGTGCCATTTTGGAGTGTGGGAGGAAACCGGAGCACCTGGAAAAAATCCACGCAGTCACAGGGAGAACGTACAAACTCCGTGCAGATAGCACCCATAGTCAGGATCGAACCCGGGTGCCTGGCTCTGTAAGGTAGCAACTCTACCGCTGTGCCACTGTGCAGCGTCATCAGTGAATTTATAGAAGACATTGGTGCTGTGCTCAGCCACACCCATCGGTATAGAGTAGAGCAGGAGGCTAAGCCCACAACCTTAAAGTGCACCCGTTTTGATGGTCAGTGAGGAGGAAATGTTATTACTGATCCACACTGATTGAGGTCTACCAGCGAGGAAGGATGCAGTTGCAAAGGAAGAGTACAGAGATCTAGCTTGGTAATGTGTTTTGAAGGGATGATAATTTTGAATGCTGAGCTGTAATCGATGGACACCAACCTGATGTTTTGGTCTAGAGCAGAGTGGAGAACCGCTGAGAGAGCACTGAGTTGACCAGATGATCAAAACAGAAGGGGTTTCCTATGAGTCTCCGCCAATATTTATCGCTCAACTAGATTACCTGGTAATCAATTTCATTGTTGTTTATGGAAACTATAAAGCTCTAAGTTGTCTGAGACATATAGTGAAAGGATTGAATAAATACATGTGTGTGCTTTCTTTTTTCTAATAATTTATTTAATTCCCTTTCAAATAACGTTACAAGCTATGTTTTGTTATCTCTGTGGGGGAAAAAATCCTTGGACATTTTGCTTTTTATTTTCAAATAATTCCTTAGTTCACATCTCTTGATGTAGATTCAATTGAAATGAACTGACAGAATTAACCCTGTCAAAGTCATTATTGAATAGGACAACTTTTCCAATTGTACAGATCAGAGCTAAAGAAATATATTTGTTTTGGTGTGCTTGCTTTTGGTGATATTGTAGTGTATTCAGAAGAATGGTAAGAGCATAGGATTGTGGTTTAGGGAGATGATAATGAAGATGAATGCAAAACAGATAATGTAGAATGTGTGCAAGGTGATATACAATGCATGCTTCTATAAATATGTAGAGATGATGCAAGGCTGTGGTGTAGATATGTATGGGGTAACGGAGACTGATACTATAGGCTCCATGTCTGGCACTACAACATGGAGAAAGGAGAGATGTTAGAGATAGTCCAAGTGAATTTACGGGCAGGATGGAAGTTAGCGGAAAGCAACATGTTTTGCACAGGTGCAGTTGTTAATATCGCTGAGAAAGAGTTGAGGAATGGTGCTGCTGTACGTTTTGAATAAGGACTGAATGACATAACCAACAAAAAGGCAGGCGTAGTTGCGGCCCATGGCTACATCTTTGACTTGAAGGAAATGAGAGGAGTCAAAAGAGAGGTTTGTTGAGGGTGAGGACTAGTTCCACCAATGCAGGAAAGTGTTAGTAGAGGGGACTGGTTTTGTCTCTTTTCAAGGAAGTACCGGTGGGGCCCAGAGACCTGCCTGGTTGGGAATGGAGGTGCAAAGGAACTGGATGTTCATAGTAAAAATGAGGTGGAAGTGAAAGTTATTGAAAAATTGAAGATTGTGTGAGGCGTCTCAATATGGTCAGAACCGGCTGGACAAGGATGAATAAGATTGATACGAGGTATTAGGAGATGAGTTTGTTGGGACAGGAGCAGGTCGAAACAATGGATGCCCAATTAGTTGATTTTTATGTGGACTTGTACTATTTCTGACACCTCTCTCCCCTTTCTCAATCTACATTGCCCTCCATAATGCTTGGGACAAAGACCCATCATTTATTTATTTGCCTCTGTACTCCACAATTTGAGATTTGTAATAGAAAAAAATCACATGTGGTTAATTAGTGCACATTGTCAGATTTTAATAAAGGCCATTTTTATACATTTTGGTTTCACCATGTAGAAATTACAGCAATGGTTATACATAGTCCCACCATTTCAGGGCACCATAATGTTTGGGACACGTAGCTTCACAGGCGTTTGTAATTGCTCAGGTGTGTTTAATTGCCTCCTTAATGCAGGTATAAGAGAGCTCTCAGGACCTAGTCTTTCCATCATCTTTGGAAACTTTTATTGCTGTTTATCAACATGAGGACCAAAGTTGTGCCAATGAAAGTCAAAGAAGCCATTATGAGACTGAGAAACAAGACTAAAACTGTTAGAGACATCAGCCAAACCTTAGGCGTACCAAAATCAACTGTTTGGAACATCATTAAGAAGAACGAGAGCACTGGTGAGCTTACTAATCGTAAAGGGACTGACAGGCCAAGAAAGACCTCCACAGCTCCACAGCTGAAGAATTCTCTCTATAATAAAGAAAAATCCCCAAACACCTGTCCGACAGATCAGAAACACTCTTCAGGAGTCAGGTGTGGATCAAAGTCCGATCAAAGATAGTTCAAGGGTCACCAAAGAGGTAGATGGTAGATAGACACAAAATGCTGGTTTTTGAGTAAATCAGCGGGTTATCCAGCATCTCTGGAGATAAGGAATGGGTGATGTTTCGGGTCGAGACCCTTCTTCAGACCCTGAAGTCACCCATTCCTTCTCTCCAGAGATGTTGCCCGTCCCGCTGAGTTACTCCAGCATTTTGTGTCTATAACCATATAACATTTTAGTCTATCTTCGATGTAAAGCAGCATCTGCAGTCCCTTACATAGATACATAGACAATAGGTGCAGGAGTAGGCCATTCAGCCCATCCAGTGAATTGGCCTCCACTGCGTTCTGTGGCAGAGAATTCCACAGATTCACATCTCTCGGGGTGAAAAAGTTTTTCCTTGTCTCTGTCCTAAATGGCCTACCCCTTATTCTTAAACTGTGTGACCCCTGGTTCTGGATTCCCCTAACTTGGGGGACATTTTTCCTGCATCTACTCTGTCCAATGCTATTCACATACTGTCCTCCTATTCACATACAAAGCCCTAAACGGGCTTGCCCCCCACTATATCAAAAATCTTCTAACCCACCACTCCATCTCCAGGTCCCTCAGGTCAGCCGACTTGGGGCTACTGACTATCCCGCGGTCTAGGCTTAAGCGCAGGGGTTTTGCGGTTGCAGCTCCTAGACTGTGGAATAGCATCCCTCTCCCCGTCAGAACTGCCCCCTCCATCGACTCCTTTAAGTCCAGGCTCAAAACCTATTTCTAATCCCTAGCGTTTGAGGCCCTCTGAGCCAGCACCGCCATTCAATGTTATCATGGCTGATCATTCTCAATCAGTACCCCGTTCCTGCCTTCTCCCCTGACTCTGCTATCCTTAAGAGTTCTATCCAGCTCTCTCTTGAATGCATTCAGAGAATTGGCCTCCACTGCCTTCTGAGGCAGAGAATTCCACAGATTCACAACTCTCTGACTGAAAATGTTTTTCCTCATCTCAGTTCTAAATGGCCTACCTCTTATTCTTAAACTATGGCCCCTTGTTGTGGACTCCCCCAACATTGGGAACATGTTTCCTGCCTCTAACGTGTCCAACCCCTTAATAATCTTATACGTTTCGATAAGATCTCCTCTCATCCTTCTAAATTCCAGTGTATACAAGCCTAGTCGCTCCAGTCTTTCAACATATGATAGTCCCGCCATTCCGGGAATTAACCTAGTAAACCTACGCTGCACGCCCTCAATAGCAAGAATATCCTTCCTCAAATTTGGAGACCAAAACTGCACACAGTACTCCAGGTGAGGTCTCACTAGGGCCCTGTACAACTGCAGAAGGACCTCTTTGCTCCTATACTCAACTCCTCTTGTTATGAAGGCCAACATTCCATTGGCTTTCTTCACTGCCTGCTCTACCTGCATGCTTCCTTTCAGTGACTGATGCACTAGGACACCCAGATCTCATTGTATGTTCCCTGTTCCTAACTTAACACCATTCAGATAATACTCTGCCTTCCTATTCTTACCACCAAAGTGGATAACCTCACACTTATCCACATTAAACTGCATCTGTCATGCATCCGCCCACTCACACAACCTGTCCAAGTCACCCTGCAACCTCATAGCATCTTCCTCACAGTTCACACTACCACCCAGCTTTGTATCATCTGCAAATTTGCTAATGGTGCTTTTAATAGACAATAGACAATAGACAATAGGTGCAGGAGTAGGCCATTCAGCCCTTCGAGCCAGCACTGCCATTCAATGCGATTATGGCTGATCACTCTCAATCAGTACCCCGTTCCTGCCCCATTAATCCCTTAATCCAAGTCATTAATGTATATTGTAAATAGCTGCGGTCCCAGCACCGAGCCTTGCGGTACCCCACTAGTTACTGCCTGCCATTCTGAAAGAGACCCATTTATCCCCACTCTTTGCTTTCTGTCTGTCAACCAATTGTCTATCCATGTCAGTACCCTACCCCCAATACCATGTGCTCTAATTTTGCCCACTAATCTCCTATGTGGAACCTTGTGCCAAAGTGCTGACCTGCTGAGTTACTCCAGCATTTTGTGAATAAGAATGTTATATGTTTCTCTCAGATCTCCTCTCATCCTTCTAAATTCCAGTGAACACAAGCCCCAGTCGACCCATCATATGATATGACAGTCCCGCCATTAACCTGGAGAGCCTTGGGGGGGGGGGAGGGCTGCACTCCCTCAATAGCAAGAATGTCCTCCCTCAAACTCCAGGAGGAATGGTGGAACATCTGCTCTCAGTAGTCCAGCACTGCTCTTCCAACCCTCGCCCCCCTCACGGACCTGACTCCCGCCGCCATCCGCACCGACTTTTCCCCGTCATCGCCGTCGATCGGTCGCCGCCAAAGTTACTAGAGCGGAGCAAGATGGACCACTCCGTCGAAAATCATGTCGTAGTACGCAAGGGAGCCATTTTAGTAAGCAAAACCCGCCGTCCGCTCTGCCTCTCGCAGTGTTTTGGGGGGAAACAGTATGGGTGATGACACCATTAAAATGCAGAATATATCTCATCGATCAACTCACAGATTTCCGTTATTTTTTTCTTTTTAAATGTTCCTGCCTACTAAAATGGCGCCCGGACCTACCGCGCGTGTCAATAAAGTTGGGAGGGGGGGGTCCGCTCTCGCGAGGCCGATGACGCCGGTATAAAGGCGCGCGTTGGCGGGAGGCGCGCAGTGTGAAGGGAGGCGGCCGGCGGAGGCAAGCGGGAGCTCGGCGCTTGCCTGCGGCCACGGAGCGCGGGCCCCCCAGTGGAAACAGGCAGATAACCGCCCCTTTCCACCACACAAACACCCCCCCCCCCCCTTCCTCCCTCCATCCATCTCTTGCTCCCCTCACTCACAATGGCCAAAGTGCAAGTGCTGAACGTGGTGGTCCTGGACAACCCATCTCCCTTCAACAACCCCTTCCAGTTTGAGATCACCTTCGAGTGCATCGAGGACCTGCCGGACGGTGAGGGCCCGGGCGACAATTGGCGCCTTTGTGGGTGGGTTGGGGGGGGGGGGGGGGGGGGTTGATCAATGGAGACCGGGTTGTCAATCTGTCGTTATGGCGCGCCTCGGGCCACAGCGACCACTTGCCCACTTTGTGCATCGTCCATCTACTTATTGTTCTGTTTTGTTCTTTTTTTCTGCCCTGCCTCTTTTAGATCTAGAGTGGAAAATTATCTACGTGGGTTCTGCGGAGAGCGAGGAGCACGACCAGGTGCTGGACTCGGTGCTGGTGGGACCTGTCCCCGCTGGACGTCACATGTTTGTGTTTCAGGTATTGCAATGGTCGTCTGTGGTCAGGCTACAATGCACAAAATAAAAAAAACTGCATGCAAGAATGAACCCTGTCTTTGAGCATTTAGTCCATCTTTGGAATGCATAACTTTCGTTTAGAATTCGCGCCTAAAACTATTTCATTATCATTCGTGACCGCAGGTGTTCTGATCTTTTGCAGGAACTCACTGGCTTTGTGTAGTTTTGCTGTTGGTTATTGTCCTTCATCTGTTAAGACCAAGTGGACCCCTTGGGCCCAAACCTCTCCTGCATTGGTGCAGTACTCTGTCCTCCCCCCCCCCCCCCCCTCTCTCTCCTCTCCCCCTCCCCTCCTTTTAAACTTTAAAATGTGAATAACTTAAAAAATATAACACCGATTTCAACAAAACTACTTGCATTATCACTAAAGTGACAATGGTGAGTAAGGTGGGCCTAAAATTGTCGCGCTATCGTGTACCGTTTTGGCTGAAGTTCAATCACAAACAAGATAATAAACGAGAGTTTTAGTATATAGAATGTGGTGGAATCGCATTTGGTCTAAATGCATCCCAACAGTTTTATTTCATCTCTTGTTGTAGTTTAATTGTGTTATGTCATGTCACTTTTAAACTGGTGATGGTTTTGTTTAACTCTACTCCCTGGTTGACGAATTATAGAACAAGAATAATATTGTAATGTTATAGAGCAGGTAAATAAAACTACAGTATTGGATAAATTAATTGTCATGTGGAACATGCATAGGTGACATTTTGGGATTGGGATCCTTCAGTTCAGGGCCTGATCTTCTCAGTTGCTCCCTCACTTTTTGTCTTTTTATTTTTTGTAAACTAACATTTGTTTCTGTTATGCATGTAAATGGACCACAGCAAGTAAACTGAAGGCTGGAAGTTCTCTATAGGTCAGGCAGCATATGGCGAACAGATGAAAGGTTATTAGCCCAGGATCTTAACTGTTTCCCTCTCTCTCTCAAATGCTGCCTGAGCTGTGAGCTGTGTTTTTTTTTTGAAGAGCTGAATTTGCTTTTGGTTTTAGTTGACATTAATTCAGTCCTGTTTTGTGCCTGAATAATCATAATAAGATATGTTTTTAATGTTATTTCTGCTTTTGTTAACACTCAGTGGTCTATTGTGTTAAGAGTTGCTGAATAACACTGGAAGCTTTACAGTTGTGTTTGGCTATCCCTTAGATGGTAATCTAAATTAAAATTGATTTTGGACTGAGTATGTACAACTTTCAGAGCAGGCTTCCAATGTAATCAAATGTCAATTTGTTGATTTTTGCCAAAATTTGGTAATGAAAAGTTGTATGTCCTGTGGTAATTGCAAGTCAAAGGGAAACTGTAAAATTTAAAGCTTTTCTGAATAATAGCTAGTAACCTTGTTCCTTTCCCTATTTGTGCACTGGGTTGATACCAGGCAACTGGCTTCCTCTAAATACTCCAATGATACAGCTCTTGCTGCCCCACAGAGTAGAGAATTCCAAATTACCTGCCCTCTTGAGATGCTCCACTGGTAAAAACGTTTTGACATTCAAGGCTGCTTCTGGTAATCATTAAGTAAGATTAATAAATCAAACTGATTTATAATAATATCTAAAAATAGAGGCTACTTGAGTTACAAATCATCTCACTATAGAAAACTGTCTCCACCAATTTCCCCCATACATTTTTTTAAACATTTTTCAAGCTGGTAATAATATGTTCAAGCTGGTTATAATAACATGTTTTGTGTTATTAATGACTTGATATTCCATTAGACACAATGCTGGAGTAACTCGGCAGGTCAGGCAGCATTTCTGGAGAGAAGGAATGGGTGGTGTTTTGGGTCGAGACCCTTCTTCAGACTCTTATTCCATTAGTTTTATTTGGATGATGTTAGAGATTATTCTGAATTGAGCGGATTGCAGCAAGTGTATGCAGAGCAATACAACAAAAAATGAATCCTAGTGTAATCTGGAATCTGTAATGAATGAATCCTAGTGTAATCTGTATCTCAAATACAGATTTCAATGTTAATATATCACCCCTGGATGGGCACACGAGTTTGAAAAGCAGTTTCTGATCTTGTCTCTTGCATGTTAAGGCAAGGTTTGTACTGTAAAATGTTTACACTGAATTAATCTTGCTGTTCAGTATATGCAGGTCATCGGATGCATATTGTTGACATAGCGGAATTCTTATTGCACAAATTAGATGCATAGTTTCTTATCTTGGTATTGTGAGCTTTTGAATTTTAATTATTGTTAAAGTGGATTATTGAGTTAATGTGGTGCACTAACTTGTGTACTTCAATGTCCATGATTAATAGACCTAGTCTGTAGTAGTAGGTTAAGTGAACTTGCCAGTTAGTAAGCTCCAGTTCTGATATCAATGATGTTTATTGATTTAACTGCACTTTCCACTGGTTATTTTCAATTTTAAAAATGTCTCCCACATTGCCTCTGCATGCACCTTTTGGTAATTATTACAGTCATTGAAGGTGCTGCACCACTTTTCCTTGTATCTCTGTTCCTAGCAGTCCCACTTCTTCTCTAACAACATTGTTAATAGGAGCAGGGGAGACCACGGCTTTACTTAGTGCTGCTAACTTGTAATGTCTAAAATGTTGGCTGATATGCAGGCAGTGACATTTTCAACATTTGTGAACAACTTTCAGCGGTTCCTCCTGGTAGGTGACTAATTATAGCAGATAATATACAGTTAGTGCTTGTTGTTATTGATTAATACTGAATTTTCTTTTGCATTTTACCTTTTTTTTAAACACTTAGTCCAAGAAATTCTGATGTGCTGAAGCTCTCTTCCTGCAACAAAAGATTGGCTCCCATTAATTTTCTTTTTTGTTTTCCCATGGCTGATAATTTTTCTTAAGAAAGCAAGGATTTTGCTTGGTGAATGTCAATTTCCTAGAAGGATATTGAGTCTTTAAAAACCGTCAAATATTTAGCATGTTTATTACCCCCCAGGATTGAGGGTTTGGAGGTTGAGTAATTGATGGCTATACCCAAGATGACATTTTTTTGTGCATATTGGAGGATTCCAGAGCTGAACTGTTCATATTTTGCACCAAAATTGCAAACGGGAGATTGTTTTGTTTTTTTAAAAAGAGATAGAGCGCGGAAACAGGCCGTTCGGCCCACCGAGTCCACACCGCCCAGCGATCCCCGCACATTGACACTATCCTACACACCCTAGGGACAATTTTTACATTTACCCACTCAATTAACCTACATATCTGTACGTCTTTGGAGTGTGGGAGGAAACCGAAACTCTCTGAGAAAACCCACGCAGGTCACGGGAAGAACGTACAAACTCCGTACAGACGGCGCCCGTAGTCAGGATCGAACCTGAGTCTCCGGCGCTGCATTCGCTGTAAGGCAGCAACTCTACCGCTGCGCCACCGTGTTTTAAAGGCTGCAGGGGAATCATTTGTGGATATTTAAAAATATAACTGAGTTTGGGTTTGAGTCGTATTGCAATCTTGGGTCATTGTAGCAGAGTGAGTTTGGCTTTTAATATCTCTATCAAATAACTCAACATAAACATGGAGCTTGGGTTATATGTATTGTGTAGATTTCTAAATTGTACAAATAACATTGTTCCCATTTGCTTTTTCAGGCTGATGCCCCAAATGCAAGTCTTATTCCAGACGCTGACGCAGTTGGTGTGACTGTGGTGCTCATCACGTGCACGTATAGAGATCAAGAGTTTATTCGCGTCGGCTATTACGTGAATAATGAATATACTGATCCTGAATTAAAGGAGAATCCACCAATGAAACCAGACTATGCCAAAGTAAGAGCCGCGGAAATTCATTGTTTTTGTAGTTTGAAAACAAAATTGAAAGTCACTGCTTTTAAAATCAGTATACCAATAGCAAACATTTCTAGTGAATACCTTGCTAATCCTATTTGCTCTGTGGCCTACATGGCTAGAGAATAAGAACACTGAATAGGACTTGAAACTGCTAGATTTTTGAGACATTCGGACAATTTCTTTTCAGCAAGTAAAAGTCTGCTGTATGCATCCCAAAGTGCAGGATCCGTATATTCGATGCCCTATGTCTCTCGATTGCTTCATTGCCTTGCTCATTCATAGGATCATAAATGGTCATTGGGAGATTACCGTTTGGGCCATTGAATCCGTGCCAGTTCCTAGCAGAGTAATTTAAAGGTTTTCCTCCCTTGCTTGTATTTGCCCCAAACCTTCTAGAAAACAGAAAATAGGTGCAGGAGGAGGCCATTTGGCCCTTCGAGCCGCACCACTATTCATTGTGATCATGGCTGATCATCTACAATCAGTGACCCGTGCATGCCTTGAATTCTGTCCTTGATTTTTTTTTTTAAGGCAACTTCCATCTTCACATAACGTATCTAAGCAAGTTGTTAAATCTACTTTGCCTCAAGGGGAACAACCAGGCCACCTCCAGTCTTGCCTTGGAGCCTGGCCAGTATTTCAGAATAAGGAAAGGAGTCCTCCAAGACTCTACCTTTTAAAGTCATATGCAGATATAGCTCTTCACTACTTAATAGCCCATTTATTTGATGCATTTAATATAAATTGACATTGTTCCATTTAATTTTGCCAAAATAATGTGCCCTTTTCAGTGAACCCAGTTTTTGACAGTCCTGATGAAGCTTGGTCAGGGCAACTCTTCCAAAATTGGACTTTGCATTCGTAGTCCTGGAACATCTGCCCCCCCCCCCTTTTATCAATGAATACTTTTGAAGTGAGGTAGTCAGATGCATGGGAACAGGCCAACCATCAACCAAACATTACGCTAATTCTACATTTATTCTCATCAAAATCCAGATTCCACTGCTCCCTACATACTGGGGGCAATTTACAGAGGTCAATAATGAGCATCTTTGGGATGTGGGAGAAACCTGAGAACATGGAGGAAATCCATATCTCACAAATGGAAAATGTGCAAACTAGTGACTCACCTGAGTTCAGGGTTTAATCCAGATCTCTGGTGCTGTAGTTCGACCAGCTGTGCTGCTGCCATTCAATCCTTGGATCGTTTGTCTATCCAAAGGCAGACTGGACCTCCCCCCACCCTGTCTAGAAACAGTCCTGTCTAGAAACCGAGTCTTCATTTTCTTCCCTCGCTGTATCAAGTAGCACGTTTGTATTTTACCGTGGCTAACATTCATGCTTTTGCAGATGATGGCTGGGAGCACTATGGCATTAAAGGTGCATTTGAACACAGGCCGCTAACTTTGATAACTTTAATATGTGTGAATAGTCTAGTTATGATGTGTGCATTGGTATCACCGGCGCTGAACCTGTTTTTCTCTCCTTGCTCTCTAGCTCCAGCGAAATATTTTGGCTTCAAATCCAAGAGTTACAAGGTTCCACATCAATTGGGAAGGCGTTAGTGAAAAAATGGAAGATATTGAGAATGTTGACCCAAGTTCAAATGCAATGCTTCCTCCCACCTGTACACCCCTGAAGGGACTTGGCGCAGGAGGTGCACTGAGTATAGTTCCGGAGAATTCAATGGACTGTATGTGAAACCACCTGGTGACTGCATTGAAATGGACGATATTTTTTTACCCAGGTGTTTGTTAGCTTTTGGATTAAATTGAAAGGAGTATCTGTCCTACTTCACTATCCCAGATGGCATTAAATCAGCAAAAGGAGTGCAAGGTGTGCCAGTTCCCATTCTGGGTCCACAACAATTGCAGTGGTTATAACTGCCATCGGTGATTTATGGTGAGCTGGTTTCTTTTGCCCAAATGATGGTTGTTGGTAAAATTCAGTTGGTGTTTGTTGTAAATTAGCCAGAAATAAATGTGTAACTGCAGAACTTGTTTGTGGTTTTGTTTATGCTGTGCAAGTCCAGGACAGGTTTGGGGTAAGGGGCAGGGTTGGATAAGTCTGGTTTGTTGAATGTGTTTAATGCCTCTAAATTAGAACCAAAAGCTGGTCATTTTGAGAGCTTCAGTTACCTACTGACTAGATGAGCTATTGCCACTTTGTGGTCTCAGCAATGATACTTGGAACTATCAAAAGATGTGGAGTTGCCATATCCAACAATGCAACTCAGTGTAATATAACCTGGGAGTTTAATTTGGTTGTATGAATATCAGCTTCCCAGTGAAATTGTCTTCAGAATCTTTCTGAGGAAACTATTTTGTAACTTTTAATATGTACTTTGTAAATCGTGATCCAAACCTACTTGCATTGACTCTATTAGACGAGAGAATTAAAAATGTTTAAATTCAAAAGACAAACTTTATAAAATATTGGTTCTGAAAACTGCAACCATTTTTTTTACAAATGTTAGTGACGTAGAATTGTATTGTCTTGCTTTGCCTGAATAAAAGCACTTGTAAATGCATTTGTGTCTTTGAGGTGTACTGTGATACTCTACCTGTGTAAGGAGTTCCTTCAAAGATTCTTTATCACATTAACCCTGGTGGGAATACTGGTATTTTGGATTATTGTTTCTGTAACAAATGACATAGTAAATTAGAAACCAATTCTCTGGTGACAAGGTTCACTTTTCATTTGGTAAGTTTATTTGTATAAATCCTTATCTTTTGCAATAACTTTTTTTTAAACCTAACATTTTGACAATTGTCATTCCAAAATTCTGGGACCAGAATAGCAGCATACAAGTCTATCTAGAGCTCAATTCATTTTGTTTATTTTCACAGGTACAGTGAAGTTTTTTTTTTGCTGCATGCTATCTAGTCAGCAGAAAGACTATCTTTGATTACAATCAAGCTGTCCAGTGTATCAATAAAGGGAATAACACTTAGTGCAAGATAGTCTAATTAGAGATAGTCTGAGGGTCTCCAATGAGGTAGATGATAGCTCAGGACTGCTTTTGAGTTGGTGATGGATGTTCAGTTGCCTGATAACAGCTTGGCAGAAACTGTCCCCGAATCTAGAGGTATGCATTTTCACACTTCTATGCCTCTTACCTGATGGGAGGGGAGAAGAGGTAGTGCCTGGGGTGAGACTGGTCCTTGATTATGCTGGCAGCCTTGCTGAGGCAGCGTGAAGTGTAGATGGAGTCAATTTAAGCGAGGCTTGTTTGCGTGATGGTGTGGGCTGCGTCCACAATTTCTATGCAATTTCTTGAGGTCTTGAATGGAGCTGTACCAAAACCATGCTATGGTGCCTCCTAATAAAATGCTTTCTACGGTGCACTTAAGAAGTTCGAGTTGTTGGAGACGTGGCAAACTTCCAAAGGCTTCTAAGAGAGGAGAGATGTTGATGTGCTTGGTCAAACATCATCAAAAGTGTTTAATTGTCATATGTACCAAAACAGAACAATGAAATTCTTACTTACAGCAGCTCAACAGGTTTGCAAATGCAGTACTCAATAGATGACATAACAAACAAAATAATTCAATACATCAAACCCCCAATACAGTGCAAAACAAAAGCCGACACTCCCAATCTTGTTTCTCTGGGGAAAAAAGAAGGATCTCTGACCAACTGTGCTGCCATTAGTTTTCCAGAACCTCTTGAACTTATGCAAGGTGGAAGACCATCTAAAACATGCACTGCCCACTT
Organism: Rhinoraja longicauda; assembly: GCF_053455715.1. Lineage (NCBI taxonomy): Eukaryota > Metazoa > Chordata > Chondrichthyes > Rajiformes > Arhynchobatidae > Rhinoraja > Rhinoraja longicauda. Next base: position 17,176,377 of record NC_135989.1, read on the forward strand.
CACCCATCACTCTTGCTATAACTCCCAATCTGACTGTACCTTGATTTTAAAATGCTCATTTTTATTTTCATATCCATTCCAATTCTGTAACCTCGTCCACCCTTGGCATCCTCTGAAACTACTTGTCTCTTTCAATTCTGGCCTCTCAGTCATCCCCTATTTATTCACTATCATTAGTTGCCATTTGCCTTGGCTTTATGCTGCTCTGCAGTTCCACTATACCCTCCCTGCCCCCATTTTATGCACCTCTACCGCACCCTCCTCTCCCAATCTCTTTAAACCACTTTTTTAAACTAATCTTTTGGAAACATTTGACTCGGTGACAAATTGTATATGATAATTGTCCTGTGAAGGCGCATTGGACATTTTACCAGATATTCTTCTATACTCAATGCAATATAAACCCGTATATAACATTTTCCATACTTTAAAACATATAGACCCAAGGTTAGCCTAATGCATCTGCCATGTACCCCCACAAGAGCAATATATCTTTCACCTGATTTGGTGCCCTGAACTCTATTATCCTAAGTAGGGTGCAACAGCTTTATCTAACTGTAACATGGCTATCAGCCTTTACATTCCACGCCTCTTGAGATAAAGGCCAACATTCCATTTGGCTTTTTGTGATGTAATAGAAAGACAGTAGGCAAATGCTGTCTGACATTCATGGTAATTAGCACCATTTTCAAGTCTCCAATCAAGCTATGGAGAAATCTACACCCAATTGTGGAGTCTTTTCCTGGCCAATATAGAGTATGCAGTCTCTCTCCATAGAGTTCAGAGGGCTTAGATATAAGTTTATAGAATTTAGGCACCCTGAACCAGAGTTTAACCAGCTAAATCACTACGGCTTGCCAAGGCTTCTTTCCGTTGGTTATCCATTCTTCTGATGGACAAATCTGATTATGAAGCAGTAGGTAAGTAATGGTTGTCAAATTATTTATGTGGGATTCTTCTGATAGATTGGTCTGCTCACTAGACCATTGGGTTAACCCAGGGTTATTCTCCTGATGGGCTATGCTGCTCCTTGGATACCAGTGTTTAGTTGTTTTTCATATGAAAATGGTGGAGGGAAGAGAGCATGACAATATCGAAATGGTTGAAGCAAGTGCTAATGGCTGACTAAAAACATTATGCCAAGAGGCAAAGCATTTTGATGTCGAGGCAAAACACCGTTGACTGGCTGAAAGCATGATGTCAGAACATTAATCACAAAGAGTGGCATCGATTCCGCAGGGCTCGGTGCTGGGGCCTCTACTCTTCATGGTTTATATATAAATGATTTGGATGAGATGAGGGAATTGAAATTTTGCAGATGATACGAAGGTAGGTCGAGGGTAGGTTGTGTAGAGAAAGCAGGATCCCTGCAGAAGGACTTGGACGGGTTGGGGGAGTAGCAGACGAAGTACAGCATAGCAAAGTGTAGAGTCGTGCATTTTGGTAGTAGGAATAAAGGCGTAGATTATTTTCTAAATGGGGAGAGAATTCAGAAATCAGAGGTGCAAAGGGACTTGGGAATGCTGGTGGAGGATTCCCAAAAAGTTATTTTGCAAGTTGAATCTTGTAACGAGGGCGAATGCAATGCTCACATTTTGAGAGGGCTACAATATAAAACCAGGGATGTAGTTAGTGCTGAGGCTTTATAAACCACTGGTCACACTGCATTTGGAGTATTTTGAGCAGTATTGGGCCCCATATGAGAGGAAAGATGTGCTGGCTTTGGAGATGTTCCAGAGGCAGTTTGCGCGAATGATCCCAAGAATGATTGGTTTAACTTATGTTGAGTGTTTGGCGGCACTGGACCTCTAGAGGCAGAGATTGACTGGTTCTTGATTAGTACAGGTGTCGGGAATTATGGGGCGACGGCAGGAGAATGGGGTTGAGGGCAAAGATAGATCAAGCGTTATTGAATGGCAGAGTAGATTTGATGGGCCGAATGGCCTTATTCTGCTCCTAGAACTTGCGAATTTGTGTCGCAGAATAGGGACAAAGTAACTAATATTTGTTTGTAATCCTGACAGACAAGGAACTGCATACGCTTGAGTCTTGAGCAAAAAACAAGTACTGGAGCAACACAGTGCTTCTGTGGAGGGAATGTGCAGGCAATGTTTCAGGAGGGACAGTCGGCAGACTGATGGGAGGGGGGGGAGCTGGAAAGGAGTGGTGGGGGCAAGTGATGGGTGGCTAAGTTTAAGGGGTGGTTGAATTGATTGATAGATAGTTAAGAGTACATGATAAATGCTAGAGGCTAGAAGGATGCAAAAAAAGTGTCAGATAAGGAAAGAGGAGGGAAATGGACAGGCGGAGGGAGGTATATGTGTGGAATATAATGGGGAGGGGAGACTGGTGAAAGAGGATAAAAGGAATATGGGGAACTCTGGGATTACTCATCTCCCATTTCAGAGTCCCATAACTACCCTCTCCCACATCTGGTATCTCTGGCTTAACATTTCACTCTTCTGACACTATTTTATCTCCTCTTCACCTCTACTCTTTATCATTAACTCCATCCATCTGCCAATGAAATCCCTCTCACCTGTATGCACCATCACATGCTGGGTTTTGGCCTGTCCTAACCTCACTTTAGCAGCTTTCTTTCCCGCCCAGTAAGTCCAATCAGTCTGAAAAAGGGTTCCAACCTAAAATGAAGTCTGTCCATCCCTCCACAGATTCTGCCTAAAATGCTCAGTTCTTCGAGCACTTTGTTTTAATCAAGATTCCAGCATCAGCAGTTTATTGTGTCTGAGTTCTGTCATCACTTAATAGTGAAAGGCCTGGATAGAGTGAAGGTGGAGAGACTAGGACTGGAGGCCATAGGCTTAGAATAAAAGGACCTACCTTTAGAAAGGAGATGAGAAGGAATTTCTTGAGTCAGAGGGTGATGAGTCAGGAATTCATTGGCACTGACGGCCGTGGAGGCCAAGTCAATGGATATTTTTAAGGCAGGGATTGACATTCTTGATTAGTACGGGTGTCAGGGGTTATGGGGAGAAGGTAGGAGAATGTGGTTGAGAGAGAGAAAGATAGGTCAGCCATGATTGAATGGTGGAGTAGACTTGATGGGTTGCATGGCCTTATTCGGCTGCAAGACCTTGTGAACACTTTGTTTTTTGCTTGCAATCCAGATTTGGGCGCACAACATTGTTGGCATGAGTTCAAATTCCAACATCTCAGCTCGAAAACTGAAATTGACAATGGAGTAGGATGGAATTACACGTTAGTATCATTAATGATGATTTTTAAAAACAGCAACTAGTGATTGAAAAAACCTCTGATCCAGTCTTGTGCTGTCAAGGAGGGAAATCCACCCTCACTTCACCCAGTCTATACGTGACGCCGGGTCCATTGTGATACGTGATGTGGGTAGGAAGGAACTACAGATGTGTCGGAAAGAACTGTAGATGCTGGTTTAAATCAAAGGTAGATACAAAATGCTGGAGTAACTCAGCGGGTCAGGCAGCATCTCTGAAGAGAGGCAATAGGTGGCGTTTCGGGTTGAGTCTTCAGGGTCTGACCAGTAACTTGACTCATTCCTTCTCTCCAGAGATGCTGCCTGTCCTGAGTTACTCCAGCATTTTGAATTGAATTTAATATGCTGGAGTGGTTTTCTCTTGTAGCTGGTGATGTCTTATAAGCCCTTCCACACTGAAGATGAGTCATTAGCTGAGAACTTGCTCCTCAACTTCTCAGAGTACTTTTCCTTGGCAGCTCTGATTCCTCTTCTCAACTTGTACTTGGCCTGCCTGTAGAGGTCTGCATCCCTGCTCCTGTAGGCCTCATCTTTAGACTGGCAGAGCTGTCTTGAGTTCTGCTGTAAACAAGGCTTGTCGTTGTTTAACCTTGTCCGGATCCTAGGGGGAAATGCAGCTGTCCTCACAAAAGCTGGTATTTGATGTCCCAGTGCCTGTATATTCATCGAGGCTTGTGGTTGCATCCCTGAACACATTCCAATTTTGTGTCTATCTTTGGTGATGTGTGATACACCGATCAGCCATAACATTTTGACCACCTGCCTAATATGCTATTTGTCCTCCTTGTGCAGCCCCATACGCAGCAGGGTGTGATGCACTGTGTGTTGTGACACATTCCTCCCGTGACCACCGTTAACATTTTCGTGACTTGTGCCACAGTAGACCTTCTGTCGGTTCGGACCAGATGGGATAGCCTTCGTTGCCCTTGCGCATCCCTGTTGCCGGTTTGTGGTTTGTCCCCCCTCGGACCACTGTCGGTAGGTACCACTGCTGACCGGGAGCACCCCACAAGCCTTGCCGTTTCAGAGATGCTCTGACCCAGTCGTCTGGCCATAACAATTTGGCCCTTGCCAAAGTCGCTCGAGTCTTTACTCCTGCCCATTTCTCCTGCATCCAACACATCAACTTCAAGAACTGACTGTTCACTTGCTGCCTAATATATCCCACCCCTTGACAGGTGCCATTGTAACAAGATAATCAATGTTACTCATTTCGCCTGTCAGTGGTCATAATGTTTTGGCTGATCCATGTATATTGTGACAAGGCCAACCTCTGAAGTTTAAGCCACAGTTTTAAGAGAAGTTATGAATGAATAAGTGAAAGCATTGCCCAAAACAAGGAATAAATAAAATAAATATCTTGCCATCATTGGCAAGAGTAATGGGCGGGGGGCGGGACCTTGCGGGTGATTGACGGGTGTTCAGCCAATCGGCAGGGAGGGTGGCCGGGGTCGGAGTGACGCGTTGGGCTGTCAGCCAATGGCGGTGGAGGTGGCCGTCGTCCTGGCGACGGGATTGTGGGGCCTAGTGGAGGGCTGAGCCTGAGTGCGCCGCGGGCATCGCTGCCGCCGCCAACAACAACATGGGCCTGGCCTCCTCCTCCCCCCGCACGCCTTGCTCGCTCGGCGCCGCCCCTCACTCCGTCAGCTGCAGCTTTATATAGCGGGAGGCACGGAGAGGCAGGCCGCAGCCACCGGCGCCCCGGCCGGCTGCTGGCGCAGGCTGTGCTTTGGTGCCGCTCAGACAGATGTGGAGGTGGAGGGGGGACGGGGCGAAGGTGAGATGAAGCTCTGGCGGCTGACGAGCCGCGAGTGGACCAAGGACAGCAACAGCAGCAGCCCCAGCATCGTCTTCAAGGACCACATTCCGAAGGGTCAGGAATTGGAAACCGGTGCGTTCCAGGCGTGGGTTTGATCAATGGAGGAGGGTGGGAGGGAGGGAGGGAGAGACACAGAATACTGGAAGGAGGGAGAGATACAATATACTGGAAGGAGGGAGAGACACAATATACTGGAAGGAGGGAGAGATAGAACCCTGGAAGGAGGGGGAGACACTATCCTGGAAGGAGGGAGAGACACCTGGAAGGAGGGAGAGATACAATATCCTGGAAGGAGGGAGAGATACAATATCCTGGAAGGAGGGAGAGACACAATATCCTGGAAGGAGGGAGAGATAGAACCCTGGAAGGAGGGAGAGACAATATCCTGGAAGGAGGGAGAGACACCTGGAAGGAGGGAGAGATACAATATCCTGGAAGGAGGGAGAGACACAATATCCTGGAAGGAGGGAGAGACACCTGGAAGGAGGGAGAGAAAGAATATTGGAAGGAGGGAGAGACACAAAATATTGGAAGGAGGGAGAGACAAAATACAGGAAGGAGGGAGAGACACAATATCCTGGAAGGAGGGGGAGATAGAATCCTGGAAGGAGGGAGAGACACAATATCCTGGAAGGAGGGAGAGACACTTGGAAGGAGGGGGAGATAGAATCCTGGAAGGAGGGAGAGACACAATATCCTGGAAGGAGGGAGAGACACCTGGAAGGAGGGAGAGACAGAATCCTGGAAGGAGGGGGAGATAGAATCCTGGAAGGAGGGAGAGACACAATATCCTGGAAGGAGGGAGAGAAAGAATATTGGAAGGAGGGAGAGACACAAAATATTGGAAGGAGGGAGAGACAAAATACAGGAAGGAGGGAGAGACACAATATCCTGGAAGGAGGGGGAGATAGAATCCTGGAAGGAGGGAGAGACACAATATCCTGGAAGGAGGGAGAGACACTTGGAAGGAGGGGGAGATAGAATCCTGGAAGGTGGGAGAGACACAATATCCTGGAAGGAGGGAGAGACACCTGGAAGGAGGGAGAGACAGAATCCTGGAAGGAGGGGGAGATAGAATCCTGGAAGGAGGGAGAGAAAGAATATTGGAAGGAGGGAGAGACACAATATCCTGGAAGGAGGGAGAAACACAACATCCTGGAAGGAGGGAGAGACACAGTATCCTGGAAGGAGGGAGAAACACAATATCCTGGAAGGAGGGATAGATAGAATCCTGGAAGGTGGGAGAGACACAATATCCTGGAAGGAGGGAGAGACAGAATCCTGGAAGGAGGGAGAGACACAATATCCTGGAAGGAGGGAGAGACACAATATCCTGGAAGGAGGGAGAAACACCTGAAAGGAGGGAGAGAAAGAATATTGGAAGGAGGGAGAGACACAAAATATTGGAAGGAGGGAGAGACACAATATCCTGGAAGGAGGGAGAGACACAAAATACTGGAAGGAGGGAGAGACACAAAATGCTGGAGTAACTCAGCGGGACAGGCAGCATCTCTGGAGAGAAGGAATGGGTGATGTTTCAGGTCGAGACCCTTCAAACTGAGAGCCAGGGGAGAGGGAAACAGATATTGAAGGGTAAGGTGTGAAAACGACAGATCAAAGCAAGTGATGATGAAGAAATATAGAATGTAGACACAAAATGCTGGAGTAAATGTAGAATGGTTCATTTCGAAGGTAGACACAAAATGTTGGAGTAACTCAGGGGGACAGGCAGCATCTCTGGAGAGAAGGAATGGGTAACATTTCGGGTCGAGACCCTTCTTCAGACCGCGACCCAAAATGTCACCCATTCCTTCTGTCCAGAGATGCTGCCTGCCTCGCTGAGTTACTCCAGCATTTTGTGTCTACCTTCAATTTAAACCACCATCTGCAGTTCTTTCCTACACATAGAATGGTTCATTGTTGGCTATGGCGAAGGTCACAAGAAGGCATACAATCAGTAAAATTAATCAGGAGGACAGTGAAACGAGTTGGAGAACTAGGGTGAGAGAAGGACGGAGAGAGCGGGAAAGCCACAGTTACTTGAAATTAGAGAAATCCATATTCATAGGGCTGGATTGTAAACATCCCAAGCGAAATATGAGGTGCTGTTCCTCCAATTTGCATTGGGTCTCACTCTGGCAATGGAGGGGGCCCAGGACAGAATGGTCAGTATGGGAATGGGAAGGGGAGTTAAAGTGTTCAGCAACCGGGAGATCGTGTCGGCCTAGGCAAACAGGTGAGGGTGGTTTCACTCTAAAGGCATCTGTCCCACACTTCCCCCATTGCGGGCCTTCCCCATCACTGCAATCAGAGGCAGCCACAGTATTTACACAGAAAGATCCCAACAGTAAACAGTGTCACAAACAACTTGCTTCCTTCCCTGTGTTCTCCAGCCCCTGCCTGGGAGGATGGGTTTGATGTCTCTGGATAAAGGCAGCATCCCTAACAATGCAATACTCCTTGAGCAAAACCCAAATTCTCTGCTCCAGTGTGGGAGTGGAACCAATAACTTGTTTTGGAGACAATGTCCCCAAATCTCTGAAGGCTGACAGCTGGTCTGTTAAGGATTATAGCCTATAAGCAGATGGTGGAGAGTGAAAAGAAACCTGATTAAATCATTTTGGAATTGGTTTAACAAGGTCTTTCTAACAAGATAGACGATCATGTTTTAACTTTAAACCTGCTCTGCAATTGGGAATAAACATTTTTATAATAAAATGGTGCAAGGCTGCATTGGAAAAGCTTTGACGTAGGTTTCCAAGTCAACGGGGCATAGAAGAGTTAATTGCCTAGGATTTTTACATAATCACTTTACTTTGCAATTCTTGTCATTTTGCAGAACAAGATCTTTAGATTAATAAACAATAGGTGTTTTAGTAAGAGGTTGTTGGACCTAAGGTACAAATAAACATACTTTATCATTGCAATGAAGAGGCAGAAAATGTAAATAATGTTAAATGAGAAATTGCAGAAAATAGATTTTTTGTATGAAATGTTTTGGAGAAACTAATGAGGGAAATGCAATCAACAAATTGCCACGACTTGATGATCTACATCCAAAGATTTGAAAGAGATAGAGGTAGTGAATCTGCCAGTTGAAATCTTCCAAAATGTAATGGATTCTAGAACGGTTCCCACACAATGGAACATAGCAATTTTAACACGGCTCCTTTTAGGATAGAGTCGGAGGAATACAGACCAGATTATCAGTGGCATGGAAGATCTTTCACTAAAGATATGCCTACAGGGCTCTGTTTTAAAAGGAATTAAGGTTCAGTGCAAGTATTTGGATAACAAATGACATGTTAGCTGTAACTGCATTAGGATTTGACTCCATCTCATACTGATTTCAGTAATACTGCTTCTGGAAAATTGTGTGATCACAATCTACGGAAGTATATACATACGATGAAGGGAGTGCAATTATGATTTGCCACATGTTAAGCAGAGGTAGCTTAGACTTGGGTTTAGAAGAATGAGACAATCCATTGAAACGTATATTAAAAAAATTCTTGAGGGTGTGTTCCCCAGGCTAGTTGGGTGGGGGCAAGAACAGAGCTGACCTTGAAATAAGGGACCTGATCGTTCGGAACAGATGTAAAGAAGTCTATTTACCTTGAAACTATTGAATTTTAGGAATTATCTACCCGGTTACTGAATATATTAGAATGAAAATTAGTCTACTTTTGGATATTCCGAGAGTCAATGGGTAAGGGTTCTGTGCAAGAAAGTGGGAAAAATATTATTTATGCTATTTCACGTGAAACAAGAAATTCACGTTTTCATGAAGTTCACAGGAGAATGGGCTTGAGAGGGACAAATAGGTCAACCATGTTTGAATGGCAGAGTAGATTCGATGGGCCGAATGGCATATTTCTGCTCCCATGTCTTATAATCTTGTGTTATTACAACTTGATTTCTTTTTGCATGCTCCAAATCTGCCTTTCTACATTCACCAAATTCAAGATTTTAATTGCCTCCAACTGCAGCTAACTGTCTTGAATTCATTTTTATTGTATGCTTTAGTGACTTTGGTAACCTTTATTCTGCGAATGCATAACTCTTAACATTGTGCTGTATGGTGTGAATGTGTTGGTGTTGGGGCCTCAGTAGTTAGTCAATCATTCATCCTGTTTCTTCTTCTGACCTGGTCAAATCACAGTGCTTGAAATACACAGCAGTCTCTCAGAGCATCTGAGGACAGACTAACGACACCGATGTAGATACCTTGATCTGTAGCCACAAGATTAAAGTGATTCAAACAGTTCACGTAGGATTTGTATACATTTTTATTCCATTGAGCTAGATTTGCAATATAATTCCAGGGATGGAGGAATGTTTAACCACATAATACCGATTTGTTTTTAAATATTATGTAGGTTCTCGCGAGGTAAGTTTGATTGGGGAGGGGGTGAAACCATGTATCAAATTAAAATCCATATTCTTAGCTATTTTAATGACTGACTTTCAAGATTTTTGACTTCTGATCACAGAAATGCAGCCATCAGCAACAAATGGAAAGAGTAATTCTTTCCCAAGTTCTTGCCCAAAGGTTTCGCCCAGGCAAACTGGTGAAAATGTGACACCATTTATCTTTGATTTGAGGACCACTGCGTTCCTTGGCCCACAATTTGGGGAAACATGTGTCATCCTCTCATGGTGACTTTCATGCTCTGTATTGGAAACCATTGTACTCTGCCAGGAAGCTTCTGCCTGCAGTTTCTGTGTGAGGTGGGTGTTGACTTGATTTGGGGGTAAAAGTTTGTTTGGAACTAATCTTATTGCTGCTACATTTTGCTGATTTCTGATTATAATTTAACTGCATGTTTCATTTGAGAGTTTCATCTAAGTGTGGTGCCTCTCTTGCTTAGTGGACCTGGCTACTTTAGACGCTTGTCTTTACCATCTGCATTTTTAAAAACATTAGCTTCTGGCTTTCCTCTGCAGCTGACTTTAGTCTGGTTTAATTAGCGGGTCGACAGTGCTTCTTCTCCTGGTGCAAACACTGCACTGAGCGCTTCTGAGTTTGTGCTTATTCTGTATGGTTTATTTTCCTAATCAACCAGTCCCTTGTTTCTAGCCCTGTGGAGCTTCTTCTGTTTCTCCTTTTGAAGGTGGAACAACTTGAAAGTCAAGCCCGGACCTGGAATCTCGTGCCAGCCAGAGTGAAGAGGAATGGTGACTGTAAAAGGAGCAATACTTTAGAAATGAATTATTCCCATTTCAAATGGAAAAATCACAATAAAATCATACATTGGAAGAAAGACTTAAAATAACTTCTGTGAAATGTACATGAAGAAAAAATAGCAAAGATGACTATAATTAAAATAAGTCAAATAAAATTACAATTAACTGAGACATTTTCAACTACTATGTTTGTTTACTGGAATTTGTGCAATATTAGTATTTTTATAGGATGACCAAAAATAATGGTCACCAAATCTGTGCCTCTATTTTATTTGCCCCGACTTAAAATTTATAAACCAGAAAAATATGTTGTTAAAGTATAAGACACTAGTGATTGGGATTGAAGGATAGGTTGAGGCAGGTGGGACAGCCTGCTTGAAAGGTTAAGCCGAAAATTTCATTTTCTGGAAGAAAAATTGTGTGTTGGTAGCCCGTTTTGGCCTTTGGTCCACTATCGTTAAAATTCTTGGTTCTGTTTTGAGGAATAGCATTGAAACAAACCGAGACATTCATGGGATCATTGTGCGCCTGAGGTATTTGTGCAAATGTACAACTCATTTGTGGTGGCATTTACTTGATGGTGTTTGGTTTGTCAAGTTACTTACAGACTCCATTATCAGTTGAGTGGAAACTTGGTTTGGATAAATATTATAGCTACAATTATTGTCTTCACTGTGTGCCACTGACTTAATTCCCCACCCATTGGATATATCCCTCTCTCCTGCAACTCCAACACTAGGTCATACTTTATAATCTTTGTGCCCTCTCTAACTCTGAGTTAAGCTTCCAATCCTATTCTTTCTCCATCACTAGAATTGTCCCTGTCTGTGTCTGTCTGCATTGTAAAACCTTCAGCTGGTATGCAGTTGTAATTTCCTCCATCTCTATTCAGCCTATATAAACTTAAACATCTGAAATTTTCCTCCTGGTATCCTTGCATGAACGAATCCTTATTAACCCACCAATTCTCTGGTCTTAATGATCTACATTGGTTCTCAGTGCAGCAAGAATTCAATGTTGTGTTTGCTTATTAAGCCTTGCTGTTTCCTGTTTCTATATTCTGATGCAGCCCTACAACCCAGAATCCTTGCATTCCTCAACTTTAGCCTCTTGCACATTGCTGATTTCCTTTTGCATATCTATGTTGGCAATGCTTTAAGCTGTCGATGTCTTAAACTTTTACATTTAGTTTTATGATGTGATTCAAGTAAATCGCTGATGAAGCATTCATTCACATATTTTGTATGGTTCTATTTTATCCAATAAAGCTCTGTGACATTTCAACCATTTTAAACGTACTTATTTTAAAAGGGTTGTTTTTGTTTTTTTTGTCTAAACTGTTGGTGCCTTGCTGCTTTGTTTTATTAAACTCCACTTTAGCTCTTTCTGGGGATATGGCATATCTTTTATAAGATGGGCATCATGATGATGTTGGGGTTTGTTTTGTTTTGAATTCATAAATATTATTTTAATGATTGCAAACAGCTCATGATAATAGAGGCACATATCTGTCTTTGCTATGTCTGTACATGATAACCTTGCTGATATTGCAGCTTTCTCAAGCTCTGTGACTTGTAGATTATAACGTCGCCACCAATCTTGGTTAAACCCCTGTGCTCACTAGATGAGGTTTACCACAATTTTCACTTGTCTCTTTTAACAAATCTATTGTTGTCATTTATGCTCGCATTTAATTCTGCACTATCATTTTGGCCAGTCTTGGCATATTGTAAACCAGTGACTTATTGCTGTTTAAATGTCCAGGTTCGATCCTAACCTCTGTGCGGAGTTTGCACGTTCTCCCTGTGATCATGTGTGTTTCCTCTGGGTGCTGTGGTCACCTCCCACATCCAAAAGATGTGCGGGTTTGTAAGTTAATTGGCCTGTGTAAATTGTCCCTAGTGCGATGAGAGTGGATGAGTACGCGGGATAACATAGAACTAGTATCGATGGCCAGCGTGGACCCAGTGGGCCAAAGGACCTGCTTCCATACCGTATCTCTAAACTAAACTAAATTCATGGCAAAAATGCTGTCAAAATGCTGCAGCTGACATATTGCATCTTTTTGAATTGAATTGAATTTATTTGTCATTCAAAAAAAAGAAAATTTGAACGAAATGTCGTTACCATACAGTCATAACAATAAACAAAACACACAATTACATGAATTTAACATAAACATCCATCACAGTGACTCACCTCCAGGCACCTCCTCACTGTGATGGAAGGTAAAAAAAAAGCCTTATCTCTTCCTTGCTTTTTCTCCCGCGGTTGAGCTGCTGCGTCGAGGCGATCGAGGCTCCCGATATGGAAGGTCCAGCGGCCGAGCCACACCAGGCGATGAAAGGTCCTGCGAACGGGCCGATTCAAGTTGTTTACTCATTTATCAGTTTTACTTTATCAGCGGATAGTGATGTAAAATTTGTAATCATCATATTTGTTGGGTGGAGTTGGGAAAGTGGTTATACTGCAGCTTGTAAAGAGGTTAGATGTGTGCTAACAGTAAACAGTTGGCTTTGACACGTGATGTCCCGTAGGTGGCAGTCTTGTTCCAAAGTTACTCTATTTCGTTCAAACCTATCAGTTTTCCTCCTTGGCATCTTTCTGGGATTAGGAATTAAATTTGCTTTTTGCAGATAGGACGTGGTAATTTAAAATTTTCAGTTGATTTATGTCACACCTTTTATAAGCTCTTTTGTCCATTTGCAAACTAGCAGCAGAATTGTATAAATGTAATGTTCATTTCAAGGTTTCAAGGTCAGTTTATATAAGAAAATAACTGCAGATGCTGGTACAAATCGAAGGTATTTATTCACAAAATGCTGGAGTAACTCAGCAGGTCAGGCAGCATCTCAGGAGAGAAGGAATGGGTAACGTTTCGGGTCGAGACCCTTCTTCAGACATCACCCATTCCTTCTCTCCTGAGATGCTGCCTGACAAGGTCAGTTTATTGTCACATGTACCAATTAAGGTACAGTGAAATTCAAATTACCAAACAGCCATACTAAATAAAAAGCAACAAGACACACGACTACATAAAAGTTAACATAAGCATCCACCACAGCGGATTCCCCACATTCCTCACTGTGATGGAAGGCAAAAAAGTCCAATCTTCTTCCTCTGTGTTACCAATTTAAGAGTTGTGTGTGTTTCTGGTGTGCTGATAATTATTTGCAAAATAGGAGGAGTGATGATACCAGGTTCAGTTGTTATGGCATTGACCATAGGTTAGCTGTAGCACTTGCACATTGAGCTGAATAACGGTTGCACAGTTATAGAGGGCAATGCTTGAGAACATTTCCAGTGCATTGGCATGTGATACTGAAAGCTGCTTGCTGGATTAAATGGTGTAGCAATGCAATGCATTCTCTCCCATTTGAAACCTGACACTGCTACTTGTCTAGTCTGCAATTGAAGTCATAGGGGAATGCATACAGGATGACGCCCAGAACTCCCCACTGCTTGTAGCGCTCGTTGCTTGCTTTCCCTGTTCATTTTCTTGGCCGCAATGCATTGTCATATAAACATATCTCCCTCATCGCCTCTATTTCTCTAGGTTTCTGGAACTGGGTTGCTACTAAATTGGCACATGCAAGGGGACAGCTGGTCTTTTGGCTGGGAATAGTAATCTAATTCCTTGATGTTTAATGAAATGTGAATGAGAAATTAGGGTACATCAAGGTCAAATTTAAGTACCGAAGGAAAGATTGTGTAAACCTCTAGTAGAAGCAAGGAAAGCTGTACCATGGGACTTTGGAATGCTAGGTTTTCTTTTTGCAGGCTGAACAAAATAGAGAACAAATGGGACAATGAGCAAGGAAACGAGTTGAACTCTGGTCCATGTAATGTCATTACTAGGCTGGGAGACGCCACTCGTGATAATAGGAACGTTCAGTAATCCAGCTGAGCATCATAAACTTGCTGTGGTAACTCAGCAGGTCAAGCGCTGTCGAGTTCGACTTCGCGTTCGCGGTCAGTTGGATGACAATAATCAGACGGCACAGACTTTACCTGTTAGTTTATTAGAGATCTCGTGGACAGGTTTCTAAAAGCACACACAGAGTTGCGGACTCCGGGGCCAGTGGAAACGTGTCACACCAGCCCCTAAAATCTCCAGATCTCCACAGCGCCACCTCTGGAGGCCATGGATAGGTGACATTTTGGATCAATAGCCTTCTCCAATCTGAAGAAGGATTCCAACTCAAATCTTCACCTATCCATGTTGTATAGTGATGCTGTGTCAGACTGAAGAAGGGTCTTGACCCGAAACGTCACCCATTCCTTCTCTCCTGAGATGCTGCCTGACCTGCTGAGTTACTCCAGCATTTTGTGAATAAATGCCTTCGATTTGTACCAGCATCTGCAGTTATTTTCTTATACATTATGATCATGGCTGATCATCCACAATTAAATTTATTAAATAACGTTCAAATGTTATGGGTGATTTGGGGATTCAACCTATGATAGTCTTTGAATTGATATTACTGGAATATACTTGCATCAGTTTAACCTTGCTGAGGCTGAGCAAGGTACATGATGTTCACAACAGCAAAACTAATGCTCGCAACACCTTTTTCTCTGTTTTCACAAAACCCTTGATATCCTTTCTCATCCCCCTGGTCCTGCTGTTTGGCTGTCATGAGGATTATAAATGTTCAGGTTTATGATCTGCTCTGAGTGATGTTCAACAAAGTAGAGTGCAATGATACTAGCTCCCATCCAAGATCATGTTTCCATAAATCTTTTGAGGTGAAAATCACCCCAAATATACTTTGATATTTTTGTGTCACAGTCTTTTTTAGGGATTCTATTTTGAGTCACGAAATAGTGCTACACAATATTTCTCCAGAGAAGAAAAGTGAAATCAATTTCTAGGCACCTACTCCTTGCCCGCATCTCCTTATTGATATTCTTGTCATGCTGCTGCAAGTAAAAATTTCATTGTTCCATTTCAGGACATATAACAATAAAACACTCCTGACTCATGTCAACTGGATCTGTGAAAACGTGTCACTCCCCGAAGCAACTTGAAATCTGTATCTTGCCCTTTTCCCTCAATTTCAACTCTTTGAATGTCATATTTTTACATATATATATATATATATATATATATATATATATATATATACACATGTTCACCGTGACTATTTTTCAACATTGTTGTGGACTATGTTAATGGAAAAGTGCAGGTCTGTTTAGTTGAGTGTATAAAGGCTCACCATGCACAAAAACTTGGAGAAATAGTAAAACAAGGCCGGGAAAGGAGAAATCTGCTTTATCGTAACTGGGCTTCTTGGATTCATGAGCAATGCTGTGAAATGATAGCTAGAATTTATACCAAAAAAATATGTTTTCAAGATACAATACAATACAATATATCTTTATTGTCATTGTACAGGGGTACAACGAGATTGGGAATGTGCCTCCCATACGATGCAATAACTTAATTAGCTACTCAGTATTAATTTAAACAACCCAATGAAACAAATTGTAACAGTTTTAAAACAGAATAAAGTGCAAGTAGATCTGTGCCGGATCACTGTGCGATGTGACCATCCGGCTCAGCAAGACCGTTCATAGAAGCTATGGCCCTGGGGATGAAGAGAGTTAGATTTAGCTCTTCGGGCTAAAGGAACCAAGGGATATGGAAAAAAAGTAGGAACGGGGCACTGATTTTGAATGATCAGCCATGATCATACTGAATGGCGGTGCTGGCTCGAATGGCCAACTCCTGCACCTATTTTTCTATGTTTCTATATTAAGGGGTGTGGGGAAAATGTAGATGTAGTAGTTATGTCACAAATCTGAAAGATCTTGTTCAGAGCCAGAGCAAGCATGAAAAGTTAAATGGCCTCTGCCAGAGTGAATGGGTTATGGAGCTCATTTCTATAACAATGTCCTTATACAAAATGAAGCCTTTGGTCATTTTAATTGTCCTTCCCTAATCTGAAATAGCAAAGCTAGCTAATATTTTAGAGGTGCGTGTACTTTTCTAACTGTTTACATGTTATAAAGGGATTAAATTGTATTCAAATTAACAGAAGTGGTTCAGATGCCAAGAAGCAAGACTTTCCAGAGAATCTGGTTCCTGGTGGTTAGTGACAAAGCTAATTTACCAAATTCCTCAATGAAAGAATATTTTAATTGTCTAGGGTGGAAATAGTCTTAGACCTGTACAAAGGTAGATTCCACAGAGAATTGTCAAAGTCGGAGGTAATTATGATTACCTAAATGATGAGTCAGAGGAATTTTCCAAGTTTTATTTTTGCACATTTTCCAGGATGTCGCAATCTGTTGGGATCGGTTACTGAATACAGTGGTGTAGGATGCAGTGGGTGTTCTGTTTGTTAGTCATAATTCATGTGACGATTTCCTTAATCTTGATCATTCACTACATCCACTTTGTTTTACTCACACACCCCCATGTCTTTCTGCAACCAGGGCTGGAAAACAACTTTTATTTACAATTGCAATTTAGAGATTCCGTAGACTATTTTTTGTCTTCCAATTGTCACATTAACACTTGTTTGTTAAAGTAATATTTCGCCCCTTTCTTGTGATCTCATGGTCAGCAAAACTTGTGTCTCCAAAAACAGTCATGCTGTACCATCAGCTTTTTTCGCATGCAGGCTATATCTAAAGAAAGTCATCAATTTTGAGTTGAGGGTTTAGTGCATGTAATAAACAGATACGGTGAATTTGGAGCAGGAATGGGCAGAGATTGGGAGGAAGGAAGTTGTGTAAACAAGACAGATGATGTTTAGGGCTAGGTTAAGAGACAATAATGAATATTGATTTGGCTATTTAACAGATGGAGTCTGGCCACATCAAATTCTACCTGATTTTGCTAAACATTATCCCAATATCACCAGCACACAAATATATAACTTTTGGCTCCTGATCCCTACTCATACTAACTATAACAGCTAATCGAAGGAGGAGGCTCTCCTCATGGAGGGATAAGTCCATGAGGTGTGAAGAAGGAAATGGGTTGGTGTGAGCTACCTTTATTGTAGCTCCGTGACAGTATTCCTGTGATGTGGATGTGTGATTGCCTGAGAGAGTGTAGGATTGGATTTGGCTGTGATGCCAAAACTAAATAATTTTCACGCAATTTCTGGGGCAGTCTTGATTAGGCAATGTTCTTCATGTGTGCACTTGTAGAACTCTCCCTATAGTGTCCTTTTGATCTGGAAAAGCTAGTGCAGTAACTGTAAATATAATTGGTGGGGTCGTCTGAGGAACAGTGTTACAATTCCAGAAGGATTTCATAAGAACTTTGCAAAATGGCATGGCAAGATGTAGAGAACATTTCCCCCTCAAATAATCAAAATGTTCTATTTAATGGTTGGCTCATCCAAATGATTTTTCTCATTCTAGTTTATAACACATTTGTATGATTGTTATCTGTGAGATTCTCATGGATCAGAACAAACGTTTTGGGGGTGATACACCAATTATCAGCTCAAGTTCTAGTTATAATAAAATATTTAAGGTCAGGCAGATGGTGGACATCAAGAAGAAAGCACATTGGGTAGGGGGGGGGTATTAAAAACTTTGATTTATCCATGGGTCAGAGAAGGAGAAAGAAATGGCATGGTGATTGCTATCCAGGAAGCAAAGACTGCAGCCACATAGTTCGGCACCTTGTCTTCTCACTGGGTGTGTTGCAGTGTTGAACTCAACAATTTCTGGTAAGTGGCTTTTCCTGGCCAATTCTGATACCAGGCCAACCACAAACAATACAATACAATATATCTTTATTGTCATTGTACAGGGGAACAACGAGATTGGGAATGCGCCTCCCATACGATGCAATAAATTAATTAGCTAATCTGTATAAATTTAAACAACCCAATCTACATTCTCCCCGTGACCTGCGTGGGTTTTCTCCGAGATCTTCGGTTTCCTCCCACACTCCAAAGACGTACAGGTATGTAGGTTAATTGACTGGGTAAATGTAAAAATTGTCCCTAGTGGGTGTAGGATAGTGTTAATGTGCGGGGATCACTGGGCGGCGCGGACTTGGTGGGCCGAAAAGGCCTGTTTCCGCGCTGTATATATATGATATGATATGATAAATTACAACAGTTTTAAAACAGAATAAAGTGCAAGTAGATCTGTGCTGGTTCACTGTGCGATGTGACCATCCGGCTCAGCAGGACCGGTTCATAGCAGCTATGGCCCTGGGGATGAAGCTGTTCCTGAGTCTGGAGGTGCGGGCGTAGAAGCCCTTGTATCGTCTGCCCGATGGTAGAAGTTCGAACAGACTGTTGCAGGGGTGTGACATTTAACATTCACTCATTTGTTATCGTTCCACAGATGCTGCCTGATCTGTAGGGTGTTTCCAGAATGTTTATGTTTGATTTTCTGCCAGCATGCTCTTTTGTTTCTTTCCACTGTCGGCCAGCGATGTAGTTACATTGCCAGGACAACCCTTGTCTCCACCCTATCACAGATATTTTCCCTCCACCCTGTATTACAATGTAAAATCTATGCAGTTTCTTATAACAGATCTGATGTTGGATCAATGACCTGAAAAGTTTACATTTCTCTCTTCGTTTTCATGCACTCTCTCGTAAACGGGAAATAGTATGTTTGGATGAAGAGTACACATCCTGCAAAGCTGCATGAATTACTGCTGCTTCGTGTGTTAGTGCTTTTTCTCTATTTACGTTCGCAAAAGTTTTATGTTTTCAGTGCATTTACTTCCAGAGACCTTAAAACTGGATGCTTTTTTTCCCTAACATGTAATTTTCAGTTATGTACCGATAGTTCTTGCTTTAATTGAATTTGGAGGCAGGTGTATTAAGTCAGACAGAGGTGGGTTGTTAGAGCAAAGGTGCTCATAATGGAGCTGATACCTACTTTCCCGAACAATCTCAGTATTCCTTAAAATTTTTAATTGAGATTTGGGCATAAGTGTTTCCAGCTGATGCCCGTGGAGAATGCTCTCATAGTCCGAATGATGGCTGGGAGAAAGGTTCCCATTGTCCAGCTAGTGCCCTTGTTATGCAGCAGGAGATCTCGTCCCTTTAATAAGTTCCAGTGAGTTCCTCGAGATGAACCTCCCATTGTATGGGTGTGGTGGGAGCTCCCATTGCCTGTTGGGGACTCTCCAATATTGCAGTGGAATTGGTGTTCCTGTTCTCCAGTTAATGTCCAGGGTTAGATCTTTGGTTTGCCAGTGATTGTGGAGTGTAACTGTGAGCTTGCTGAGTGACGTCAATGGCTTTCTAATTATTCCCATGCCTGCCTGTCTGCTTTTAATGGACTGATGTTGAGAAGCCATTGCCTAGTAATACAATGCCTATCCTCTAGATGACATTGAAATCTAAAACACAGCTATACATGTTTTGTGGAAGACATGCAGTTTTTAACTCCACCTATTTTATTTCTGACAGTAATGTATATCAAAATTAAAATTCACATTTTCCAAGCACTAAACGGGCAACCTAATATGATAAAAATAATAAGGGCCTGGACATTTTGTAGGATTTTGAGGCTGGAGTGTTTGATACCCTTGCCTTGGAGATTGAAAGTTGTGTCGATCTCTTAGATATATGGTGATCTCATCAATTATGACTTATTTTGTGTTTTGTTGTTGTAAGACATGCTTCAAAAGAAACTGAGCATTTCTGCAATGGCCTTGCAGAAAACCCCCCCATGATACCAAAATTTAGTCCCCTGCGAAAAAAGTAAGATGACCATGATTCCGTTTTTGGCGTGAGCTTTCACACCACAGTGGAGTACAAACATGGTGATATGAGAGGTCGAGAAGGTCAGCAGTTGGCTGAGAAACTATCTCTGGTGCAGATAAAATCCTTGCTGAAAATAAAGCACTGTGGGAAATTATTTTGGCACAAATTCATGATCTCTTCGCCCTCATCTGGAAAGAGAGAATGCCAAGGGATCTCAGACTGAAATTATGACTGTCCATGAAAAGAGAAGTCTGATTGTAGTAATTAAAATGGTGTCTCTGCTGTCTACCAGAGGAGAAGTCATTGCAGGATCCTTCTCGACTGCCTTCTCAGAGGCTGAATAACTCCTCCCAAAAACGTAACGTGTATTTTGTCTATTCCAAGAGACAATGCACATAATTTCCACCATGTAACAAATACAAAGATGTTGGAAGCAGTACTGAATCTGTGCATACCCTTTAATCTTGCAGAACCCTTTCATTCCATTAATAATACTCAAATTTGACTGCCTACCAATTTCTTTTTGTTTTAAGGTGCATATAAGTTGTAATTCTAACCAATGAGTTCACCATTGACTTGATCCCAAACTGGTGCCGTAGTGGGCTTGATATCAAACTGGTGCTGTGCTCACATAATTCCTGCCCTCCTACGTGCTGTGGAGATGGGAACAGCCTTCTCTAGCACTTCAAGTGTAACAAATTCTGCTGCTTCCACATCTAGCAATGGCACAGGTGAAACAATATTCCTGTCCTCAGTATTTACTGAGGAGAAAGACAGTAGGATGGAGGAACTTGCGGCAGTCAATGGAAGTGTCTTGAGAGCAGTCAGTGTTACTGTCGAAGAAGTACTGAAGGTACTATCGTATATGAAGGTAGACAAATCTCCAGGGCCTGATCAGATATATCCGAGGACATTGTGGGAAATTAGAGGAAATTGCAGGAGCCCTGGTTGAAATTTACGAGTCGACCTTAAATACAGGAGAGTGGAAGACTGGAGAGTGGCAAATGTTGTGCCTCTTTTCAAGAAGGGCTGCAGGGAAAATGCTGGGAACTATAGGCCGGTGAGCTTAACATCTTAGTTGGAAAGTTACTCGGGAGTATTTTGAGGGATAGGTTTATACAGATATTTGGATGGGCGAGGGCTGATTAGGGATAGTCAGCATGGTTTTATACTTGGGAGGTCGTGTCACACAAATCTGATGAAGGTCAATGAGGGCAGAGCTGTAGATGTTGTGTACATGGATTTCAGTAAGCCATTCGACAAGGTTCCGCATGGTTGGCTGCTCTGGAAGGTTAGATCGCATGGGATCCAAGGAGAGATAGCTGAATGGATAGCAAATTGGCTCCATGGAAGGAAGCAGAGGGTGATGGTGGAAGGTTGCTTCTTGGACTGGAGGCCTGTGACTAGTGATGTGCCTCAGGGTTCGGTGCCGGGACCGTTACTACATCTACATCAACGATTTGGATGAGAACATACAGGGCAAGATTAGTAAGTTTGCTGATGATACAAAACTGGGTGGTTTTGCAGATAGTGAAGATGGTTGTGAAAAATTGCAGCAGGAATGGATCGATTGGCCAGGTGGGCTGAGGAATGGTTGATGGAATTTAATACAGAGAAGTGTGAGGTGTTGCATTTTGGGAAGTCTAACAAGGGCAGTACTTACACAGTAAATGGTAGGCCTCTGGGGAGTGTTGTAGAGCAGAGGAATCCTTGAAGGTTGTGTCGCAGGTAGATAAAGTGGTTAAAAAGGCTTTTGGCACTTTGGCCTTCATCAGTCAGGGTATTGTGTATAGAAGTTGGGAGTTCATGTTGCAGTTGTATAAGATGTTGGTGAGACCGCATTTAGAATATTGTGTTCAGTTCTGGGCACCATGTCATAGAAAAGATATTGTCAAGCTTGAAAGGGTTCAGAAAAGATTTACGAGGATGTTGCCAGGACTAGAGGCTATGAGCTATAGGGAGAGGTTCGGTAGGCTGGGTCTCTATTCCATGGAACACAGGAGGATGAGGGGTGATCTTATAGAGGTGTACAAAATCACGAGAGGAATAGATTGGGTAGATACACAGAGTCTCTTGCCCAGTGTAGGGGAATCGAGGACCAGAGGACATAGGTTCAAGGTGAAGGGGAAAAGATTTAATAGGAACCTTTTTAATAGGGTAACTTTTTCACACAAAGGGTGTTGGGTGTATGGAACTAGCTGCCAGAGGAGGTAGTTGTGGCTGGGACTATCCCATCGTTTAAAAGAAGGTTCGACAAGTTCATGGATAGGACAGGTTTGGAGGGATATGGATCAAGCACAGGCAAGTGGGACATTGTTGGCCGGTGTGGGCAAGTTGGGCCGAAGGGCCTGTTTCCACACTGAATCACTCTATGACTCAGCATCAGGAGCAACCTGGTCTAATGGGCTATAACTTTGCCTACATTACTTTTACTCGACTCTTGGGCATCCCTGTCTGTGACTGGGATTGGAGAGATATGGATCAGGTGCAGGTAGATGAGATTAGTTTATCTTGGCATCCTGTTCCACACAAACATTGTAGGCTAAAGGGCCTGTTCTGTGTTCTATGACTGCACAAAATGCAGAAGCTGCTGAAAGTCGCAGAGCACCTGTAAAGTCCATGACTGGAGCATTCAGAGGCCAAGCGCAGATAATGGGCGGAGGATACATCTACATTCTCACCACACAATATTCTACCTACCCTATTTGTCACCTCAGTGCTAGAGAGTTAGTGCCAGCACTTTGCCCTTAATCCTGATGGACTGCATAAGAGAATGTTGTGCATCTTCTTCAGCTTGGAAGTAATGTGAGTTTTTGCATGCCATCAACGAGATAACTAGACTAGTGCATGAGAGAGCATTGTCTCATGATACTTCATAGTACCTCCCAGTGACAGTAGAAAACGCCTATTAAAAATACCCTGGTTCACATATCTATTTGTGAGATTTAGTAATATGACCTAGGAGTATTTGGGAAATCATTGAGAGTACATGGAGTACCTCATGATGGTGGAGGAGAGGAATAGTGCTGAAAAGGCAGTTTGATGAGAACAGACTGTGAGGATTGTTTTCTTAAATATCTTGCTTAATATAACGGAATAGTCCTGGCGTAAAGATTCAGTCGGCCTTATGTTTTTACACAGCTGATGTTTATCACTGTTAAGGTAAGTGACCCAGTTCTTTCTTTCGTATATCAACTACAAAAATCAAAAGTGGCAATTGGTGCTTCAAAGTTCCGTAGTTGACGCTTTGCTGCACATTTTGCCAGTTCCGTAGAACTATCCAGGATGGACGATGAGGATGTAAAGCAGCTCTCACTCCAGTGACCCAGTTGAGATTTTAACTTCTTCTCCCATTGTCATACTGGTTCCCTATGGTTTGTTCCTCCACCCAGTGGACTCTTGCACATGGTAGCACTTTTTTTTACTACTTTCACCTATCGCTTCCTACGTAAACAGAGCACTGAAGAGCTGGAGTTAATAGCATCAAAAGAATTGATACTGGGAGAATCATGATGACAGAAGCCTGGTGTTGTCATAACAACTATGGGAAATTCAGTATTAAGCTTTATGACAGGTTTGCAAGTGATTAGACTCTGAAACAAAATCTGAATTTGCTGCAAACACTCTGCAAGGCAGGCAGCATTTGCACTCAGCCAAGTTATGCAACGCATCCAGGAGCTAGAAATTTGTTTGCACTGTGCCAAAGAATGTTCTTCTGCAGTTAAGAAATTGCATCCAAATGGAGTGACACTGCTTTAATGTCCACTGCTAGTGTTGTCCACGTAATGCTACTCTTCTCCATTGTCAAACTTGCCTGAATGTCAACAAGATTTACAGTTGTTAGTCATGAAAAATAACTGCCGCTGGTCACCTAGATATTCCGGCTCTCATTAAAGCTAAAGGTTCAAATGATATATACGCTGATCAGCCAAAACGTTATGACCACCTGCCTAATGTGCTGCTGGTCCTCCGTGTGCAGTCCCATGCACAGCAGGGTGTGATGCACTGTGTATTGTGACACATTCCTCCCGTGACCAACGTTAAAATTTTCTGTGACTTGTGCCACAGTAGACCTTCTGTCGGTTCGGACCAGACGGGATAGCCTTCGTTGCCCTCGCGCATCGATGAGCCTTGGACGCCCAACACCCTGTCGCCGGTTTGTGGTTTGTCCCTCCTTGGACCACTGTCGGTAGGTACTCACCACTGCTGATCGGGAGCACCCCACAAGCCTTGCCGTTTCAGAGATGCTCTGACCCAGTCGTCTGGCCATAACAATTTGGCCCTTGTCAAAGTCGCTCAGGTCTTTACTCCTGCCCATTTCTCCTGCATCCAACACATCAACTTCAAGAACTGACTGTTCACTTGCTCCCTAATATATCCCACCCCTTGACAGATGCCATTGTAACATGATAATCAATGTTATTCACTTCGCCTGTCAGTGGTCATAATGTTTTGGCTCATCGGTGTAAATATCAATTGTATTAAAGCAGCATTCGCAAACAGGCCTAATTCTGCTCCTGTCACTTATGATCTTATCACTGTCACCCTACATGCACCTTACTATGCAAATTAATCACACTAAAGACTGACCAAACTGAAAGTGACCTTCAGTGCCTGTTTATGTTGACTTAATCTCTTTATGGATGGCCTAAAGTGCTTCCCTGGTGGCATTGAACACATGCCACACGAGGTGTATAAGGACTCTGTACCCAATACCTTGGCCACCTAGGCTTCATTGGAATCCACTCTTCTCAGAAGTTATCTCCACAGAGGCTGTGTTTCCACGAGCTCGCCTTCATTTATATCCGACCTAAATCATTAGGTATAAGCTTGCATGGCTCTCACAGTCAAGGTCACTCTCACTCTCCTAGTCTTGGACTTATTCCAGCGTGCAGCTGTTGATGTATGCTGTATATCACTGTTTTTACTTGCCGCTTTGCAGTAATCATGGGCAGTCTCAGGCCATTTTAGCTTTTCTGAAGCCACAAAATCAAACATGGTGATTTGCTGCCACCATTGGCTTTGCTCTATTAAGCCATTACCAATGCATCTTCCGACATCAAAGTAAATAACAGCATGGGACCATGTTCTCTGTGTAGCCAATCCCAGCAATGTTGCAAGCTCACCGAAACCTTTTAATCAATTGCGGCTGCCTTCTGTTGGATGCCATCCTGTCCTGAAACCTGCATTTTGAACAACAAGGATAATCCCGACTCAACTGGCTCAATGCACTGCTGTAGCCCAAGCCCACCAGATGAGTAATGCGTCAATCACAGCCACTGCCATTTGGTTGATGGATAGCATGGCCCCAATGACTCTTGTTGGGATACATCACAGCTTGGTTTGCCAACAGCTCTGCCCAAGATCGCAAGAAATTGCAGTTATGGATGTAGTCCAGTCCATCACAGAAAGCATCCTCCTTCTCCACCCCCCATTGACTCCATCTACACTTCACTGCCTCAGGAAAACAGCCAACATAATGAAGAACCATTTACACTCCGATCATTTCTTTTCGCCCCTCACTTATTTGGGCAGAAGATACAAAAGCTTGAAAGTAGTTACCACCAGATTCAGGAACGGCTTCTTCCTCACTGTCATCAGACTATTGAACAGAACTCTCAGAAGCTAAGGTTGAGTTGACTGGATTGCATGCAAACAAAGTTTTACACTAAAGATAGACACAAAAAGCTGGAGTAACTCAGCGGGACAGACAGCATCTCTGAAGAAAATACCCCATTAACCCACATGCAATCAAATACACTGATGAATGTTTCCAATCGGAAAAACAATATAGAATGATGGGCTATTCTGTAAGTGGCCTTCTGATTTTGGTCTCTGGATTCAGTGAAATAAATGGACAGTAGCTGCACATTATATCTTGTTCATGTCATATAGCCAGCTCTCTAACACTATAGCACATATTGGCATGGTCATTTACAATTATAGATCTAATGTCATATGATTAGACTGCCATTCTCAACTCCTACAGTTCCCGTGAAGTTGCTGTGGATTTGTGTTACCATTGACTCTGAGAGAAATCTGTCTGACCCCTTCTGTGATCTTTGAGTGCCATTTCTTAAGCAACATGGCATGAAGCATAGACTGCGGTCCTGTTTGACATTTGGCAGTCTTATTGTAACATTGAGATCAACTGCACATTTCCAAAGGCATCTAGGATCACCAGCCCCTCCTCAGAGGATCATATTTTTATGGCATCACACTATTGCTGCAGAATTTCAGAGGAAAACCTGCTTTCATTTTGAGTTACTATTATAAGCCTTTGAACCATCTGTACAAGTTTATTATTACTGTCAGCATTAAATCAGTATGCCCCAAGGGATCCTGATAATAACAGGCTGCCTTTCTCCTCAAAGTTATCTGCGAACTCCAGCTAACCATATTTTGTGGCATCTTGGATTGCCCTATTTAGACTCAATGTCTTTCTCTTTGAACAGTAGCATGAGATTATGAGAAGTAGGTGGCACAGCGGTGCAACAGTTAATGCTGCAATGTTGCAGCTGCAGTAACCCGAGTTCGATCCTGACCTCTGGTGCTGCCTTTGTGTAGTTTGCATGTTCTCATTGTGATTGCATGGATTTCCCCCAGGTGAGCTGGTTGTTCCCAACATTCCTAACGATTCTTCCCCTCTGTTATCAGGTTTCTGAATGGTCCTTCCATAAACCAGGGTACTGTTTGATTAACCTCGACTCCATTGAGGACATTGGACTTTGTCTGAGGGAACTGATGCACTACTATGCTGATTACTATATTCTACTCCCTGTATCTTCCCTTTTGCTCATCTATTGTACTTGAGTTTGAGCTGATTGTATCTATGTATGGTATATCTGATCTGTTTGGATAGCATGCAAAACAAAGTGCGGCACGGTGGCGCGGCGGTAGAGTTGCTGACTTACAGCGAATGCAGCGCCGGAGACTCAGGTTCGATCCTGACTACAGGCGCCGTCTGTACGGAGTTTGTACGTTCTCCCCGTGACCTGCGTGGGTTTTCTCCGAGATCTTCGGTTTCCTCCCACACTCCAAAGACGTACAGGTTTTGTAGGTTAATTGACTGGGTAAATGTAAAAAAATTGTCCCTAGTGTGTGTAGGATAGTGTTAATGTGCAGGGATCGCTGGGCGGCGCGGACTCAGTGGGCAGAAGGGCCTGTTTCTGCGCTGTATCTCTAAAAAAAAAATCACTGTACTGAAATCATAACATGTGATTATGTGGCAATAAGGTATGCCAGGGCGGTTAACTGCTGTTACCCTGTCACATGGCCATCACCCTGAATCTTCTACCACCAGATTCATTACTAGATGTAATTTTCAGTAATCAGTTAACCTACCAGCCAGCAAATCTTTGGGATCTAAGAAGAAACCCACGTAGCCACAGGGGATCGTGCAAACTCCACACAAACAACATTGGAAGTCAAGATTAAACTTGGGTTGCTGGAGCTGTGAGGCAAGAGCAATACCTGACTCACCAATGTGCTGTGTTCTGTGGTGTGGTAACAAAGCAAATGGACAAGCATCAGACAAGAATGAAAAGTTATACTGAGGATGCACATGGTGCATCCATTCATAAGGACACATCCTGTACTTTGAAGTAACAGCTACGCTAAGAGCCTAATGCATGTGGCTGATTTGGATAAGGAAGGGTAGAGAACAGGATGATGTACAGCATGCAGTTAAGTTTAATGGCTTCAGCATCATGAGCACAAATGGATGAACAACAAACATTAATGGAACAAAATGTTAGATTGCAGGTGTTTTGCAAGTTCACAACTACCGCTGACATCTGACCACTGGAAAACTACCCTCTTAGGATTCTACAATCAGCTTGGCCTTGATGATAGACACAAAGCGCTGGAGTAACTCAGTGGGTCAGGCAGCATCTCTGAAGAAAAGGAATAGGTGACATTTCGGGTCAAGACCCTTCTTCAGGCTGAGAGCTGTTCTTGATGGCTGCCTCTTGACTGCCAAGTGCATAATTGACCGACTGTCTGGGGGATCAGGCATGGCATGCATAATCCTTGGAACCCAGCAGTTTTAGAAGAGGCAAGGTCCTTTGTGTGTGAAGTTTACATGACATATTGTACCCTCCAGAACCCTGCCAAGGACAGAAAATAGATCTTGAAGATGACTATCTAGCCCTTGATGGGGGTGCTGATGGCTTGGGCCTACTGCTGGCTTAGGGTTATTAGAGCTTTGGAGGACTGGCTCTGGTTCCTGGAGACGGATGTCTGCTCTCTCAGCAATTGCTGTTGCCTGATGTGGAAGTGAGGCTCTACTCTTGCTCCTGAGAGAATGTAGGTGTGTCTTCCTCAACATACCTCTTCATCTCATGGGGTCAACCTGAGGCCTGGATAACTACTCCCATCATTTTGAGTGTTTACCTCAATGTTTTCATATCATGGCACTCTTGTGGCCCCTCCAGCTAGACTTTCATTGTACCTTGGTACACACGATGATAAACTAAACTAGAAGAGATGCGAATTGTGAAATCAGAGGAAGGACTATAGGTGGAAGGGGATGGGGAAGGGGAAGGGAAGAAATGGTGTGAAATGCAAAGAAATGCTCTTTAAAGAAGCCGTAGCTGACATCCTTGACGTCTTCTATCTCTTTGCTGTGGCTTTATTTTCAGGGCTTCATAAATGTCAGAATGGCTACTAATATGTCCCATTCCCTCACATGCCTGAGAACTACATTGTAAGTGCTTTCACTACACTGCTATAGTTGGGTTTTTTTGTGAAAATATTGACTTCTGCATATTTATAAAGGTACAGTTTGCTAAATGTGTCAGAGAAATGACCTTGTTCGGAAGCTTGTGTCTTTGGAGTGGCTGCCACAACTGGACATGTTTGGCAGTGTGAAAGGTTTTCAGTGGAGCCTTGGCTGTCGAAGATGAAGATGAAGAGCTTTGATCACACATCTGTGATCTAGCAGTGCTCGAGTGTTCTCAATGAAGAAGCCTAATGCAGCCTGATTCCTGAATAGTGTTATACTCATTATTGGCTGGTATAATTGTATGACCGTCAAATCCGCTAAAAATGTTTATTTTGGATTATATGTATATATTGGTGTATTTGCTGCAATGCAGAAACCTGTATGGCTCTTTAGGGCCACAGTCTAATAATAAAGGGGAGGCCATTTAAAACAGAGGTGAGAAAAAACTGTTTCACCCGGAGAGTTGTGAATTTTGTGGAATTCTCTGCCACAGAAAGCAGTAGAGGCCAATTCACTGGATGAATTTAAAAGCGAGTTAGATAGAGCTCTAGGGACTAGCGGAATCAAGGGATATGGGGTGAAGGAAGGCACAGGTTACTGATTGTGGATGATTCACAATGAATGGCAGTGTTGGCGCGAAGGGCCATTGTGCACCAATTTTCTACGTTTCTTTGGAGTGCATGTCCAAGTGCACCTTCATGATATCTGTGCTACAGGCTATTGTTTGCACCTGGCTTGCTTACTGATGTGTGAAAGATTCGTTAATTGAGCTGAATTGGAAATGCACCCTCCAGGTTATTGTTGTAGTCCATGTTGGACACCTATACTGATGAGTGAGATGGTCCTAAGATGCAATTCGATCTTTCCCAACAATCTTAGACAAACTCATCTGCTCTAGCACCCGGGGCTTGCCTACGCATGTCTCTGTCATCAGCCCCTAGTGCATGTGCTGGAACCTGCTGACTCCCCATCTTTATTTAGCTGCAGCTCCTTCCAGCAAAGATTGCTGTGATAGCTCTGGTGGTTGCTGACCTTAAACCTTCTGCAGCCAAAGAGAGGAGTGAGCTGGGCAGTGTGTCAAGACATGGAGCAGGTACTGCCAGTTCCCTGCCGTGGCCTGTACTCGCCCTACTGGCCAAGGGGCAACTGTGTGATCTGAACAAAGATACTAGAAGAGCAAGATGGACCACTCCATCGAAATCGCCTGTACTGAAGTGTAGTAGGCAAAGGAGCATAACGTCCGCCATTTTAGTAAGCAAAACCCGCCGTTCGCTCTGCCTCTCGCAGTGTAATCAGTGTTTTGGGGGAACAGTATGTGTGATGATAGCATAAAAATACAGAATATATCTCATCTATCAATTCACAGATTTTTGTTATTTTTCTTTTTAAATGTTTCTGCAAGTTTCTGCCTACTAAAATGGTGCCATGCCATACTACGGTTTTTAGGGTCGAGTGGTCTATCTTGCTCTGCTCTATTATCTTTGGATCTGAGTGCCCTCATCGCGTGCCCAGGCCCACCTGAACTGTTGCCCCAACACTGTATTGAGCCGTGGATGATTTACTGTTGCCAGAGCCCAAGTGGGTGGCAAGGATTTGTGCCAGGTTCCTGGCACAATAATGCATAGCAATAGAGAGAACAAGGGTGCGTGCCAGATTTTCAGCAGAGCCAGAGAGATACAGTGAGTACGTACCAGTTAGTATTTGGACTGGAGCTACAACAAATCGGCCCTCTGCAGGATAGCATTAAGCCGGGTGTGAGTGTAATGAAGAAACCTTGTGAAGGTTTACCTTTATCATCTGTTAGATCACACTTTGTCAGCAGTTGTCACCAATACGGGCATTGTTGCTCCTGCGAAATGTCGTTGGCTGTCTCCTGCAGGTTGGCCTGGAACAGAGGTCATCCATCCAGTGGGTAATATGATCCATGAGCCTCTCAAGATCTGTGTCAGTAAACCTGAGAGTATGCCTTCAGGAATTGAGTGGTGCAACCATCGACATGTAAACACCATTCGTCAGCAATAGGAAGTGTGTTGCTGCCGTTGTGTGCCTGTGTCTTGAAGGACTTGTGGATTCGTTCACGGCTGCAAGAAATGGAATTAAAGCTTTTGAGTAATATCCATCATAGTGTTACACAAGGAAGCCTATCAGCATCATTATTTAAATGGGAACGTGGAACATTTGCAATCTTTCTCTTGTAAGAGCTTTTTAAAACATGGAACACGCAAGTCCACTTTAAGTGTGAATAAGCAGCTCAGACAAACTTATGGATCAGTATCTTAAAAACCAAATTTGTTGGTCTATAGTTGGATGCGGTCTTATCTTTGAAGATTTCAAGTACTTCTGCTTCTATTTCTGACTAAGCAGCATTTGGAAGATTCTGCTTTTGGTTCCTCCTTGGACCCAATTTGAATTCGTCATGAACTTCTTCCCTTACGTTGTATGAGATGGAATAATTTGGTGACTACATTGATGTGTTGTTCCAGGAGAAGCAGAATTCGGAAGAGATTTCTCCATTAAGTCAAAATTGGACACATACAGGTATTCTTGCGTACCTTTGCAGTTCAGTGTAGGTCAAACACATTCCTGGTTCCAATTCAAGTATGACAGGTGTGTTGTTTTTCTTATACATAAATACATAGACAATAGGTGCAGGAGTAGGCCCTTCGATATGATCATGGCTGATCATCCACAATCAGTACCCATGTCTTCCATGTCTAGCTGACACAACAGTACTAACAGTTTGTTTTGCTTGCATAGCACATTTTTAATTTAGTGAACCGTCCCATGGAGGCATTATTAAACAAAGGTTCATATACAACAGCCTAGAGATTTTTAGAACTATATTAACGGATGATGGGCTGGAGGGGTTAATGGAGGGAATCACGGGTTTTATTGCCTTGGAAGTTGAAGACATGCGCTCCAGTGATCGGGTACTGGAAATAGGCATTGAACAAAAGGCCAGAATTCGAGGGACACCACAGGGCATGGAGTCATACAGCACAGAAACAGTTTTTTTCTACTAACATGAAGCAACTATTTACACCGATTCTACATTAATCCCATTTTATATTCTCCCCACATTCCCATCAACTCCTCCAAGATTTACCACGTGACTACTTACTGGAAGCAGTTTACATTGTTCTAGCAACCCACCAGCCAGGTCTGCGAGCAGGGGTGCCAACTATCTCACTCCCAAATAAGGGACAAGGTGTAGTGGGTGTAGGATAGTGTTAATGCACGGGGATCACTGGGCGGCACGGACTTGGTGGGCCGAAAAGGCCTGTTTCCGGCTGTATATATATGATATGATATGACCCATGATTTTGTACCCAGTCACAGCTCCAATTCCATCTTTAAATTCACTGAAAACTGTAACGTCCAGGTTCAGCAACAGCTTCTTCCCAACAACCATGCAGCAATTGAACACTACAAACTCCAACTAAACTCTGAACTAGATTTAGATTTAGATTTAGAGATACAGCACGGAAACAGGCCCTTCGGCCCACCGAGTCCGTGCCGCCCAGCGATCCCCACATATTAACACTATCCTACACACACTAGGGACAATTTTTACATTTTACCCAGCCAATTAACCTACATACCCTGTACGTCTTTGGATTGTGGGAGGAAACCGAAGATCTCGGAGAAAACCCACACAGGTCACGGGGAGAACGTACAAACTCCGTACAGACGGTGCCTGTAGTCAGAATGGAACCTGAGTCTCCGGCGCTGCATTCGCTGTAAGGCAGCAACTCTACCGCTGCGCCACCATGTGGCCCTACAATCTGTCTTGGTTGCATTAGGAACTTTGGGCTTTGTCTTGCTTTTGCACTATAATGGGTTTTTTAATTTATTGATTTTTTTAGTTGTCTTCATTATATTTATTAATGTTATTATATTATCAATTGAGTACTGTGTTTACAAACCTATTGTGCTGCTCCAAGTAAGAATTTCAATCTCCCGCTTCGGTACATATGACAATAAAACATATGTTTCCCTTTTGGATGGGATAAATGCATTTATAATTACCCTGATGAGGAAAACTAAGAAATGGCTCTTTGTTAATTTTGGATAATTCCTTTCCAACATCCTATTTCCGGTGAATAATATGAACACTTTCTCGGTGGGATTTTTTTAAAGCAGGAAACAGGAAAAAATATGAACTTGTGGAACTTCTAATCTTTTTAATTGTCCTTTTTTTTTCAAGAAAATATTTACTTTAAAAATAAGGGTGGAACAACTCCACAGCGGTTAGTGCTGCTGCCTCTCAGCTCCAGAAACCCAAGTTCAATCCTGATATCTGCTAGTGTAAGAAAATAACTGCAGATGCTGGTACAAATCGAAGGTATTTATTCACAAAATGCTGGAGTAAATCAGCAGGTCAGGCAGCATCTCGGGAGAGAAGGAATGGGTGACGTTTCGGGTCGAGACCCTTCTTCAGACTGACTGATATCTGCTGTTGTTTATGTGGAGTTCGCACATTCCCCCTGTGACTATATGTTTCCAACTGGTTTTATTTTGCATCCCAAGGATATGCTAGAAGGTTAACTGCTTGTTGTAAATTCCCCTTTTTGTAGCAAAGAGGTAAAT
Organism: Rhinoraja longicauda; assembly: GCF_053455715.1. Taxonomy (NCBI): domain Eukaryota; kingdom Metazoa; phylum Chordata; class Chondrichthyes; order Rajiformes; family Arhynchobatidae; genus Rhinoraja; species Rhinoraja longicauda. Next base: position 17,209,652 of record NC_135989.1, read on the forward strand.
GAATCAAAGGAGAGCTGATGTACATATGTGAGAGAGAATAATTTGGGGAGTGACGTATTCTGGTGTGCTGCTGCTAGTAACAATTTCATTGTTGTATCTGGGACACACGACAATAAAACACTCTTGCCTCTTGACTCTCCTGACTCGGATGTAAGCGGGAAATGGGACCGTCAGAGTTGGTTTACAAGAAGCCAGCATGGACCACATCGACAAATGTCCATTTTCTGTCATAATAACTGAGGAAGAAAGATACAGGGTACTTTGGGCAATTAAATTAGATTTAAAATATCTGACTGCTTACATCAACAAAAAATAAAAGTGCTAGACTAAATTGGAGGGCCAGGAAAGAAATGGACAGTCAATGTTCAGATGGAGATCCTTCCTCTGAGTGCAGTCTCTATTGTCTCTAGCTGATTGTCTTCTTAGTTTTCCCCCATGTTATTTCTTTCTCCCATGTTATGAGAAATATTCATGTTACTGGCACTGTGGGCTATAGGGCCAGTTCCTGCACTGAGCTGTTCTAGGCTGGCCCTTATTTGCTGTGAATGTGTTTCTTTTTAAATGAACATCATCTTTTCTCACCATCTCTAAAATGGCATGACTGTAGAGAGATATAAATGGAGGTGCCTGTGTTCCTTAGCAGTTTCAGCATTTATGCGGAGAAAAAAAATCACATAACTGCATGCATTATCTGTTAAGCTATTCCTACAGCAATTCTTTAAACCTGTGACCTCAACACATCAAAGGCAGCAGATGCATGGGAGGCTGCACGCCATCCTGGCTTGGAATTGTAAAGATTTTTTATTGATGAAATTCTGCCCAACAACTCCCAAATCATACCTGCAGGATTCTAGCTGTCCAAGAAGGCCGCCAACCACCATCCTTTTAAGTACAATTAAGGATTGGCAATAACTGCATACCTTGGCCAGATTCTGAAAAATGAATCAACAAGGTGTCCTGCCGCTCTTCTCTTCCAGCTTTCTTTCCTTCCACCCACCCCCTCGCCCCCAACTGCACCGTCAGTCTGCAGAAGGGTCCCAACCCGCAACGTCTCTTATCCATTCACAAAATGTTGGAGTAACTCAGCAGGTCAGGCAGCATCTCGGGAGAGAAGGAATGGGTGACGATTCGGGTCGAGACCCTTCTTCCGACTGAAGAAGGGTCTCGACCCGAAACGTCACCCATTCCTTCTCTCCCGAGATGCTGCCTGACCTGCTGAGTTACTCCAGCATTTTGTGAATACCTTCGATTTGTACCAGCATCTGCAGTTATTTTCTTATATTATATGTCTCTTATCCATGTTCTCCAGAAATGCTTGCTGACCCGCTGAGTTACTCCAACACTTTGTGTCTTTTTCTTTCTAATCAAAAAGTTGTGTTCCAAAATATTGGGGATAAACACAAGTAAAAGTTAGTAAATTATTATTTTCCCCTGCATTCTGTTTGTGTTTCTGCTCTGCTGGATTTTCCCTTGCTCCACTTTGTGATAAGCCTTGTTACTAATCCCTATCCCCCTGTACATCCCCTCCCTGATCTGGTTTACTCTCAATTGTTGTCTCTCCATCAGGGTTGGAAGGTCGGTGTTCATGTAGAACAAAGGTCAGGTAATCCACAAAAAAAAAGATTGAATCTAGTGCTTGTAACAATACCCACCCAAAATAGATTCCTTTGTGCAAAATTAAAAATTAGTCATCCTCATTATCATTGCTTTTATGAATTTTATTTCTACCTAAGTGGCTCTTGTTCTTGTGACTGCTGGTTCATTACATATGTCAGAGAAGTAGCAAATAATCTCAAAATGATCTTGTTTCATGATGGAATTCAACAGCTGCTGGCACAGAGAAAGTTGGTCTCGTCATTGTTTGCTTGTTTTCAGCTCCCAAGTCTTTTCCTCTGCCTTGCCAGTTTACTATACTGCACTGCCACTTAACCTTTTGGGTTATTGAACTGAACTACTGATTGTGGTGGGTGTTTGGAGAGGGGAGGGTTTGTTGGTGGCAATTGATACTTAAAAGTATGACTAAATATGTTTGAAAGGTGTGTACCAAATGTGATTGACATGTTTGCTAATCTCTGCAAAGTGTGCCTTCTGACTCGTATTACAAGCTTTGCTGTCTGCAGCCTCACAGTTGCTTTGGTAAGCGCGCAAAGCAGGTGGTAGAAGCATTGCTCTGAACATGTTCTGCCTGAATTTCCAAAGGTGTACTGTGAGCAATTTGCCTAAATCTATCACATCGTTGGCCTGAAGCCAGAAGAAAGTTTTTTTTTGTTCTTGCTGTCTTTAAGTAACCAGCTGGAAGCAGTATGTATCAGTATCAGGGCTGCTGTGAGCTGCTGCTCTTTAATGTGTATGATCAGGAAGGTGTGCGGTTTACTGCAGACTGCTTGGCCAGCCTGTGCGTTAGTTGCATTTGCTGAGTGAAGCCAGGATGTTGGTTGAGTCTTGCTGTTAAAATTAGCTCCTTTTTTCTCTGCTGTGAATGTTGATGACACGAGGAAAAGCAAGAAGAATCTTACGGATCTGTTTTTTAAAATCATGAATCAATGTTCAGAGGTGGCTTGTCAACGAGCTGCTGATCGCAAAGGGTCAAAAATGTCCTCTGCTTTTCAAAAACTTGAGAACTTGGCCATTAGGCTGTTTAACAGGAGTACAAGGGGGTCTACACAGGACATTGAGACGACAGGTTCCGAAAGTGATACCAGGCAGGAGTCAGAACACTGTTCAGCCTGGAACTTGCACAGTGAGTGTCTCTATATTAAAAGCTTTCTTTTTTTTTGTGTTCAATTTAATATTTGATTGAATTCCCAGGCTACTGTTAATTAAATGCTTAATGTGGCATCATTTTGTAATTGTAGTGTATTTGAATATTTGCTTATAGCTGGAGGGGTTGGGCTGCAATGAAATGTCTGAATTAGGAACATGGTGAAAAGCTGTTTGCTTTGCTTTGATGGAAAGCTCAGGCATCGTTGCACTTCATGTCCAAGTGCAGGTGCTGCAGCTGTTTGTGCAGAGAATCCGACCAGCTTATCACAGGGCATGTTCTCATTTGAATATGTGTTAGGACTGAGCTGGGTAGCATTTATATTTCAGCCCTGTCAATGAAAAGGCCATGTTGAATTTAGTGCAGCAGTAGGTTTCCCAGGTTACTCTGCTGCTCTCTATAAATACAGCAAAATGCAAATAAATTGTCCTCTTGGTTTCATTTTAAAATGCATTAGAATGCGATAACGCATTTTGGTCTTTTGTCCCTCGGACCTGGGTTTTAATTTATCGCAAGTAATGGTGTGCAAATCTCTGTGCTTGCTATGACCAAGGCTCCTATAAATTTACTTTGTGCAATATCAAACTAGTTTATCTTGCCGTTTGGCTCCAAGCTCAGAACTGTTTCTGGGAAAATAAGTGGTGTTCCTCTGCGGTTATGATAGAGGAGTGGGTGCTTCACTCACCCTGAATATTCCTTTGACCTTGGCAATATTTGATGCTGACATTGATTATGTGCATTGAAAATCGTAGAATCGTCCAGAAAAGAACAAGGCCATTTGACCTATTCGGTTTATGTTATCTCTTTTACCGTATGGATGACGTGGTGGCGCAGCTGATAGAGCTACTGTCTCACAGAGCCAGGGATCCCGGTTCAAACCCGACATCGGGTGCTGTCTTTCCAGAGTCTGCACGTTCTCCCAGTGACCACATGCGTTTTCTACGGGTGCTCCGGTTTTCTCCCGCATCCCAAAAGATGTACAGATTGTAGTCTAATTAGTCTCTGTAAAATTGTCCCAAGTGTGTCGGGAGAGGAGGGGAAAGTTGGATAACATATAATTGGCGTGAATAGGTAATTTGTGATCGGCGTGGACTCGGTGGGCGGTAGGGCCTATTCCCATGCTGTATCTTTCTATCAATCAATGAATGATTTCCCTTACAATTGTATATCCAGTTTATTTTCAGAATTTACTAAACAATCTGTTTGCACCATCCTTTTTCAAAATGCATTTTAAATCATAACAAACCATGTTATTTAAAATAAAAAGTCATAGAGCTATGCAACATTGAAACAGGCCCTTCGGCCCAACTTGTCAAAACCGACCAAGTTGGCATTCAGAGCTGATCACATTTACCTGTATTTGACCCATATCATCTAAACCCTTTCAATCCATATATCTGTCCAAATGTCTATTGCCAACTATCTCATTCCCAAATAAGGGACAAGGTGATGTCACCACCCATTTCACCCAGCCAGCGGCCACGTGCTCCCGCTCCACCAATAGCGGCTGCCCTGGCCGGGAGGCAGGTTGCTATGCAACCTCCGTTAGGCGGCTCCCAGGCCTCCGGACCTACACTGTCCGGGCCTACACTGTCCGGGCCTACTCTGTTCGGGCCTACTCTGTCCGGGCCTACACTGTCCAGGCCTACACTGTCCGGGCCTACACTGTCCGGGCCTACAGCCTCCGGGCCTACAGCGTCCGGGCCTACAGCGTCCGGGCCTACAGCGTCCGGGCCTACAGAGTCCGGGCCTACAGCATCCGGGCCTACAGAGTCCGGGCCTACAGTGTCCAGGCCTACATCATCCCCCCGGGCCTAAAACGGAACAAGGGCGGTCCCATACGGGACAAACCAATTTAGCCCAAAATACGGGATGTCCCGGCTAATGCGGGACAGTTGGCAACCCTATTTGCAAATCGCAATTGTATTTGCTTCATTGGCAGTTGCCCCTGAAGGCCACCTTAAATTAACTACCCTTCAGTGAAACTCTTTCCTTGCAACTCCTTCAAAACCCTTCATTTTTTTAAAATAGCTTAATCACTTTGTTCAGCACCTTCAAAGATGTTTGCATATTTCTCCTCTTCCTCACCCTATGTCTCTTTGCTCTTGCAAATGCCTTTTCAGAATGTATGTTCACATGGGTGACACGGTGGCGCAGCTAACTGAGCTGCTGACTCACAGCTCCAGTGACCTGGGTTTAACTCTGACCTCCTGTGCTGTTTGCATGAAGTTTTGCATGCCACAGTGTGGATTTCCACTCACATCTCCCACAATCTCAAAGGCATGTGGATTGGTATAGGTCATTGTAAATTGCCCTTGGTGCCATGTTGTGGCAGAACCATGGGGGAGAGGGAGGGTAAAATGGGGATGTATGGAGGATACCATGAGGATGGAAGGAGGATAAAATAGGATTAGTGTAGATGATTGCTTGATGGTTGGCACATACTCAGTGGGCCCAAGTGCTTTTCCATGCTGTATGGCATAGCTTCCTCCCAAATGCATCACCGGTTTTCTTTGTTCTTTCTTTAAGTGACTAATGTCAAATCCCCCACATTTCACCTATGTGAAATCTATAATTCTTCACTGATTAATACATTTGCAAAGTTCTTTCTGTTATCTTCAGAAATGATGCCTTGCATGCACAGGTTCAAATGTAGAGGGGGATATCCTTGTGAACGTTTCGCATCACGCACAGCTTCTGCGGGTTACTTGTCAGTGTTTGACCTTGACATTCTTTCACACAAGCAAAACAAGAAATGTGTCGTTGAGTGAAAATTGGCTAAAGCTGGAGTAGAGAAAAGTTACGTTCACTCTGAGGTGTGCTATACCCATGGGGAAATTCAACTCCTGTCATGTTCAAGGGATTTTCTTTTCCAATAGAACTTCCCCAATTAACATCAATAGCATTGCAGCATACAAAGTTTGTCACCAGCAAATTGTTTGAGCTAATCTATTTTACTCGCCTTATTTTTCTCCCTCTTGACAGTATTCTAGTTAGCACTCAAACTGCACTCTTTGTCGTCACTGAGATCAGTTTTATGCTGCAATCTCAAACCTAGGTTCACATATGCCTGAACTGCTTTGTCCATGGATATCAAGGCTACCCCTGCTTCTTTGTTTAGCTTAGTTTGGAGATACAGTGTGGAAACAGGGCCTTCAGCCCACCAAGTCCATACTGACCAGCGATCCCCGCACATTAACACTATCCTACACACACAAGGGACAATTTACATTTATACCAAGCCAAATAACCTACAGACCTTTCCCCTGTAACCGCACGAGATGCAACACCTGTCCCTTTACCTCCCCCCTCAACTCCATCCAAGGACCCAAACAGTCTTTCCAGGTGAGACAAAGGTTCACCTGCACCTTCTCCAACCTCATCTATTGCATCCGCTGCTCTAGATGCCAACTTATTTACATCGGCGCAACCAAGCGCAGGCTCGGCGATCGCTTCGCTGAACACCTGCGCTCGGTCCGCATTAACAAAACTGATCTCCCGGTGGCCGAGCACTTTAACTCCCCGTCCCATTCCCAGTCTGACCTTTCTGTCATGGGCCTCCGCAAGTGCCATAGTGAGGCCCACCGGAAATTGGAGGAACAGCACCTCATATTTCGCCTGGGCAGTTTGCAGCCCGGTGGTATGAACGTCGACTTCTCCAACTTTAGATAGCTCCTCTGTCCCTCCCTTCACCTCCTCCTCCCCAGATCTCCCTTTATCTTCCTGTCTCCACCTGTATCCTTCCTTTGTCCCGCCCCCTGACATCAGTCTGAAGAAGGGTCTCGACCCGAAACATCACCCATTCCTTCTCTCCTGAGATGCTGCCTGACCTGCTGAGTTACTCCAGCATTTTGTGAATAAATCGATTTGTACCAGCATCTGCAGTTATTTTCTTATATTATTTAACCTACAGACCTTTATGTCTTTGGTGTTAGGATTGTTCAAGGTATCTAATGGTGTTCCTTTCCACATCTTGGCATTCACTGTTCACTGCTCCATTAAAGAGACTTCTTTTGTAAAGGCTGAAGGAAAAGAGATGCTCACAGAGAGGCCAGTTTGGGTATTAATGACCACACTCCAGTCATATTACTCCTTACAGATATCTTTCAGCCACTCCTGCCAGGGATGCCTGACTGTAGATCTGGAGTCTCTCTGGTTGCTGGCAGTAAGACTATTTCTCGCTGACACGGTTCTTCAACAGCTGAGCCTCCCGATCCCTAGCAGCCCATTCTCTCTCTCTCTCTTCCCCAATCACTCCCTTTTAGCTGGAGAGTTTTGCTGATGTTGTTATATTTTTAATCCTTTGAGCTGGTTGCTGAGATTGCACCTGCATGGCTAAATGCTGTCATCTGCAAAAACTTGTAAAAGATCAATAGGGTACACTGCTCTGAAACTGACACAGTGCTGCATTTCACAAGGAAACCTGCAACCTTTACTGCACTTTAAATCTCGCAATTGAAAAATCTCTAACTATATGCAACTTTCACAAACAGCATTAAGATGGCCCGCAACACAGTTTTGGTGCCATTAGAAGGCAATAAAGCATGCTGTTTAGGGTTTTGTATTCTTGCCTTTATGATCCCATGGGCTTCATTTCCTGATACCTTTCATACAACATATACATCAGATAATTTCTAATGGGTTTGGTATGTTTAATTGGTGAGTTGCTTAGCCAATGTATTAAGATTCCCCTAAATGACTTTGGGACTGTGCAGTGTTGATTGATCACAATTGTACCCACTGTGGAGAATACTACAATTATCTGTCATTGGATTGATAGAAGATGAACAAAGACGTCTATTCCGAATAGTTTTTGCATGACTATGGATGGGAATTTACATTAGAAGTTGTTGATTGATTGATACTTTATTATCACATGTGACATGTCACCATACACATACCATACACATACCATACACATACCATACACATACCATACACATACCATACACATACCATACACATACCATACACATACCATACACATACCATACACATACCATACACATACCATACACATACCATACACATACCATACACATACCATACACATACCATACACATACCATACACATACCATACACATACCATACACATACCATACACATACCATACACATACCATACACATACCATACACATACCATACACATACCATACACATACCATACACATACCATACACATACCATACACATACCATACACATACCATACACATACCATACACATACCATACACATACCATACACATACCATACACATACCATACACATACCATACACATACCATACACATACCATACACATACCATACACAAAGTATGCAAAGAGTTGCCATGTGTAAGGCGGCGACAATATTTGAGCAGTCTTGTTAGTATGCTTACTATTATAGAAGTTGTTAGTAAGCTTACCATCATTATTACATTTGAGGCCCATTACGTTATTGGCTATGGCCCTGGGACAAAGAGAGTCAGACTTTGGACATTTGGGTAGGTAGGATATTTGATCAGAAGAATGTGGCCGGTCAAGACTTTGTGTTCAGGATGGGAAATTTCAGATGGTGGGTGTCTGGTTGGGTTAGGGCTTGTGTAAAATTAGTCAGAAGAGTTATTGTTATTCAATGCTTTAAGGTTGAGATATCGTAGGTCAGTCATGGAGACAGTGGTATGGGTTGGAGATCCTCTTCTTCTTCTTTCGTGGCCATCATCCATGTTTCAAATGTTGACATCGCTGTCATCGTCCATCCTGAAAAGGACGCAAGCTTCCGGCGACAATCAGTGGGAGCCATCACTTGTACAATGGATGATGGTGGTAGCAGAATTAGCTCAGGACACTTCCAGTTTCCAGCCCCGCGACGTGGACACTTCTGCTATGGGGCCTGGGTTGGAGATGATTAGGGTGAGGTCTAGTTGGGGACTGGGGATTGGTGTGCAATGAGGATGGCAAGGCAACGAGCCTCAGCAATCTCAGCATCAAGTGAGGGGTAAGAGGATGTAACTGACAGAAGATAGACACAAAAATCTGGAGTAACTCAGCGGGACAGACAGCATCTCTGGAGAAAAGGAATGGGTGACGTTTTGGGTCGAGACCCTTCCTCAGACTGAACTGACACAAGACCAGTGTAGCCTGCTGAATTGACACAGACCAAATAATATGTTCCCTTAAAGTAATAGAAAAGCAGGCCTCACCTTTCTCATTAAGACCAGATTGGATATGAGCTGTCTGCATCATTCACAGACTCAGATGTGCAAATGGATTTTGAGAGTGTGATGTTAATGTGCATTATATACCATTTGACATATTTGCAAATACACAGGACCTCTGTGAATAAATGTCACCAACACAGGAGGACACAGAACAAATTTACCCAACTGTGCAACAATTGCAGTAAGGAAGTAATTGGGTTTTAAAATGAATCCCTTCACCAACCACTCCAAATTTTAAACTTTGAATTGTACACGTTTGACTTTTTCAGCTGCAACATAAATACCATCAGACAGTCCCTTAATAATGAGCCTCCAAAATGTCTCAGGGAACCTTAACCAGCAGAGTCGGTTTTTAGGTCCATGTAATAGGTGCTCGAAATAATGTGATGTTAAATGGATTGAAACATGGACCGAGAAATGTGATGGTACAATAGAGAAGCAATTACTTTTCTTTCAAAATTTGCTGCTGGAATGTGCATTGCGCTTTTTAAAAAAGAGAGCTATTCTGAACTCTGGAACTGTACTCGACTTAAGCTGTTCCAATTAATTTGCAAAGCTGGCAACTACCTGACAATGTGGAAAATTGCCCAGTTATGTCCCACTTACAAAAAAACAGGACAATTCCAATCTAGTGATCAGTCTACTCAATCAATAACAATTGTTGGGAAGATGTTATCAGTAATCAAACAGATTAATGTAAATTTATGCTTGATGGGCAGCGTAGACTCTGCAGGCTAAAAGGCTTGTTCCGTGGCACTTGCTCACCAATAACCTGCCCACTGATGCCTGATTTGTCTTTCACCATGACCATTTAGTCCAGCCCTCATCACAACTTTGAGTCAAACATGGACCGAAAAAATTGAATTCCAGAGGTGAAGTGAGAGTGACTGCCCTTTATCAAGTTTGCCTTTGACAAAGTGTGACATAGATACAATCAATGGGTATCAAGAGGAAAACATTCCCATGATTGAAGTCACACATCGCACAAAGAAAGCAGGTTGCAGATGTTGGTCATCAATAACACCGTCCTCTACAGGACCGTGTCCTCAGCCCAGCCATCATCAGCTGCTTCATTAATGACTGATCTTCCATCTTAACTTCCAGAGTTTGTTTTTTTATTAATGATTGCACCATGTTTGATTCGGTTTGCATCCCATGAGGTCACTGCATATCCTAATGAGGTCCAAGACTGTTGTGTTATTCGGGCATGAGCTGATAAATGGCAGTTAAAAGTTGCACAACAGAAGTTCCAGGCAGTGACCATCTTCTGCAAGAGTAATCATCTTGACATTACCATCACCAAGCCCCTCCCCAACAACATCCTGGGGATCACCGACCTGACCGGCCACAAAGCCCATGGCCACAAGAACAGGTCAGCGGCAGGTTATCATGTCACGAGTGATTTGCCTCTGTACACCCAAAGCCTTTCCATCTTCTACAAGTATGATAGAATACTCTCCACTTGCCCGGAACAGTGCAGCTCCAACTACTATCAAGAAACGTAACCACTTCTACAACAAAGCAGTCTGGCTGATTAGCACTCCCATCAAGCAGAAGGCTGCTTATCGCACTGCACTTGTACAAAATGTACTCACCCAGGCTACTCTGGCAGCACTGCCTAATCACACAACCTCTCCAACTAAGAAGTTCAAAGGCAGCAGGCATTATGGATTGCCTCCATTTGCTGGTTCCCCCATCCAAGTTCTACACTAATCTGATCTAGACATATCATTGCCCTGGGTCCAAATCCTAAAACTCGTCACCCAACAACACTGTGTGAGTACCTTCTGTACCTTCTGTACAAGGACTGTAGTGGTTCAAGATGGCTGTGCACTTGTGGGAGTTAGGGACAGACAGTAAATACTTTCCTTTCTAGTGATGCCATATCCTCAAAAAGCAAATATTTAAAAAAATATGACCCTCCTTATAACAATGGGACGATATCCTTCCTTGTGAAGCTACGAATGTTAAATTATGAGGATAATTTTTTGTTGGGGAATGCATAAGTCTTGATTTAATCTCCAGAATCGCTTGTGTAAAAAATGCATGTTTGATTTCTGTTTGGCAGCATGTGATTTATCAGCTTGCTATTAATAATGGTGAATAGTGCACTCCTTCTTAGGTGATATCTCCACTGCATCAGCGTAATGACACCATTCAATATATTTTAACATCAACTACAAACAACTTCCATAATTTAGAAGTTCTAAACAAGTCGAGATCAATTTAAGAAGTCAATTTTATGGGTGTGGGGTGTGGTCATCTACCATTTAGAATTATAGCACACGGTTTCCCCATTCTTCAAGTTCTCTTGTAACACAGATCACATACATAAAATAACACAGTAATTACAGTCCAATGTAAAGACAAACATCTTTTATTTCCATGATTACAGGTAGAATCTGCTGAATCAGGGGTGTCAGTATTATGGGGAATGGGGTTCGGAGAGAAAGACAGATCAGCCATGATTGAATAGTGGAGTAGACTTGATGGGCTGAATGGCCTAATTCTGTTCCTGTCATATATAACCTTATAAATCGTCACCCAGGAGACGTGAACATATGCTGTCCTTGAATGAAGACTGGAACAGTTAATGGAGATATCTTGAGGACAGTCTGTATTACGGCCGAGGAGGTGCTGAATGTACAAGGGTGTATGAATCTCCCAGGCCTGATCAGAAATATCCAAGGACACTGTGGGAAGATAGTTACGAGATTATTGCCTGAACCTGAGGGCCGGAGTTTTGGGAGAGGTTGAGCAAGCTAGGACTTTATTCCTTGGAGCACAGGACAATGAGGGATGATCATATAGATGTGTATAAAATCATGAGTGGAATAGATAGGGTGAATGTGCAAAGTATTTTACCCAGAGTAGGGGAATCAAAAATCAAAGGAAATAGGTTTAAGATTTAATGGAAGCCTGACGGGCAACTTCTTCCAGTCGGAGTGTGGTGTATGGGTAAGTTGAGGTAGGTATTTTAACTTTAAAAGATACTTGGAAAGGTACATAGATAGGGAAAGTTTAGAGGGTACATAGATAGGAAAAGTTTAGAGGGTACATAGATAGAAAATGTTTAGAGGGTACATAGATAGGAAAGGTTTAGAGGGTACATAGATAGGGAAGGTTTAGAGGGTACATAGATAGGAAAGGTTTAGAGGGTACATAGATAGGGAAAGTTTAGGGTCCACGTCAGTACCCTCAGAAATGTAACAGAAGCAAATAATTCTTAGTTACACATAACTGCATGAGAAGAATGGGAGAACAATGTGATGAATGGAAACAACCTGGGAAAGTCTCCACAGGTGATTACAGATAGGGAGGAGAGCTATGTGGATTGATGGAATTTGAGGGGGTGAGAAAGGAATCAAAGGAACAATTGTAAGAAGGTAGGTGGAGACGGGATGGTTTGTTTGACTGATTTTACAGAGTAACCATACTTGCACTGAGAAGCAACTGCAGCAGAGGAAGGAAGAACGCCGTGAGCAGAAAAAGAATTATGTGGAGGACTTGCAGAGTGGGTAAGGCTGTCCACAAGAACAAATTTGCAGGCGCGTTAAAACCAGGATGTACGAAGTAAACAAAGATGTTGTTGAGGAGAGGTTAAATCAAGCTCTACGTGATGCTAAAGGAGCATAAAATAGCTTAATATAAAAGGGTTCTAAAAATATTCTTGTAGCAACGGGTAGTTAAGAAAACAATTGGATCTATTAAGGATTCTTAGGGTGGCATATCAAGTGACTTCTGCCGCATTTATTTTGTCCTTAGTGGGCTGGAGTTGTTATTTTAATTGGATATTCTTCGTGGTTGGTCTTGATGAAGGCAATTAACTTTTCTGAGGTTGCTGCAAAAAGAACTGAGAGGCAATGACTAAACCCCCCCCCCCGCCAAACTCCATCCATGTAAAAGAAACAACAGGCAATTTCATGAAAAAATACAATGGATCCCAATAGAGAAATAGAATTTTCAGGCTGCAATAAGGCTAGATTAGATTAGTCAGGAAATTATTTTGTAAATAGATTCCTGAAGGATAGTTGAAGAACATCAGAAGTACAGAGACACAATGGAAGAAATGTTAAAAATTCAAATGATAATGAAAATGTGCAATGTTAACACATTCGGACCAAATTAAGAGGGCTAAACTACTGATTTGAATGGATGTCTTAGATCATTTGGGGCGGCACGGTGGCGCAACGGTAGAGTTGCTGCTTTACAGCGAATGCAACGCCGGAGACTCAGGTTCGATCCTGACTACGGGCGCTGTACTGTAAGGAGTTTGTACGTTCTCCCCGTGACCTGCGTGGGTTTTCTCCGAGATCTTCGGTTTCCTCCCACACTCCAAAGACGTGCAGGTTTGTAGGTTAATTGACTGGGTAAATGTAAAAATTGTCCCTAGTGTGTGTAGGATAGTGTTAATGTGCAGGGATCGCTGGGCGGCGCGGACTTGGTGGGCCGAAAAGGCCTGTTTCTGCGTTGTATCTGAAATATGAAAAATAAATATCATGGCAAAGGTAATTTAGTTTTTTTTAGAGATACAGTGTGGAAACAGACCCTTAAGCCCACCGAGTCCTTGCTAATCAGCAATCACCCATACACTAGTTCTATCCTGCACTCTAGGGACAATTTACAGAAGCCTATTAACCCGCACATCTTTGGGATGTGGAAGGAAACTGGAGCACCCAGAGAAAATTAAATGGTCACGGGAAGAACGTACAAACTCCGTACAGACAGCATCCGGGTCACTAGTACAGAAACTGAATTAGATCAGTCACTAGAAACTCTGTCCGTCATTTATATCGCAAATGACTGACTTTCTGACTATCCATCATAAGGCATATCAGAATTTTGATGAAATCATATCCACTTGTCTGGTTGCGTACAGCTCCAATAATTCTCAGAGCTGAACTCCATTTTTAGATTTAGATTTAGATTTAGAGATACAGCGCAGAAACAGGCCCTTCGGCCCACCGGGTCCGCGCCGCCCAGCGATCCCCGCACACTAACACTATCCTACACCCACTAGGGACAATTTTTACATTTGCCCAGCCAATTAACTTACATACCTGTACGTCTTTGGAGTGTGGGAGGAAACCGAAGATCTCTGAGAAAACCCACGCAGGTCACGGGGAGAACGTACAAACTCCGTACAGACGGCGCCCGTAGTCAGGATCGAACCTGAGTCTCCGGCGCTGCATTCGCTGTAAGGCGGCAACTCTACCGCTGCGCCACCAAGCTATTTTAGGAGAAAGAACCCCACTTGATTGACGATTCCCCCCACCTCCTGAAATGATTATTCCCTTCACTGATGCAACGTGTCAAGTGTACATCATGTGGACATGAAAGAGTAGCCGCACACAGAGTGAAATGCACACACTTCAATGGGACACCTCTTAATTGGTTTCCAGTGATAGGACCTCCAGTTCAGATTAGTAATTTGTAATTAAGAACCTTAAAACCATCTGAAGGAGCAGTCAGAAATTTAGGCAGGTTTCACTGAAGAACAGGATATTGCAAAGAGGCATCACCATCTTTGAATTTCAGGTTTTGCCATTTTACTGCTGTAATGAACCACCTTTTAGTTTAACCACTGTAAAAAACCCACTAATTATAGGTTGCATGTGTGCCCTGTTCATTTTCCTGGTAAGGAACTGCCATTGTCAAACTGAAACTATTGTTAAAGGTAAAATACCACAGGGTTTAAAGAAATTAGTAGCATCTACTGTCAGAAAAGCACATGTTTCCGGTTGATGACTTTTAGATTTCTAAAAGCTGCACTGTTTTTCTTTTGCTTTAGTGTTTTTCTTCATAATTATGTCAGTTGCTGAGCTGATGAAATTGGCTCCCATCAGCTTTGCTCTCCTTTGGACCTGTCATTAATCCGGCCTGGTGCTAGGTTCTTCAGGGTAATGGGTAATGGACCTGCAGTGGTCTTGGATCAAGTTGCTGCATTGCCCTATATTTCCCCCTGAAACTCTTGATTCATTTAACAATTGGTCATTAACTGTAGACAATTGGAGTCTCAAACTGCACTGTGGAAAGTGAGATCTATGGTTAAAAATTCAGCTGTTTTATAACAATAATCTTGCTTTCCTTCCTTGATAATTTAATCGCCCCCCGTAGTGTTTTCAGGGTTTTTGATGTAAAAAGTGTTCATGTTTCACATTAATTATATAATTGCTGCAGCATTTCTGTAATGACAAAGAATGGTGTACTCTTAATATAAGAAAATAACTGCAGATGCTGGTACAAATCAAAGGTATTTATTCACAAAGTGCTGGAGTAACTCAGCAGGTCGGGCAGCATCTCGGGAGAGAAGGAATGGGTGACGTTTCGGGTCGAGACCCTTCTTCAGACTGAAGAAGGGTCTCGACCCAAAACGTCACCCATTCCTTCTCTCCCGAGATGCTGCCCGACCTGCTGAGTTACTCCAGCACTTTGTGAATAAATGGTGTACTCTTGCTCTCCTTTCTAGAGCTCCTGAACCCCCTTATTCTTATTTCACGTACTCTGGTTCAAGTTCTTTTTTGATGCACCATTCTGGCATCTCCTGAATTTTCTCATCATAGAGTCATAGAGTCATCAACCTATGAAATGACAATCTCCTCCTAATTTTAGGTGTCCCCCAAAATGTATTAGAGAATTGTGTACTCTAGAAGATATCAGAAGATGTGGAAACAGGCCCTTCGGCCCAACTCGCCCACACTGGCCAACATGTCCCAGCTACACTAGTCCCACTTGCCTGCGCTTGGTTCATATCCCTCCAAATCTGTCCTATCCATGTACCTGTCTAGGTACAATTGAGTATATTTGTGGGTTTTCTCCTTTTTTTGTTCTGCCCAACCCTTTGGGCAATTTACACTTCCTGTAGGTGGCCCTGTAGCTTTAGTTGGGGGTTTCCATCCTACCAACTTTATTTGCAGTCAATATCTCAGCAACATCGAGTGCACCAGCATCAACATCGCACCATTACTAACGCTGTCAGATAAATGGCCCTGTCAGGTCTTTTGTGAGCTGGGTGACAAGATAAGAACATAGAGGCAAGAGTAGATTCTTCAACCCCTTATTGTTCTGCTGCATCATTTAATAAGGTCAGTAGACTCTTGGGAAAATACTATCATATAGGACGACAGCAATGACATTGCCAAAATTACGTTATGTGTCATAAATTCAGGTGTTGGATGTTAGGTAAAATTTCATAATGCAATCACTTTGCACTTCCCTATAACTTTGAAACTTTAATGATTTTGTAGTCTGTGAAAAACAAAGGATGTATAGTGTAACGAGAGAGCGTGAAAGATATTTTGGTGTTAACGCAAATATCTTTATACCTAGTAGAATCAAGGAACTGCAGATGCTGGTGGCCACAACAGGACATAAAGTGCTGGATTAACTCAGCGGGTCAGGCAGAACATAGATCTCTGGAGAACATGGATAGATGATGTTTCGGGTTGGGACCCTTCTTCAGAGTAATTAGTCTGATGCTGCCTGACCTGCTGAATTACTCCAGCACTTTGTATCTTTTTCTGATATCTTCTAGAGTACACAATTCTCTAATACATTTTGGGGGACACCTAAAATTAGGAGGAGATTGTCATTTCATAGGTTGACAGCCTGCTTGTTGTGCAAAACTATTGTAACATATCAGTAATTCAGTGACCATCACTCTATCTGGATGTTCAATGAATTGTTCTCTTACCACAACCTTGTGATTATCCTTTTATCCTTTGGCTTTTAAAGTGATTGTAATTTCTTTCATCTAAACAACAGCTTAATATAAAAAAGACTGCTGGAAAACAATTTCTCTGTTGTGATCTTATCAAATGATCTTTTTCAAAGATCTAACTAACGGATGCCTCTGTTGCGGTTGCAAAAATAGGTTACAAAGGAGCATAGCTGAAAGGGGAAATTGGAAGGTAGAGCCAAATAAAGTCTGACTGTCACAGAGAGACAACACAACGAAGGGCATGGAGAGGATTTTCTGACGGAGGGGAAGAATCTGAACCCAAACCCGGGAGAGCCACACACAAGCAGAAGAAGAACCTGGGTACATCCAACTTCACCGATGAAGTTGGAGCGCAGAGGAGGAACTTGAATGGGTCTTAAGGGGAGATGCTTAGTGTATCCAGAGGAGATGGATTGAATATATCAATCAAACTTCAAAGGAATAAACAACCTGAGCTAAAATGGAGAATAAAGAATGGTAAATGTAATGAGAGAGAATGAAAGATATCTTGGTGTTGATGCAAATATATTTCTAAGCAAGTGTGTTAAAACAACCTTCAGTGCCATCCTGAAAATCCAAACGACTGCAGATGCAAGAAATCAGAAGTAAAAACTGCTAGAGATGTTTATTGATCGGAATGTTCAAGTCTGTTTCTACAGAGAAGCTGTTGGCCTGCCAAGTATTTCCAGCTCTTTCTGCTTTTTATTGAGTGCATTGCTTGAACTACTTATGGAAGTTGCTGACAGATCCTGATTTATTGTGACCCTCATACAACAGCACAGATACTTTTGTTTTTGTTCTGCAAACATTCCCATACTTTGCAACTGTGACTTGTGTCCCTGCACCATGACAGGCAGGCAGGCTGGCAGGCAGGAGAGGGGATGGAGTATGAAGAAGTTTAAACATGCAATTAAAAAGGCAAGGCATAGCAGGATACTGTCCTAATGTGGGGAAATGGGATTAGTGCAGATAGGCAAAAAAGTAACCATGATGTGGCAGGCTGTAGGACCTGTTTGTATATGTTGTACAGTTATATAACTCTGATTCTTTAACTTGGCAACAGCTATTTTGACCTCTCAATACCTGCTGGGCAACCCCAGCTCCCTTGGCCTCCAGTTTGATTTCATGCAATGTCTAAGTGTTCATTCACGTGCACAAAGATGTTCATTGAGCCATTCATTGAGAAAAAGAACTACTTCCATTGCCATCTGCATTCTTGTGCTTATTTGCAGTTGCTCAAGCGTATTGTGTCTCATGGTATTGAGCCTTACTGTTTTCATTTACAAAATGACCCTCAATCTCACTGAAACTTTAGGACTTCAATTGAGTTAGGGATTAAAAATGTATATGGCGCAGGATCTTCAGGCTTGGGTCAAGTAACCAGGGTACACCATGGTGAAGACTATTACTCCTAGAGACAATGCTCTGGAGAAGCAGGAGGCAAAAGGGCATACTGCACTCCATGACTTCCATCCCTTTAACTATAACTCAGTTGCTGACAGCCTGAGTGCATAGTATTGTTAAAAGAGGCAAGCTGCACAATAGGAGATCCTTAACATTAACATGAAACTGGTGATCCAGATAAATAATACTGTGCCAGGGTTTCAAATGAGGACCATGAGAGGAGATTTCAAGAGAAGACTGGTGTCAACTCATTTTCTAACCTGTAAGAAATGCACAAGGTCACTTGGAGCACAGAACAGTTCACCGAATCTCGCTGCACCAACTGCAAACGTAACCCATTATTTTCCAGCTTTTTCTCGCTTCTTCCAGTGATGATCGAACTGACTATTTCTTGTGGACCCAAATATTTTAATATCTCAATCCTTCAACAAACTTTTAAAACTTACATTGGTATTGAAGTCACTGCCTTGCATTTTATCCTGCTTATTTTAACTTTGTCAAGGCAGTTCAGGAAAATTCTAAAATAGTATGAGAATTTGTATCCTGTACATTTCTGGCAGCTGTGTTTCTGCTCTGATTTAATGATGGAATTTCAGCTAGATTATCCATTAAACGTTAGAGCCACACAAGCACTTTAATCAGCTGAGCCATTCTGTGTGGTGCTATAGGATTGATTATTTGACAGTTTTAATTTGTTGAATGCCTAATAATATTTTACAGTGCATTTCAGATCAGTTTGTCATATTAATCTTTAGGCCTACTGACCATTTCAAAAGCTTTTCACTGTACCTCGGTAGTCATGACAATAATAAACTAAAGTAATGGTGTTCCTCTAAATATGATGAATCAGTGGCAAATGTGTGCATAGCTTGTGATCTTAGTGGGGAGCATGGTGGGAGGGCTGTATGCTAGATTTGACTTGTTTTTTATTTTAATTTCTCACCTCAAAATACCACCGATACATGTGGACATCAACATTCCAGTCAACTGAACAGTGGAGGACGTCGCTGTTGAGCCAATCTAATCCTTTCTTTCCTTCTCCCACCCTGCATCACCTTCACCAACCAGCACTCCATGCTCAGCAGAAGCTACGATCATTGAACCATGAGCAGTAACAGGTGCTGTGGCAGACTTTCTGCTATATCTGACTCGAGCATCCCATTTAAAAGAGATGTGTTGCCTGACCTGCTGGGTTACTCCAGCATTTTGTGCCTATCTACAAGCATCTGCAGTTCCTTTTTATTTCATAACACCGTTTAGTTCAGTATGGTGGCTGGAAGAAATGTAAAATAACCTAAATTTAAATAGCTGGGAGGGGCTGGGAGAAGTGGTTGGAGAAGCTGTAAGGAAACATTCGAGAGAATTCTGCTATTGTATATGAAAAAGTAAAATAAAACGTATATACAAATGCAGAATTTAGCTAGAAAGAATAAAAGGGGGGAAAAAAAATATCAAAAGTGCCACAAAAAGGAGTTAAAAAAGATATGTGCCAGGGATATTCAAATTAACATAAGATTGTATTCCGTGAAAAGTGGTGGTCGGGTGTGTGCTCTGGGACTTTGCAAAACTGCATTAAACGATATAACAGTAAATGTGCAATAATGTACAGTCAAAAGAATTAATGCCCAGCTTTCAAATAATAAATACCTCTTTAGAGGCAAAACAAAAGAATCAGGAAAAGAGGTTTTATCCATGGCTATGAAGCGAAGTTAAAGATGGTGTTGGGTGAGAAAAGAGTGTTTAATGCTGCCAAGTGAACAGCTGGAGGATTTGGAAAATAATCATAATCAAATAATCATAATTCAGCAAAGGAGGATAAGAGAATGTAAAGCAGAATAAAACAATAGGTTACAAAAAGCGTACTATGAAAGCTTATCGAGGTAATTCCAAAGAAAATGATTAGCAAATGTTGAATGGTTCAATTGTGGAATTCTCTGCCACAGAGGGCAGTGGAGGCCAATTCACTGGATGAATTTAAAAGAGAGTTAGATAGAGCTCCAGGGGCTAGTGGAATCAAGGGTTATGGGGAGAAGGCAGGCACGGGTTACTGATTGTGGATGATCACAATGAATGGCGGTGAGGGCTCGATGGGCCAAATGACCTCCTCTTGCACTTATTTTCTATGTTTTTATGGTTCAATGGTCGTTTATTGTCACATGAACCGAGGTGCAGTGAAATTTGATTTACCATACAGTCATATCAAAAAATCAACAAGATACAAAACTGCATAAAGAGTAAACATAAACATCCACCACAGCAGCGTGTGAGAATCTCTAGAGCACACAGCATAAGCAGAGACTCATAGCCATCAGTTCAATGTCCGGGCCACACACACGCTCCTTCAACGTGATGTGACCAGAGTTGTACCGACCGCTGTCACTCTCTCTGCAGTCCCTGTCCGCCCGAACAGTCAGAAAGCCATCCACACTCGCACCAGACTCCAGGATGTTCTCATGGCGCGATGTCCCCGCAAACCCCGAGATCAATGCACTCACGGCAATCCCTCTGGGTCCCCACCAGCACAGGCAGCACGTCCATCTTGTTTTTCGGCGACCTCACATTCCCCACTGTGATGGAATCCGAATAACTTTTACCTTCTTCCTCCTTTTCTCCCGCGGTCGAGGCGATCAAAACATCTGCAGTTTGGGCGATTGAAGCTCTCACAGTCGGCGATCGAAGCCCCCGCAACAGGGCGATCAAGGCTCCCGCGATCAGGGCAGTCAAAGCTCCTGCGGTTGGAGCTCCCGAAGTCGATCCCAGCAAAGGGACCGTCAGCTCCACAATGTTAAGCCGCAGTGCGGACAGAGATACGATACAGAAAAAGTCACAACCCCGTCGAGGGAAGAGATAAAAAATGTTTCCCCCAGATTATACATTAAGACAGCAGAATTTACAATGTTTAATAAGGAAATCGCAAGGACATTTTCCCCTGCCCATGGCATCTAGAACCGGGGGTCCAGTCATAAAACAAAGGGTTGGCCCTCAGAACTGGGATGAGAAGAAATGTCTTTAAATCTTTGGAATTAACTTCCCCAAAGAGTTGTGGAAGATAAGTTGCAGAATATATTCAAGAAGAACATCAATAGATTTTTAGATATCAAAATCAAGAAAATTGAGATGAGTGCAGGAAAATGGTGATTGATCCACTAAACTTTGTGATCGGCCAAACAATTTCAAAGTGCTAAATATTCCGAGGAATGTAATAGAAATGTGTTATATTCTGACGGTTGCATGTAGCATTTGGCTGCTCCTTGAATGGTGGGCATTCGCGATATTGTTTACGCTGGGACCCAGGAAAACCAATGCACGTGAACCTTGTATTCTCCACAGCTGAACTCTCACAGGTTTTATCAGACCTTCACTCATGTCAATGTACGTTACCATGGATAGAACGTTGACTGTGGAAGGTCATTATTGGCAAAGCTACACTAGCTCGCCATTTTAATCTAGTCTGTTTAAAGCTGGTGGGGGAAGTACAGATAACTCGTGACTTAAGGAAATGTATTCCCACGTTTCGGTAAAATTGTGTGTTAGCTGTTATGTTGTGTGGAATAATAAAACAGTCCTTGAGATGGCGAATGAGAAAAGTTGTAGGAGACTATGTTATGCAGTATTTATTTATTGGCTTAATGTATACAGATGCCTGGAATTTCCTAAAAAAGTGGGATGCATTATAATGATTGGCTACTAAGCTGAACAATACTTGTAAATGTTCCTTCTTCGTAGTCCATTTGTATCCAGTGCAATACTTGCCCACTATGTTAAATGATCAGTGAAATTCCACAAAAAGTGTTGAACTGTTGCTGGCTATCTCCATGCAAGCTGTGGGTGCAAATATTAATTATTTTATCGATGGTCATACATCTGCAATATCTTAACTCAAGTCAGAATTTAATTGATTGAGTTGCTGCTATTTCTACATTGTCGTCTGTAAAGATACTTGGAATTCCAGGCATTTACTGTTAGACCTATATGAAGAATGCTCCTTGTGCACATTCTGCTTTCCATTCAAATTATATACAACACAAAGGCAGATATTTTGTGCTGAATTAAGGATTTTACCAGTATATGTTCTGGAGTTCTTCAGTAGGTTTCAGTGAAGAATATTAGTGCTAAGGAAGAATGCTTGTGTGTTTTGCTTCCAGTGTCAGTATAAAAATGTCCACATCACCTTTTCAAGCAGATTGTGCAAAACAACGGATTACATTTATAACATTTTTCTAACATAATAAACTATTCCAAAACACCTCCCAGGAATGGTTATCATGAAAGATTTGACCTTGAGCTTCAAAAGGCAATATTTTAGCAGGTGATCAAAGGCTTGGTCAAAGAAGAATGCCTCAAGAGATGACTTTACTACTGGAAGGAGTTAGCATGGAGCCAGTTGGTGAAGCAGTGAAAATGGATCATCGCAAAAAAACAGAACTGATATCCCAGAAGATTGTAGAATTAGAATATATCACAGAGATGTAAAGGGACAGTTCGATGAAGGGATTTGATAAAAGGATGGGAATGTAGCTCAGAATATGCATAAATAATGGTGAACAGGACTTGGTTTGAGTTAAGATACGGGTAGCAGAATATTAGAAGGACACAGGTTTACAAAGAGTACAAGATACTGAGTGAAAAGCCTTCTATGTTGTCCCATCCAGTGCTAGATCTGCTACAGCAATGGATGGATGCAGAGTAAAGCTCCTCCTTTATCCCATCAATCATTCCCGGGACAGATACTGACTAAAAGCCAGCGTCTCCATGTCATTGAAAGAGGTGATTGTCTCCGCATCTCACAATATAAAGTTTTCAATTCTATATTGGAAGAAACAATGAAATCCAAGTGACTGCGAAAAGTTCATTAAGAAGCAAGTCTTTATCTGGAAAAAAAGTCCAGTTATAATGCGAGGTTTAGCAAACTTGGCTGTTACAAGACCACCCTCGCTCTTCCTTTTTGCTTCAGACAATCCGCAGTGCTGTACAGAGCCAGGAAGTCCAGTGTAAATATAGTAACTCTATCAGTGTTGCCATGTGAATATCCAGCACAGCTTGTGGATTGTAGAAGGTTGACGTCCTTGGGTAGTTATATCACGTGAGCTGATTTGTGCTGCCCTCTCTGCATTAACCAGTGAAGCAGGGGGCCCTGCATTATGACAACTCCTTGTCTTTGGAGAGTACTTTACATTGACCCTGATATAGTCTCAGAGGGGATGGCGCAAAGCTAATTGCCGAAGTGTTATTAACTGTTTACCAGCTTTTCCTTTCATGCTCTGGTTTGTTTGTATTGAGAAAGTTTAAAGTAGCTGATTTCAGTCAATTCTGCTGCGACTGAGGCTAGATTTCCCTGATTTCCAGGTGCAACTTTGTGGAGTGGGTTAGCTCGCACAAGCTGGAGCTGTGCACAAATCAATGTTTGAACTGTTGTGAAGTAAACTCTTGCAGCTCAGCCTGTGAGCAAGCTGCAGAGCTGTCGACAAGACAAGATTCGGGAACTGACAACAGGGCACATCTCTCACCATTCATTCTTAAAGACAGGACTCGAAGGCAGGATGGCTGAAGGCTGTTCAATTGGTAAGCAAGTATCTAGCTGAGCAGTGTGTGTCAACTGAGATGCGATTGTTTACCTTTTCCACATCAGGAAGCAAGCCTTTAAATATTCAAGCCAGCATTGAATTTTTAGACTAGTTATGCAAAGAATCTTTTCGAAATATTTTAGAATGACTTTAGAATTACATTCTAACTTTGATACCGCACTAGTCAATCTCTCCTCAATACATGTCATTGAATGACTGACTCCTAATTAAAATCACATGTGGATATGACTGAACTGTCAACAGTATCTTGCTGTACATTTTAGTCTGTGCTTAGTGTTGAAATGTACCAAAACTGAGAAGCTAGTTGTCATACAAATTATTTTCTGAATGAGAGTCGATGATAAGTGGTTGTTTGTGAAAGTTTCCTGAACTTGTAGTGCATCGCAAACTGAAACGTAATGTACAAACTCTTTGTTTTTATAAATTATACATTGCCCTTGTGTACTGATTGTATTTAGAATATATTTTACTCTATCGTTTACTTTCAATAATTCCTTTTTTACCTTTAAATCAGTTCCAGTGAGTGTTGTGTTAAGTGCATGATTGTAAATGAACAATTGCATAAAAAATGGTCTGATACAATTTCTGCGTACTGAATGGGTGCTAAGTTGGAACCCGTCAAAAAATGTATGGTTTAAGAAATTATTTTATTCCCTTTTAAGAGACCTGGGTGTCTCACACGGACTGCTACATGCTGAGAGAACAGCAGCGATGTCATTCGCGCGCTGACCTTTGGGAAATGGGTCAGCACGATTGGAGCTGCCATGAAGATGACATCAAACTGTGATGTTGGGCAGTCGGTGTATGATGGGAAGGGGGAATCGCAAAGGACTTGGGTGGGAGGGGACGATGGCATGTGGTCTACTGGGATCCCTCACCTCTCCTTCCGACGACAGAGCAGGACACTCACGCTGGAGATGTCTTCACACCCATTCAATTTGGCTTGGAGAAGCTTTGATCCGTACCAAGAGCTCTCGGCAACAGGGCACCGTGAATAAAAGTGACAAAGGGTGATTTTCAGCACAGAAATTATATCCTGGGGGGGGGGAGGGATAATTTAAGTCACTCTGCCATCAACAATTTTAGCATAATGTACCTCTTGTGGAAATGCAAATCAATTCTAAAAGTCTTAAGTGAGCTTTTGATCCACTTGAGTAATGAATGACTGCCCTACTTGTTAATGATAACACTTGCATGTAATATGACTGGCAAATGATGTCACCATCATGGTGAATTGTGACAAGAAATGTCTTATCCAATTTCCCATTGGGCAAGAATTCAAGCATGCCAAAAATCATATCTTATGTATTATTTATGCCTAAAAATAGGGCATCTTTTCCCAATCCAATTTCTAGGCTGAAAGAGTGTGTTGTCATGCCACATAATGTCCTCATTAAGCAGATTGGTTGTGCCGCTTGTATTAATAAATATTCACTGGAAATGCCTTGTCCAATACCAAACCACTGCAAATTTCAGCAGATGTGATCTGACTGACTTTAATGGATAATTTGAAAAGTTAACCTGTTCATTCGTACATTTCTGATCCCAAGGCTTGAAAGTTTTCCTGTGTTAGTTAAAACATTTGTTGTGTTCCATAGAGAAGATCCTATCAGCAGTGGCCATGGTACAGTGCAGTCTGGTACATCTACTTTAGACCAGAGCAGTCACAAGAGGAATTGCAAGTCAGCTCTCTATTTCCTGTTAAGTTAATTTTTAAAAAGAACATTTCTATGAAAGGCTTACAGGATAATCTGCTGCTGGTGGAATATTCCACAGGGCAATGCCACAGTGCTTCCTCATAATTGATGCCCACTATGTCCGTCTTCAGTATCACTCAATGATTCTCTGCATAAGATGGTTATAGTCTTGCTAAGGTACTTAATTGATAGGAATTATTGAAAGTAAAAGACAATTGCATTCTTTACATCCAAGCTTGATTATCTTGCATTGAAAAACCTCAGAATTCGTTGGCCATTTGGTCTCATAAAAAGACATGTGTCCAGATTTACAATGTAGAAATACGAACAAGATTGAGAAGCAGAGGATTACTGGAATTGTAAAAGTCATTGTGTCTGCTTTTGATGATTCACTATTTGAGTCTCTTATTGTTAACAGCCTCCAAAACCATGATGGGGATTGATGCATCTTGGATCTTAGCCCTGAAACTCAAAGATTACAATGTAGAAATAGGAAAAGTCAGGGGACATTTGTCCCATAAAATCTTCTCCGCCTTTTAGTTAAATCATGGATGGTTGTTCTTGATGATTTTGTTTTGGTTTAGAGATACAGCAGGGAAACAGGCCCTTCGGCCCACTGTGTCCACGCCGACCAGCGATCCCCTCAATTTTTACAGTTACCAAGCCAATTTACCTACACACCTGTGCGTCTTTGGAGTGTGTGAGGAAACCGAAGATCTCGGAGAAAACCCTCGCAGCAAGCGCTGAAAGACAGCAACTGCACCGCTGTGCTACCGAGCCGCCCTAAAGATAAGATCCAAGCATTTGGTTGTTGTGTTGGAAAATTATAATTGCCTTCATGTGCAGTGTTCCTGAATTTTCATTACATCTACTGTAAAACAAAATTGCTCCCTCGTTTCTGCCCAAATGATCTAGCTCTTATTGTCAATTCAGTAACCAGAAACATGAAAGCTTTGCATGCACCCAAATGTGTCTCCACCCACAGATTCATGCATGTTCTATCATTGTCCTGACATTCTCAACTCAAACTTTATGAAGGGTGGTCACGGTGGCACAGCGATGGAGTTGCTGCCTTACAGCGAATGCAGTGCCTGTGACCCAGGTTCCATCCCGACTACAGGTGTGGTCTGTATGGAGTTTGTAGGTCCTCCCCTTGACCTGCGTGGGTTTTCTCCAAAGATACTAGAGGAGCAAGATAGACCACTTGACCCTACGAACTGTAGTATGTCATGGCGCCATTTTAGTAGGCAGAAACTTGCAGAAACATTTTTTTTTAAATAACAAAAATCTGTGAATTGATAGTTGAGATATATTTTTTTGGTATCATCACACATACTGTTCCCCCAAAACACTGATTACACTGCGAGAGGCATAACGAACGGTGGGTTTTGCCTACTAAAATGGCGGACGTTACGCTCCTTTGCGTACTACACTTCAGTATAGGCGATTTCAACGGAGTGGTCCATCTTGCTCCTCTAGTATCCTTGGTTTTCTCTGAGATCTTCGGTTTCCTCCCACACTCCAAAGACGTACAGGTTTGTAGGTTAATTGGCTTGGTAAATTGCCCCTGGTGTGTGTAGGATAGTGTTAATGTGCGGGGATCGCTGGTCGGCGCAGACCCGGTGGGCCGAGGGGCCTGTTTCCACGCTGTATCTCTAAACTAAACTAAACTTTAAAAAAAAACACAGAATCTATCAGTGTCACTTTAGCGATGAAATCTGCCACTTGATCTGATGCTTAGTCATGTCTTTGTTGCCTCCACATTCACAGAATCCAACACTGTTCTATCCGTCTTTGTGCAGTCAATGTGCTGAGATATTGCCATTTCCAATCTTCCCCGCCTAGACTGAGATAGATAGATTCTTGTTATTCACAAAATGCTGGAGTAACTCAACAGGTCAGGCAGCATCTCGGGAGAGAAGGAATGGGTGACGTTTCAGGTCGAGACCTTTCTTCAGACTGATGTCAGGGGGGCGGGACAAAGGAAGGATATAGGTGGAGGCAGGAAGATAGAGGGAGATCTGGGAAGGAGGAGGGGAAGGGAGGGACAGAGGAACTATCTAAAGTTGGAGAAGTCGATGTTCATACCACTGGGCTGCAAGCTGCCCAGGCAAAATATGAGGTGCTGTTCCTCCAATTTCCGGTGGGCCTCACTATGGCACTGGAGGAGGCCCATGACAGAAAGGTCAGACTGGGAATGGGAGGGGGAGTTAAAGTGCTCGGCCACTGGGAGATCAGTTTGGTTAATGCGGACCGAGCGCAGGTGTTCAGCGAAGCGATCGCCAAGCCTGCGCTTGGTTTCGCCGATGTAAATAGGTTGACATCTAGAGCAGCAGATGCAATAGATGAGGTTGGAGGAGGTGCAGGTGCAGGTCTCACCTGAAAAGACTGTTTGGGTCCTTGGATGGAGTTGAGGGGGGAGGTAAAGGGACAGGTGTTGCATCTCGTGCGGTTGCAGGGGAAAGTGCCCGGGGTTGGGGTGGTTTGGGTAGGAAGGGACGAGTGGACCAGGGAGTTACGGAAGGAACGGTCTCTGCGGAACGCAGAGAGGGGAGTGGATGGGAAGATATGGCCAGTGGTGGGGTCCCGTTGTAGGTGACGGAAATGTTGGTGGATGATTTGTTGGCTGAGTTACTCCAGCATTTTGTGAATAAATACCTTCGATTTGTACCAGCATCTGCAGTTATTTTCTTACAGATAGATTCTTGATTAGTACGGGTGTTGGGGGTTATGCGGAAATGGCAGGAGAATGGGGTTAGGAGGAAGAGATAGATCAGCCATGATTGAATGGCAGAGTAGACAATGGGCCAAATGGCCTCATTCTGCTCCTATCACATGACCTAGACCACAAAACTGAATTAAGAAAAATAACTTTTCCTGCATTCCTTAATGGGTCATTGCCGCCCCCACAGAATAGGGTCCAATAAACTAAGCTACTTACAACCTCGTCTCCAAAGGTTCACCACAGCCTCACCCCTCAAAGTACCGTTCTGTATACTTTAGAAATGCCTCTAAAATTTAATTTTGGTCCTTAGCCTTTGAAAATCTCTTTGAATCTATCCTATCATTACCTTTCTTTTTTCTGTTACTCCGTAAATTGATTTTATGAGGCTTCTGTGTAGGACCTTTACCTGATGGTATGACAGTTAGAAGAATGATTATATAATCCAATCTGCAGTGTGGGGGATTTTCTTGGAGGAGCATCACATTTGGATTTATTCCCTTGAACTGTAATACTAAACAAGTGCTAACAGATGGCTTATCGTACGGAGGTTGGGTGTGAGTGAATCCCACACCTTCTCTGCAGCACCAAGCCGAAAACGAAATCATAAAGATGTAGGTGTGCGTGCGTGTGTGTGTGTGCGCGCGCGTGTGAGTGCGGGCGTGTGTGCCTATGTGTGTGTGTGTGAGAGAGTTGTTTTGGGGTGGAGCAGTGGTGTAGCATTTTGAGGGATGGACCCATTGAATGCTTGGTTTGCTAGCGTGCTTTTTGCATGCGTTATTTCAGCACAATCCTGATGGTTCCCTTGTGTCTTCCCTCTGCAAGGCTAATGTCACCAGATCTCTGCTGTTTGGACCTTATCCCTCACCGTTCGGTTTAGCTTTCATTTCATTGGTATCGAGAAGCACAGTGACTTTGTTTTGAACTGCATTGATGTCTGATTCAACAGGGACTTGGTTTCAAAGCACCCATTCTCTTTTTTCAGGTGGTTTCACACCTCCCTGTCTCTGCAATCTATAGTACCAGAAGTCTTCAAGATAATCTGGGCTTCTTTGATTTTAACTGTTTTGCCATTTGTAGCTGTGCTTTCAGCTGTGAAGCTGAAGCTCTGGAATATCATAAGGTCATAAGTGATAGGAGTAGAATTAGGCCATTCGACCCATCAAGTCTACTCCGCCATTCAATCATGGCTGATCTTTCTCTCCCTTCTAACCCCATTCTCCTGCCTTCTCCCATAACCTCTGACACTTCAAGAATATCTTGTAACGCTTAACCTCTCTGCTTCATTTTCCTTCAATGTAATCCTTAAAGCCTATCTCCTTGACAGAGTTATTGCTTGTGGTTGTTGTTGTTATAAATTGTGGTGATTGGAGTTGATAGCACTCGTACGATGAGTATTGGAGCATTTTACTTCATAAAAATACGTTATTATTGTTCTCGTGCTCTTCCAGGTTGGTCAGGCTCAAAGTTCTGTGTGCCTTTCCTTGAGAAAGCTGCAGTGATCCACTGTTGATAAGCTTTTTTTACAATTCTGTTTTATGGGATTTAGGCATCACCGACAGGCATTTCATGTTTTAATTGTCCTAATTTTATTTTTTGAGAAGATGGTAATTTGGCAGTTTTTTGAGTTGTTGCAAACTTTCTGATGTACAGTTGGGTTGGTAGTTGCAAGATTTAGTGGATGATTAAAGAACTGTGATAAACTCACAACAAGATGGTGTGTAATTTGGAGGTGAACCAACAGGACCCGATGCCTGCCATCTTTATCCATGGTGATAACGGTTTTAGGTTTGTGATTTGCTGACACTGTAGCCAAGGCAAGTAGCAGCAACGCATTGATGAGGGAGGGAATGAATATTTAGGGCAGTGGACTGGTGCTATTCAAGTGAGATGGATAGTGCTGATCTTAAATATTATTGGAGTTTCAGTCATCCAGGCAAAGTATTGCAGCAGGTAAAATAATCCAGAAATCAATCCTTGAATGTACACAGAATGTTTGCTGACTGGCGCCACAGTTTGACGGAATTACCAGTCCAGCTGTCAATGTGGACATGACGCTGTTTTCTGAATTTAGGGCTCATTCAGAGATTATCATTGACGAGAGGCTTACGTAGAAAAAGCCTCATTTCAAAAGTACAGGATACAGAGGTTACTCTCCAAATTTATAATGGAATGAATTAACCTATGCTGTTTACCATGGCACAGCTGGGCTAATGTTTAACGATTGCCACTGATTGTTAATTTTCATCTAAAGACGGAGGGGTGAGCCCTCTGAGCCGTTGTTAACAGGCGATGCTGATCCAGCTGGACAAAGGCAGGCCCCACTCAAAAGCGATAATAACTTCTGACTGTTTTTCACAAATGTGTCAACCATCGTGTACAGGGAATAAAAGTGATTTAATTTTGAGCACAAGATAGACACAAAACGCTGGAGTAACTCAGCGGGTCAGGCTGCATCTCTGGAGAGAAGGAATAGGTGACGTTTCGGGTCGAGACCCTTCTTCAGACTGAGAGTCATGGGAAAGGGAAACAAGCATCTGCATTTCCTTCCTACATATTAATTTTGAGCCTTACAACTGCTGCATTTGCAGTAGTGTGTGAAATGTCACAGAATTGTGCATGTGGAACTCCTGTTTGAAATGATCCACTAATTGTGTTGTTTGCACTGAGAATGCCATCTAAGAGTCTAGATGTAGAAAGAAGCGATATTTTTCATCTCTCCCTCGAAGGAGTCATTCTCCAGGAATTCACCTTAATTTATTGTCACGTATACTGAGGTGTGGTGAAAAGCTTTTTTGTTGTGTGCTTATTATTGTTTATGGTAGAGGAAACTGCAAACCTATGCAGGATTATTTGTTAGTTTAGCCTAGTTTATTGTCATGTGTACAGAGGTACAGTGAAAAGCTTTTTTGCTGCATGCTTTCAGTGGAAAGACTACATGATTACAACAAGGCAGCCACATGGTAGAGATACAGAATAATGGGGATAAATTCCCACTTCCCCAGATCTTTGACTCGGCTTGTACTCGCTGGAATTTAGAAGATTGAGGGGGGATAGCAAGAGGATTTGAGTATAGGAGCAGGGAGGTTCTGCTGCAGTTGTACAGGGCCTTGGTGAGACCGCACCTGGAGTATTGTGTACAGTTTTGGTCTCCTAATCTGAGGAAAGACATTCTAGCCTTAGAGGGAGTACAGAGAAGGTTCACCAGATTGATCCCTGGGATGGCGGGACTTTCATATGAGGAAAGACTGGATAGACTAGGCTTATACTCGCTGGAATTTAGAAGACTGAGGGGGGATCTTATAGAAACATATAAAATTCTTAAGGGGTTGGAGAGGCTAGATGCGGGAAGATTGTTCCTGATGTTGGGGGAGTCCAGAACCAGGGGTCACAGCTTAAGGATAAGGGGGAAGTCTTTTAGGACCGAGATGAGAAAACATTTCTTCACACAGAGAGTGGTAAATCTGTGGAATTCTCTGCCACAGAAGGTAGTTGAGGCCAGTTCATTGGCTATATTTAAGAGGGAGTTAGATGTGGCCCTTGTGGCTAAAGGGATCAGGGGGTATGGAGAGAAGGCAGGTACGGGATACTGAGTTGGATGATCAGCCATGATCATATTGAAAGGCGGTGCAGGCTCGAAGGGCCGAATGGCCTACTCCTGCACCTATTTTCTATGTTTCCATGTTTCTCTCTACCCTGTCTAGTTCCCTTTTGAAAACCCTAATTAACACCCATTCCATTTCTACAACTCTTATAGATAGTGATATCCAGATCATAACCACAATCTATTTGTTGTGTTGTTTCATTTAGCGTGTCTGTAAAGCTCCAGCAAGTCAAAATTTAATTGTTCCGGTCCTGGTACATATTTCAATTAAACAATCTTCACTCTTGATCTCAGTGATTTTTAATATATTTTCTAAATGCTTTCCTTTGCACCACTGGTTCGGATATTTTTCTAATTCACTCTGGGAATGTACTGTTGGCCTGAACTACTGCCTGTGAGAAAGCCTTCTGTGATCCAAGAACTTCATGCAAGAATGTATCTGAGGAAGGGGTCATCGACCTCAAACATTAACTCTTTCTCACTTTGCAGTCTGTTCTGCTGAATATCCCAAGCAATTTTTTGTTTGCATTTCTGATTTGCTTTATTTTCGATCTTCATAACATGTTTGCATTCTCTTTTCTGCTTCCTTCTTAACAATTAATAATCCATCATCATTGTTTTAATGTTCTTGTTCATGGAAATCTAACTTACTTCAAATAAGTGTTGTGTATGAATTTATTATTCTAGACTTCACATTCTGTCCCTGTTCTCCAAAACCTAATTAACTTTTAATCTAGGTACATCCTCAGTTTTGGAGAATTGTGTATAATGTGTGGAGATTTGTGTGTATAACTTGCATTTTGTGTCTACGGTTTAAACCAGCGTCTGCAGTTCCTTCCTACACATTGAATGGTCAGTGAATAAGATTACAATGTTCAAGCTTTGCAAGATAATTATTTATCTCTTTTAATGTCATAAACACCCATTGTTTTATTAAAGTCATAACCACCCATCATTACTGGTTCCTCTTAGACCATTGTTGCTCAACTATAAACTTCATCGCCTGAGTACTTCTCTCTTGATTTTCCACAGTGTAAAATATTTATGTCCTTTAATAATCTTTTTATTATGGCCTTTCTAGTGCAATCAATTCTCAACATTATAGTGTTGGGATCCAAGAATGTTATATTGATAACTACATTTACTGGGAGAGTTTCATGAGCTTGTGAATCTTTCAGTTTGGTATTGCAAATGTTTTTTTGGTTAGCTGCATGCCTTGCCAAACAGCTGCAGGAACTCATTTCAGGAATTATCAAGAAGGTCTCCATTGCTATGCATGTCACTCTGTTGCAGTTGGTGCTTTGAATGTTGCTCCATTGCAACTGGTGCCTATTTTGCTTCAGTCCAATTGCACATGCACAGAGTAACATTAAGGGCCAGGGAAGAGAATCTCGTAGTTACATCATATCTCCCCTGGTTTCAGACTGTAGAAAATGAGTAATGGATGCTGAAGTTTTACATGGATAAGAAAGGTTTGGCACAAGATGGGCAAGTGGGACTAGCTCGGTAAGGCAACATGGTCACCACGGAAAAGTTGGGCCGAAGGGCCCATTTCCATGCTGTATACCTCCTATGTACCAGTAATTCAATGGCATGAGGTGTAACAGTCCGACTGTATCACATTTGCACTATAGGAAGGGGCTTTAGTGTTAGATGAGGCCTAAACATCCTCATCTATTCGGGAATTTGCCTGTGTTTGGATTACATTGAAAATCAGTCAATGAACCATGGTCCCTTCAGCTACTATACAGTGCTGCAGTATTGTGCCTTGTTTTACAAAACATTGAAGGTGATGACAAATAGCACTTAATATTCTTATAGATGTCTCTATTACTACCAAACATATCCTAAAATGTGTAACTATTGTTGAGACTCCAACAGAGATGAGAACTAGACAAAGGATAAACACAAAGTGCTGGAGTAACTCAGCTGGTCAGGCAGCATCTCGGGAGAAAAATGGAATGGTAACATTTTAGTTTGGACCCTTCTTCAGACTGATTGTAGTGGGGGGGGGGGGGGGGTTGAACTGGAAGCGTGAAAAAAACAGGACAAATGGGAGGCGGCAACAGGTGATTTCAGGCAAGGAGGTTCTCTGATAGGATGATTGGTGGCTAGAGACGGTGTGAGCCCAAGAGGGAGACGTTTGTATAAGTTACCTAGAATTGGAGAATTCAACTTTCATACCAGTTTAGTCAGATATTACTGAATCATGTGGTGGGTTCTAAGGTTCTGGCACCATAGAAATAACAGCATGTGATACCTGATAGAAATTGCAGCAATCATCTGAGATGTTTGATGGTCTGGAACTTTCTGAGATGTACAATGGGCTGTGAGATGTCAGAAATCAGAAACTAGTGATAGATACGGTTATTCCCCAAAGCAAAATGGTCCGGACAAAGCCGTTTTCAATTTGTCAAATACACCGATCAGCCAAAACATTATGACCTGATGAGCCAAAAAATTATGATCAACTGCCTAATATGCTGTTGGTCCTCCGTGTGCAGCCCCATACGCAGCAGGGTGCGATGCACTGTGTACTGTGACACCATTAACATTTTCTGTGATTTGTGCCACAGTAGACCGACCTTCTGTCGTTTCAGACCAGACGGGATAGCCTTAGTTTGCCTCGCGCATCGATGAGCCTTGGGGGCCCAACACCCTGTCGCCGGTTTGTGGTTTGTCCCTCCTCGGACCACTGTCGGTAGGTACTCACCACTGCTGACCGGGAGCACCACACAAGCCTTGCCGTTTCAGAGATGCTCTGACCCAGTCGTCTGGCCAGAACAAAGTCACTCAGGCCTTTACTCCTGCCCATTTCTCCTGCATCTAACACATCAACTTCAAGAACTGACTGTTCACTTGCTGCCTAATATATCCCACCCCTTGACAGGTGCCATTGTAACAAGATAATCAATGTTATTCACTTCGCCTGTCAGTGGTCATAATGTTTTGGCTGATCGGTGTACATGCCAGTGTTATAACTGTAACCATAACTGTACAAGGGGCTTATCTGGTTATGGCATCCAGGTCTTCAGATCTGCATCCAGGATATTATCCTATCCATAGTCATGCTGCATGCAGTGTCCTCAACAATCTCTTGGTACCACTTGGAATAAATCAAATTGGCTGATGACTGGATTCTGTGATGATTGGGTCTCAAGTCACCCAAGACTGATCATCCCTTTGGTCTGTCTGGCTGAATGCAGGGTTGCACAGTCCTGAGGCACTATTTGGCACCAGCCACCTTGATTCAACCCTGGCCTTTGGTGCTGTCGGTATAGAATTTGTACATTCTCCCGGGTTTTCTCTGAGTATTCTGATTTCTTCCCACCTCCCAAAAACAGTCGTTTTGACAGAATATTGGATAGAATGGGAAAATAGGTGGGAGAATGAGATTCCTCGGTGAGCCACAGTATAAAATTGATGGGCTAAATGGTCACCATGTTGTGAGGAAATATGAAATATATAATGGGTGTTAATGCTTCAGCCTTAACATTGACACTCGCATGACCGGCCCTTTCAGATGTTATCATGCAACTGAATGGTCCTCTTATCAGCTAGAGTGCAGCCCTGACCTCCCATCTACCTCATTGGAGACCTTTGAACTATCTTCAATCGGACGTTCTCGCACTTCAATGTTATACCTTTGCACTAAATGTTGTAACCTTCATCCATTTTCTGTGCATTGTGGACGGCTTGATTGTATTCATGTATGGTCTGTTCTTGACTGGACAGCACACAAACAAAAGCTTTTCACTGTACCTCGGTACACGTGACAATAATTAACTAAACTAAACTGGTAGGTTAATTGGCTGGGTAAATGTAAAAATTGTCCCTAGTGGGTGTAGGATAGTGTTAATGTACGGGGATCACTGGGCGGCACGGACTTGGAGGGCCGAAAAGGCCTGTTTCCGGCTGTAGATATATGATATGATGATATGATTATTGAGCATGGTCCATCATCTTTCACGACCAGAATTAATAATGATGTTGCCTTTTCATAGACAATGCTGGACATTTTTCCCCTCTAACCAGGTACCTCAGTCCTACCTTCTCTGGTGAATGCTCCGACCTTCCCAGTAAGGTTGCATTTAAATTGCACTCGGTGCCTTGCTCGTGCTGCTGACTACCAGCTGGCAGCAATGCCAGAATTGTCTTGCGATGTGTTTACTCAGCGTTTATAATAGCAGCTGATATATCCATTTCATGCATATTTGCAGTTGAAAATGGGAGGGACAGGAAGTTTCACAAAGTACTTTGTAGAAACATCAAATAGGGACTAGGGTTTGCTTCTGGGAAGTGTTTCAGGGGAGCGAGCAGAGAAGTTCAGTTGTGATTGAATCTCCATAATCCCCGCTCCTTGCTATTTTGTGACTATCTTCTGCCCTGTAGCACAGCCATCTCTTTCTCCAGTGGCTTCACTATTAATAAAAGACAGGTTTTGCAATGTTTGTAGAGCAGCATGGCTCCACCTTCAGTGGTGGTGCGGGGAGTGCTTTTGCTTCCCTTTCAAGCTGTACGCATAGGACTGGGAACAAAAAAAACATACACACTGTAGAAAGTAGAATCCAATGAAGCATAAAATGAAATTCTTCTCAAGATAGAATAATCCATGTCCGAAACATTGATTATATCAATCATTACATTGTAGTGAACAGCTTGTATAGCAGCTGTCTCACAGCACCGGAGACCTTGGTTTGATTCTGACCTCGGGTGCTGTCTGTGTGGAGTTTGCAAGTTCTCTCTGTGACCACAGGGATTTCCTCTGGGTGCTGCGCTTTCCTCCCACATCTCAGAGGCGCGTGGGTTTATATGTTAATTGACATCTACAAATTGCCCCTGATGTGTAGGGAGTGTATGTGAAAATGAGCTAACATAGAACTGCTGTGAACAGGTAATCAATGGTCAGCATGGTCTCAGTGAGCCACAGGGCTTGTTTCCATGCTATATCTTTCAATCAAAAGGGATGAAAATCACCTTGTGTGAACTGGAGTGAAAGAGAGGTAATGGATGACACAGCCATCTGTGGCAATGAATTCCACGGGTTCACCACACTCTGGCTAAAGAAATTCCTTGTCATCTCCATTTTGAAGGGACATCCTTTTATTCTGTGGCAGTGCCCTCTAGTTCTAGACTTTTCCATCACGGGAAACATCCTTTCCACGCCCGTCCTTTCTAGGCCTTTCATTATACAGGTGGTTTCAATGAGATTTCCCCTCAAATTGCTCAACTCGTGGTTCACTAATCAGGTCTGCTCTCACCCTCCAACTCTTTACTTCTCTCACTCCTCTTCTATCTCATTTGTGCTCACCCATTCAACTAAAACCATCTGCCCAGATCCCCTTCATCTTACAAAATCGTCCACCCTCTTTGGATTCCTCTACCTTTTGGATCCCATCCCATTCAATCCACCCATAAGTGTTGCCCTTTTTCTGTTGCCAAAAACTTACAACATATGAAATCTGTTAGGTGATTGGAATTATTGTACACAGTGTAAGCCCCAGCATCCCTACCTGATTTGAGGGGTAGTCCTGGCTTCAATACTGAAGGAAGGTGTATTTCTGAGAGGCAGAGTGGGAATATTTTCTTTGTACCCAAATATCAGTTTACCCTGAACATGTTCGATGCACTTGCTTTTCCTTGAAAGTGCATTACTGGCCTTTTTAATGAACACACAATGCTGCTTGCAATCATTGTGGTGGCTGCTTTCCCAGGTTTGTGTTAATTCCCGAGTGGGTGTTGTGAGATCTGTAGACTTTTAATGCCTTCTGTCGCTGTGTGCTGGGAACTGTTTACTGAGTCAAAGCTTTTGGATGCATTTCAGTTCAAGTGTTCTAATTTTAGATGTGCAATGACCTCTCCAGTGATTTGCCATAGTTGTCACTGTGATCCCTGCTGCTTTACTGAATACACATTGCACACTGCTCAAAAGCTGCTGCTTTAGAAGGCCACCTGCAATAGAGGAAAGAAACAACCCCTTTCTTTCCCTTCCGAGCCTGCATATTCAATCCCAAGTCTGCTGCATCTTAGCTCTGCAGCAGTGGAGGGGGATGTGATTATTTGTGTACTTCTACATACTTCATACTTTAAAGGTGCTACACAAATGACAGTTATTCATTCTATTCTGTGATGCGTGTTATTGAAGAAGTGGTTGTTGTTTTACCAAACCTGATGTGGCTATAATCTAGCAATACCTGTCGCTATTGGAAGAAAGTTAACACTAACTAATGGGTGGAGGACACCATTAAATAAAGGATTGGAGTAAGTGTGGGATTTAATGCTCATGAATTTTCTTTCGTGCATGCATAAAATCATCAATGATCTTGTGCCTAAAGTCCACGCTGGTGCCACCACCTCTGATCATCGGATTCCCTTTCTGCCCATGTCTATCAATCTCAGCCAGTTACTCGATTACTGAGAATCAACAGACCCCCCTAGAGTTGGGAATCTCAAATATTTACAACTTTGGCATTACAAACTATTTTTATCCAATTCCCAATGGCCGACCCCTTGTACTGACACACAAGTCCCTCGTGCGAGTCTCTACTGCTAGACAAAACAGCATCTTGTTAATTCCTTTGGCAGTAACAGTGTCTAAGTAGTGGTATCTCCTAAAGGTTTGGATGCTGAGAATTTGAGTTTTATGCTACATCCTCAACTCCAATGGAAGCTTATGGTGGAAATAAATAAGTCGTCATTGATAGATCCTGCTAAATGTCTTGATTGTATATTTCCAATTTTGTGCCTGCTTTCTTGACAGCTCAGTTTGTTCCTTCCTCACCAACATTTAAATATTTGACTATGTTTTTATTAGCAACTAAGTCAGAGGTTTGGAAAAGTAATCTCATCAAGGTATCTGACAAAATAACAACCTCTCACTATTGTACCACCTAGGTTCTATATCAAACCAATTAACAGGGCTTGAACTAATCACCATCTGATTTGGGAACAAAAATATTATCAGCTTAAGTATGGAGCAATGAATGTTGGAGATTATTACCTGAAGTCTGAATATGAGAATATTATCCAAGATTAGGCAGGTAGTTTGGTATTGGTTTTGATATTGGTTTATTATAGTTAAAGAACACTGAGATACACGTTTTGCATGCTATCCAGGCAAATCAGGTAGTGCAATCGTGAAGATAAACAGAGTGTTTAGTATTGCAACCACAGAGAAGTGCAAATTTTAAAAATGCAAGAGCCACTACAAGGTAGATTGGAAGATCAGGAATTCATCCTTGGCATCTGAGTGGTTCATTGAAGAGTGTGATTACAGTGGGGAAGAGCTGTACTTGAAGCTGTTGCTACATGCTTTCAAGCTTTTGCAATCTTTTGCCCAACAGGAGAGGGGAGAAAAGAGAATGACCTTCGGGTGTGAGTGGCCCTTGATTAAGTTGTCTGCTTTCCCAAGGTAGCATGAAACATAGTTGGGGATGATGGGAAGAGTACTGGCTTGTTTTATGGGCTGGGCAGAGTTCGCAAAATTCTGCAATTTCTTGCCATCTTGGGCAAAGCAGTTTACCAAACCAAGCTGTGAGGCATCCAGATAAGATGCCTTCTATAGTGCATCTGTGGGAATTGGTAAGAATAATTGGAGACACATCTTCACAACTTGTTCACACCATCAAATGCACTTAACTAGGTCTCAACTATGATATTGGTGTAGCTGCAACAAAAGATCATATGTGTGCTAAATGTCATGCAAAAGCCAGAGCCAAGGGATTCCACAGCCAACAGATCAGATCAAAGCCCTGCAATACTGCCAGATCAAGCCATGAATGGTAATAGGCAATTAAAGGAGAAGCCAGCTCCCGGAATGTCCCCGCTCAGTGGTGCAGCTCAGTACTAGAGCTGCAGCCTCACAACGCCAGAGACCCAGGTTTGATCCTGACCTTGGGTGCTGTCTGTACGGACTTTGCACATTCTCCTCTGTGACGACATGGGTTTCCTCTGGGTGATCCGGTTTCCTCCCACATCCCAAAGGCCTGTGTGTTTGTGGATCAATTGGATTGTGTAGATTCCCTCTCGTGTGTAACGTAGAACCAGTGTGAAGAAGGGTTCTGACCCGAAACGTCACCCATCCTTTTTCCTCCATAGATGCTGCCTGACTCGCTGAGTTATCCAGCACTTTGTGTCTATTTATCATAGAACTAGCGTGAACGGGTGATCAAAGGTAGACACAAAATGCTGGAGTAACTCAGCTGGTCAGGCAGCATCTCTGGAGAGAACGAATGGGTGACGTTTCGGGTCGAGACCCTTCTTCAGACTGAATGGGTGATCGATGGTCGACGAGGACATGGTGGGCCGAAGGGCCTGTTTCCATACAGTATCTCCAAACTCTAAATATTGTGATAGCAGGACCCTTCACATTGGTGCCAAAGCTGTTGCATTTGCAACCATGTTCAACCAGGGGGTATGAGTGCTTCTATAATTTGATCTGTTCCAGAATAGCACAAAGGGTGAAGAGGATTATTCATATTCCAAGCCATTGCTTTAATTCACTGGTGCAATTTACTTGGGGAATTATAACTACTTGGTCAATGGATTGATTTACTACCATAGTCTGCCACTTTTCTTATGGTTCACCAACAGTGATCAATATTTGGTTGTTTTAAATCATTCTTATGCAAAGCCACATTAATTAAATCTGGGATTAAGACTATATGTGGGCTCTCAACAAAAAAAATATTCTGCCAATTCCTTGTAATTATCAATCTGATTTATTAGAATCTGCTCTTAAATTATTGATCCTGAAGGCCAGCAGCTGTGCAATTATGACATTTGAACAAAGTGAAATATTTTTGTTCTTTTATTGCAGTGAAAGATTACTTAGAGAAAGCAAGAGAGGAATTCTTACAGAAATGGGAGTCCCCATCACAGGTAAGGCACAGATCTATTTCAAGAGAGCTTAACATAGGTAGGTCATGTACTTCACAATTATCCAGATATTCACAGGTACACGATAAGCAAATTACATTGGAGTAATGCATTTTCTGTTTGAATTCTGATTGAAGCAGGGGAATGGAGGCAAAATATATATTTGATACTTCACAGCAAATCTGATTCTCATTTCTTCTGGCATCCTATGGCTACTGCTTTCACTCTCTGGGAACTACTTCCTCCTGACTGAACATAGAAGGCTCTTTCCACAGAAAAATCAATATCCACAAAAGATGGCCACATTGCTGTCCATTTCATAGAGTTTGCAACAGTCATAGCTTTGCGATTCCAGGTGCCACCCTCTGCTTCCGGAAGTGTACTGGGGCAGAAATTCCATTCATTTATCTTCTTAAACTGGTGAATGGTTCACCCAAGGGAGAATGAAATTATTTTGGGGTGAATGAAACTAGAGGGGTGAATGACTTGATATATAAAATTATATATGATATAAAATCAAATTACTTGATTTATAAAATTATACACAAGGGAGAATACGATGAAAATTACCCAAAAGTGTAAGAAAATGTAGTCGAAGGTGAATGAAATTTTGGGATAAAGACTCAAGGGTGGATGACATTGAAATAGTTTAAGAAGCATTGATCTATAAGACCATAAGTTATAGGAGCAGAATTAGGCCATTTGATTGTGGCTGATCTATTTTTCCCTTTCAACCCAATTCTCCTCCCATTTCCCCGTAACCTATTAGGCGTACCTCTAGATTCAGGGATAGTTTCTTCCCAGCTGCTGTCAGGCAACTGAACCATGCTATCACCAACGATGTGTAGGAAAGAACTGCAGATGCTGGTTTAAATCGAAGGTAGACACAAAATACTGGAGTAAGTCAGCGGGCAGGCAGCATCTCCGGAGAGAAGGAATGGGTGACGTTTCGGGTTGAGACCCTTCTTCAGACTATCACCAACGATCGTGGTCCTGAGTTACCATTTACCTCATTGGAGACCCATGGACTATCTTTAATTGGACTATACTGGACTTTATCTTGCACTAAACATTACTCATTTTATCCTGTATCTGTACACTGTGGGCAGCTCGATTGTAATAATGTATAGTCTTTCCGCTGGCTCGGTAGCACACCACAACAAAAAAGTTTTTCACTGTACCTCGTTACACATGACAATAAACTAAACTAAACTAATTAAGATCCTATCAATCTCTGCTTTAAAAATACCCATGTCTTGGCCTCCATCTGTGGCAATGAATTCCACAGATTCACCACCCTCTGGCTAAAGAATTTCCTTCTCATCTCCATTGTAAAGGTACGTCCTTTTACTCTGTGACTGTGCCCTCTGTTCTAGACTCTCCCATTACTGGAAATATCCTCTCCACATCCAGATCAAAGACACTATGCTGGTGCAAATCCATTTGCTTATTGGTGGCAAGCACCACTCCACAAACTCAGCCACTGGAATCATCGCCGTGCGGGGCATTGGAACTTGGGTATTCTATTTGGCCTAAGTGTTGAAGGGGAAAAGTTAAGTGCTTCTTACTCCTTGGTTATGCACGAGGTTTTCCCAATAGTAGTCAGTTTCTCTGAGGTTGGTTGCTATTTTGACACGACAGCATCCTTCTGCAAACATAGAAACATAGAAAATAGGTGCAGGAGTAGGCCATTCGGCCCTTCGAGCCTGCACCGCCATTCAATATGATCATGGCTGATCATCCAACTCAGTATCCCGTACCTGCCTTCTCTCCATACCCCCTGATCCCTTTAGCCACAAGGGCCACATCTAACTCCCTTTTAAATATAGCCAATGAACTGGCCTCAACTACCTTCTGTGGCAGAGAATTCCACAGATTCACCACTCTCTGTGTGAAAAAAAACTTTCTCATCTCGGGCCTAAAAGACTTCCCCCTTATCCTTAAACTGTGACCCCTTGTTCTGGACTTCCCCAACATTGGGAACAATCTTCCTGCATCTAGCCTGACCAACCCCTTATGAATTTTGTAAGTTTCTATAAGAATGACTTGCATTTACATTGAGCTTTCGTGACTTCCAAAGAATCCAGTTGTATTACAGGGACATTTGGCAGTCAATTTATGATGTATGTGACGGAAATTTTCCTTGTGATTTTGAATGCGGAGTAATTATTAGCAGGGACACCACGCAAGAACCTCCCTTGCTCCTCAAGCATGTTCGTATTTTTTATGTATTCTTGAGAGAACACAGGACAAAGCTTAATATCTCATCTAAAGACTGAACCTCAGACAGTGCAGCACTCTGTAATAAATAACATGTACTTTATGGAGTGTGTTCTGCTCAGGTAAATCACAGGAAATCCAAGGTGAAATAGCCAACTGGGTATAAAATTGTCTTGGTAGAAGGAGGCAGGGGTGGAGGGTTGTTATTAAAATTGGAGACCTATGACCCATGGTGTAGCATAAGTGTGGTGCTGGGCCCACTGTTTGTCATCTTTATTAACGATATGGACAATATTGTTCATGTGCTTAGTAAGTTTCCCGATGACATCAAAATTTGATGCCAGCAGACACTGAAGAAAGTTATCTAAGTGGACACTCACAAAGGTTATCTAAGATTACAACAGGATCTAGATGA
Source organism: Rhinoraja longicauda (assembly GCF_053455715.1). NCBI lineage: Eukaryota > Metazoa > Chordata > Chondrichthyes > Rajiformes > Arhynchobatidae > Rhinoraja > Rhinoraja longicauda. Next base: position 17,252,862 of record NC_135989.1, read on the forward strand.
ATTGGGACAGAAGGTGTGGCAGATAGAATTTAACTTTAACAAATGTGAGGTGTTGCATTTTGGCAAGCTAAACCAGGGCAAGACTTGTACAGTCAAGTCCCTGGAAAATGTTGTAGGACAGAGAGATCTAGGAGTACAGGTACATTAGTTCCCTGAATGCAGTAACACAGATAAATGAAGAGTGTAAGAAAATAACTGCAGATGCTGGTACAAATCGAAGGTATTTATTCACAAAATGCTGGAGTAACTCAGCTGGTCAGGCAATATCTCAGGTAGAGAAGGAATTCCTTCTGAGTTACTCCAGCATTTTGTGAACAGATAAATGAAGAGGTTATTTGCCCCATTTGCCTTCATTGGTCAGAGCAGTGAGTGCAGGGGGTTGGGATGTCACATTGTAAATGTACAGTCATTGGTGAAACCACACTTGGAGCATTGTGCTCGGTCTTATCACTCGGCTATAAGGAGGACGTCATTGAGCTGGAGAAAGTTACTGTGACTGGTGGATTTGAGTTATAAAGAGAACATGGATTAGCTGGGATTTTTTACCGAGAGCATAGGAGGCTGAGGTGCATGATGCACATAAATAAGCTGATGGTCATGGCCTTTTTCCCCATTGTAAGGGAGTCTACAACCAGAGGGCATGGAATTATGTTAAGAGGGGGGAAATTTAAAATGGATCTGAGGAGCAGGATTTAAAAATCGAGAGTGGTGGATACATGGAACCAGCTGCTTGAAGAAGCGTCACATGTCGGTATAATTACAATGTTTAAAAGACATTTGTACAGGTACATGAATGGAGGGATTTGGGTCAAGCATAGCCAAATGGGACTGGCTTGGATAGACATCTTGGTTGTGTGGATGGGTTGGGCTTCAGGCCTATTTCCTTCCTGTATGACTGTTATCAGCATCAACAGCTTTTTGCTTTTCAGTTTCTGGCCAGCTTTGTAAGTTTTTTTCTCTCCGCACAGATGCTGCATAATCTGCTGAGCCGTCTCCTTTATTCTATGTTTCCAGTAATTGCAGTATTCTGTATCTCACAGTTCCAGCATTTAATTTTTTATTCATCTTTCTCTTGCCTCTATTCTCAAAACAGATTACTGCCACAAAGAAGCCGTCACCACCCTCTCTCTATGCCTCATCACTTCCTCCACCCTCTCATGCTCCCCCATCCCTCTCTCTTCTCGGCAACTTTAAATAGGCATGTTAAATAGACCGCACCTGGAGTATTGTATTGTGTGCAGTTTTGGTCTCCTAACCTGAGGAAGGACGTTCTTGCCTTAGAGGGAGTACAGAGAAGGTTCATCAGATTAATCCCTGGGATGGCGGGACTTGCATATGAGGAAAGACTGGATAGACTGGGCTTGTACTCGCTGGAATTTAGAAGACTGAGGGGGGATCTTATAGAAACATATAAAATTCTTAAGGGGTTGGAGAGGCTAGATGCGGGAAGATTGTTCCCGATGTTGGGGGAGTCCAGAACCAGGGGTCACAGCTTAAGGATAAGGGGGAAGTCTTTTAGGACCGAGATGAGAAAACATTTCTTCACACAGAGAGTGGTGAGTCTGTGGAATTCTCTGCCACAGAAGGTAGTTGAGGCCAGTTCATTGGCTATATTTAAGAGGGATTTAGATGTGACCCTTTTTGCTAAAGGGATCAGGGGGTATGGAGAGAAGGCAGGTACAGGCTACTGAGCTGGATGATCAGCCATGATCATATTGAATGGCGGTGCAGGCTCGAAGGGCCGAATGGCCTACTCCTGCACCTATTTTCTATGTTTCTATGTTTTTCCCAATTTCGATGTAATGAGCCATCAGCCATAAACATTAGACTGGTTTCACCCTCCAATAATGCTGCCTGAGCGGCTGGGTATTATAGCCACCAGTATGCGTTTAAATTTCTAATTTACAGCATCTGCAGATTTTTGCTGTGGGAAAAAATAATGTAGGTTAGATGTCATACTTTGCTACAGAATGTGACTAGGTTCTTGAAATATACATATTAGATTTAACCATATCAGACATCATTGCAAGTAGGAAAATACTCTCACAACCTGAGTTACCATTGGGAACATAAAAACAGTTGTCTCAAAGTGCATGCAGATCAGATTAGCAGCTGAATACAGGCTGACTCCAGACTTCACATTTGCTCAGGTCAACCTTAAAGAGCTGCAGTATTTTGTCAATAGCAATAACCAGCAGAATAAAATGTACTAAAAGGAAAGAGCCAGGTATTGCTTGCATCTTGAGTAAGATCTGTGTAGATTAGTGACTTGCGCTACAAATATAATGGGATAAATTTCAATGCCATCGCTTGGTACGGATACTACGGAATAATATGCAGAGTCAGTGAGTTGTGGGAGAAAACCTGCTCAGTTTTCTGACCATTAAAGGCTCGTGCTTCTCTCAATTGATCGACCTGCCCCCTTGTTCCAGTATTTGTAAACAAAAGCAGTATTTATCTAATCAGCAGCGTGATATGCTGTTCAATAAACGTGCTGCATCACTAATGCATTTAGACCGCAATAGCATTGCAGTAAGGGTCAAAGTCCACACCGCAGATCATAGACCATGTGATAATTACAACAAATGTCCATGGACATTGAGTGTTTTAGCTTTAGGAGTAAGCTGTGCGTCATTGTTGGCAGTTACTATAGCTGGTTTACAAAATCCTACCATAACCATCAACGCACAACATTGCATAATCAATGGCAATGTATAGAATTTCTTTGATGGTGTGTGCTAAATATTGATGAAATCTTTTTGAGGATCTTTGTTTTGCAACAGTGAGATGCATTTCAATAAATAGATCACACTCACTGAAGTTCAGTAAATTTGTTGTTAAAACAACAAATTTCCTTTTAAAGTTTTTTTTAAAATTGCCTGTATAGTTTGTGTACTATTGACAGAGGGACTATGCTGTATGGAAGTGGATGAAAAATGCCAGCAGACCTATACGTAATTCATTGATATTTATGTGAATGTTTAATGTTTATATTCTCCACTGAAGCATAAAACAGACTAGTAAGCCATGCAACTACTTTTTGCTGGGCGTTGTATAAAATTGTGTACTCATGTTTACAATCCAAAAAGCCCTTCCCTTAAGTACTGATATGATTGCCCTGCTTGTTGTTGCCATGAATAGGGGAGGCGGTGTTTCATTGTTTCAGCTCAGCATGTGAAACAGGAAAACGCTACAGAATCAGTGTGATTAATACAGGTACTGCCCTGTGATTGAGCAACAAATAATTAATTAGCAAAGGGAAATATCAAATTCCTCCCAACACGGTGAACAGAGATTATTAACTGCTAGACACAAAATGCTGGAGTAACTCAGCGAGTCAGGCAGCATCTCTGGAGAGAAGGAATGGATGACGATTAGGGTCGAGACCCTTCTTCAGACTGATGTCAGGAGAGGGGGCGGGACAAGGATAGAATGTAGTCGGAGACAGTAAGACTAGTGGGAGAACTTGGAAGGGGGAGGGGATAGAGAGGGGAAGCACGGGCTATCTGAAGTTAGAGAAGTCAATGTTCATACCGCTGGGGTGTAAACTACCCAAACGAAATAAGAGGTGCTGATCCTCCAATTTGCTCTGTGCCTCACTCTGACAATAGAGGAGGCCCAGGACAGAAAGGTCAGATTATTAATTGGTAATCAGTTATATGCAGCTCGATAGGACTTTAGCATTTGGTTGGGCTGCATTTGGAGTATTGCGGGCAGATCTGGTCGCCCCATTACTGCAAAGATGTGGAGGCTTTGGAGAGGGTGCAGGTGAGGTTTACCTGAATGTTGCCTGGATTAGAGGGTTGCAGCTACAGGGCTGGGATTGTTTTCTCTGGAACATTGGAGGTTGAGGGGAAATTTCATAGAGACGTAGATAGGATAGACGGTCAGAATCCTTTTCCCAGGGTGGAAATGGCCAGCACTAGAGCGCACAGCTATAAGATGAGAAGGAGAAAGCTTAATGGAGATGTGCAGGGCAAATTTGTTTACACAGAGAGTAGTGGAGGCCTGGAACGCTTTGCCAGAGGTGTTGGATGCAGTGGCTTTTGAGAGGCTTTTAGATAGGTATATGTACGTGCAGGAACCAAGAGACATTGATCATGTACAGGCAGATGAGAACAGTTTCACTTGGCATCATGTTCGGTCAGCACAAGCCTTGTGGGCCGACGTTCCTGTGCTGTGCTGTCCTATGTCTATGTTCTATCACTGTGGACTATTCACACAATGTGATGAGGATATTGGTGCTTTGACTAAATGTGGAGGTCATTGGAACGGTGCTAATCATCAAACGATAGGAGTTAGAATTCTGGACAAGATATAAAACAAGTACTTTGCTCATATCTTCACAGTCACAGATGCTAAGAATATACTGGAAATTGTGATAAGCCAGTGCTTTAATGAGGATCAGAAAATTAAAAATAATAAATATTAATAAAGAAAGATTACTGAACAAATTAAGGGAACTAAAAGGCAAACTAGCCTATACAGTAAATCCTTGTTATAGCAGAGCATAGAGCAGGTGGGTGATGGTGTCGGTTATTGACAATTGTCTGCTGCAATGGAGTGAAGGATTATGGAATAACGTAGTATCATTGCACAAGCAGCAGAAGTGGGCATCTTTGTCGGCATGGGTAGCTTGGGCCGAAGAGTGAGTTTCCACGCTATGTGACCCGATGACATTATGAACCTTGCATTTATCTGAATTAATCTCCATCGGCCATTCCTCTTCCCACCGACCCAATTGATCAAGATCCTGTAGATAACCTTCTTGACTGTTCACCACAACATCAATGTGAGTGTCATCAACAAATTTACTAAATACTACGACAAATCTTACCAGAAGCTGTTTCAAATGTACTACACATGCAGACAAAGTTTAGACAATAGACAATAGGTGCAGGAGGAGGCCATTCGGCCCTTCGAGCCAGCACCGCCATTCAATGTGATCATGGCTGATCATTCTCAATCAGTACCCCGTTCCTGCCTTCTCCCCATACCCCCTGACTCCGCTATCCTTAAGAGCTCTATCTAGCTCTCTCTTGAATGCATTCAGAGAATTGGCCTCCACTGCCTTCTGAGGCAGAGAATTCCACAGATTCACAACTCTCTGACTGAAAAAGTTTTTCCTCATCTCAGTTCTAAATGGCCTACCCCTTATTCTTAAACTGTGGCCCCTGGTTCTGGACTCCCCCAACATTGGGAACATGTTTCCTGCCTCTAACGTGTCCAACCCCTTAATAATCTTATACGTTTCAATAAGATCTCCTCTCATCCTTCTAAATTCCAGTGTATACAAGCCTAGTCGCTCCGGTCTTTCAACATAAGACAGTCCTGCCATTCCGGGAATGAACCTAGTAAACCTACGCTGCACGCCCTCAATAGCAAGAATCTTGTTTGGCCTGAACACTGTGAGCAGTTCCTGTGCTGTATTTTTTTGTCACATGAAATGGCTCCTTGAGCTCATGTTGTATGCAGTTAATTAATGAGTGGAACACACCAATGGCATTTAAAACTAGTGTCCAAATGCATCATTAGGACCTGATTTCAGTTCAATGAACTGTAACCTGTAAACCCGTGAAAATGTGATGTTACAAGGGAAATCTGATAGATTCTTCACCATCCATATGTCATATGTTACACCCATTTTCTAACCGACTGGAAAGTCTTCACTTTGTGTGTAATGAAACTTGTATTTAACAACAGTCATGTTAAAACATTCAATTGTCTTAAGCAAATATTTCAATTGCAGAATGCTGTTGCGGTTGTGGTATTTCTATAAACGGAACAAAATGAGTCATCACTGCACCTGTTTTTTTCCCCGAGAAGGAGTTGGTTGAGAAAGGAATGTTTGCTATTCCTCTTTAAAAACTCCCAAGTCAAAGATTGCCTCAGGGTCTTTATCTGAATCGGTAAAGTATTTAAAGAAGCCCCAGTGGTAGCTTCTTAATTGAAGGATGAAATCACTGAATGAATTCTATTCCTGGGACTGGTCTGGAGCAATCATTAAAATATTGAGATTTCGTAGCCATTTGAGGGTTTGAGCCTCATCCAACTTTGTATCCCTACGTTTGTAGCTTTGTAGATTAGAATACATCAGATGCCGGTGGATGCAGATACAGTAGCGGATTTTCAGAGGCTTTTAGATAGGCACATGAAAGTGCAAGGAATGGAGGGATATGGATCATGTACAGATAGATGAGATCAGTTTAACTTTACATCATGTTTTGCACAAACACTGTGAGCTGATGGGCAAGTTCCTGTACTATGTTCCAACTGGGTACTTGAAATGCTATGAGTGTTTCTAACTCAATGTGTGTTTTCCAGATGCACCCTTTAATCTTTTGTGCTGGTCATGAAGTCCCCTGCCATAAAAACAGAGTCCTTCCTGTTCACACTATTCAGGTCTCAATTTATATACTTAATTAAATAAATCCTCTGACTCCGTTCTTCCAAAGCAACACCAGTTGAGCCAGGTTTCTCCTTCTCCCCACCCCAGCCTTAATTCTCCGGCCTTGGCAAATTCTTCCGAATCCTATCTAACCAGATTAACTAACCGAATCCCCCCCACGCCCCAATCTTTACACATCCCCAATCCTTTCCACTCATCACTTTAATTTCATGTTTCATGTATCTTGTGTTTTCATGACTGTTGGCAGATGAATTTCCCTCCTGGGATAAATAAAGCTCTATCGTATGGTAAAGTCCTCACACTCGCTAATGCCTGTACATTGGAGAAGCCAGCAAAGCTCCTGCCTACACTACCTGCTCCTGGCTGAAGGAGAAAACAGTTGAACAGCTTCTCTTGTATTTGGGTGAGCTCATTAATGTAGCAGTGGGCAACAAACAGAGATGAGGCATAGATCACCAGCAGGCTGGAATGAATCCCAGACCACACTGGAATTTAGAAGGATGAGAGGATATCTTATCGAAACGTATAAAACTATTAAGGGGTTGGACACGTTAGAGGCAGGAAACATGTTCCCAATGTTGGGGGAGTCTAGAACAAGGGGCCACAGTTTAAGAATAAGGGGTAGGCCATTTAGAACTGAGATGAGGAAAAACCTTTTCAGTCAGAGAGTTGTGAATCTGTGGAATTCTCTGCCTCAGAAGGCAGTGGAGGCCAATTCTCTGAATGCATTCAAGAGAGAGCTAGATAGAGCTCTTAAGGATAGCGGAGTCAGGGGGTATGGGGAGAAGGCAGGAACGGGGTACTGATTGAGAATGATCAGCCATGATAACATTGAATGGCCGTGCTGGCTCGAAGGGCCGAATGGCCTCCTCCTGCACCTATTGTCTATTGTCTATTGACTGGGAGACTGAGTTTGAGCATGACCATGACCTGTCACTCCCACAGGCAAAGGAGTTAATGTACCCCAAGAAATGATGTTCGAAGTTGCAGTTCATAGAATGCAGTTTGGGTGTTGTCCCTTTGAATAGCACAGTTTCGAGGGTTTAAGCAGTTGTAAAGGCAAACACAAAATGCTGGAGTAACTCAGCGGGTCAGGCAGCATCTCTGGAGAGAAGGAATGGGTGGCGTTTCGGGTCGAGACCAAGGTGCTGCCTGACCCGCTGAGTTACTCCAGCATTTTGTGTCTACCTTTGATTTAAACCAGCATCTTCAGTTTTTCCCGACACAAGTTGTAAAGGCAAGTTGTTCTGTGAGTAAAAACCATGGGATTTAAATCTCAATGCAGAGGAATTTTGCCCTTTTCCAAAGGGAAGAAAATAAATTTGTTAAGGAGAATGATAATCCAATTCAAAATTAGAGACTAATTTTATTGAAAAACCCAGAAAAATGCTTATTATTTCTCTCTACTGAACTGACAAATTATGCATGACTTTGGCATGCCTTCTACCCCACCCTTTGATCAGTGGTTTGAACTAATTTGTGGGCCAAGCTCCTTAATTATGCCATACTAAGCCAAATCCATAATGAAGGAAGTTAATAAGAGAGATTTAGTCCCTGCCCAATCCTTGTAAATGACTCATTTTACCTTTTGTACAAGACACTGTCTACTCCAGACATTAGTCATTCTTAGCGACAGGTTCCAAACAGGTCTTTCACCAGTTTTTGCCCATTCGCAACTCGGGTAATGAAATATCTGTACAAACAATGAACTGCAGATGGTGGTTTTCAAAACAATGACCCAAAATGCTGGAGTAACTCAGCGGGTCAGGCAGCATTCCTGGGGAACATGTATAGATGATATTTTGGGTCGGGACTCTTCTTTGGACTGAAAGAAGTCGGACCAAGAGACCTGACCTGAAATGGCACTTATCCATATTCTCCAGAGATGCTGCCTGACCCGTTGAGTTACTCCAGCACTTTGTGTCTTTTTAAAAATTAAATTACTGTATCTGATTGCAGTTAAGCCTGGACAATGTTCAAGTATGGACTGGTAGGCACCAGTTAATGACCATCTCCAACAAGAATCTATCTATCCTTGACATTCAAATCGTTACTGCAGCCCAGCACCAACTGTCTGGGGCTGGGGGAAAATTCTGATCAGAACCAGCCACAAATACCTAGTTACAAAAGCAAAAGAGAAGCTCAGTATCATGTTGCAAGTGAATCATCACCTGAGATCTTCAAAACTCAGTTAGACAGGGCCATGGTTGGAGGGATATGGAACAAACGCGGGCAGGTGGGGAATGGTGTAGCTGGGACATGTTGGCCGGTGTGGGCAAGTGGGCTGAAGGGCCTGTTTCCACGCTGTATCACTCTCTATGACTCAAGTCAGATATAGGATGGAACACACTGCCCATGCCTGGATTAATGCAGGTCCAACAGCACTCAGACGCTACAACCAATACTGCTTGAATTAAACCCCACCCACAACTCCTAACATGCCATAAAAATATTGTTTTATAAACATTCAGTCAATCTGCCAGTGATGGCTACAATATTTGCCATCTAGCAATTCATCCAGACTTCACCAAGCACTCCTCAATCAGCAGTAATTACCATCAAGGTCAATAGACAATAGGTGCAGGAGGAGGCCATTCAGCCCTTCAAGCCAGCACCACCATTCAATGTGATCATGGCTGATCATTCTCAATCAGTACCCCGTTCCTGCCTTCTCCCCATACCCCCTGACTCCGCTATCCTTAAGAGCTCTATCCAGCTCTCTCTTGAATGCATTCAGAGAGTTGGCCTCCACTGCCTTCTGAGGCAGAGAATTCCACAGATTTACAACTCTCTGAGTGAAAAAGTTTTTCCTCGTCTCCGTTCTAAATGGCCTACCCCTTATTCTTAAACTGTGGCCCCTGGTTCTGTACTCCCCCAACATTGGGAACATGTTTCCTGCCTCTAACGTGTCCAACCCCTTAATAATCTGATATGTTTTGATAAGATCCCCTCTCATCCCCTCAAAGATAGCAGGTACATGGAATCCACCTACAAATGCTCCTTTAATTCACAGTGTTGTGATTTGCTATTTGGCCTCAATGGGCCTCAATTCTGCAAACCTGTAGCACCATGAGAAATTGTTCACTTGATTGTCAGTGGCAGTTCAATATGGGTGATCCATTGGAATGAATCCATTGTTCAGAAGATCCAATAGAGATGCCCAATGCACCTTTGCTAATCCACCAGCATTTGTTGGAAGCATAAATGTTAGCTTCTCTCACTTGCAGGACTTGCCTCTAGTCACTTTATCAGGATTCCAAGCCTTGCGTTCAATCACTAGACTGAGACATGAAAATGATGCAACTTAAATAGTCCAATTTAATGTAAACAACAATTTTTTGGAGGTGTCCAGCAGACCAGGCATCATCTGTGGAGGGAAAAGGATGGACTGAGGAAGGGTCTGCCCCGAAACGCTGGTTGTCCTTTTCACTCCACAGATGTTGCTTGACCGGCTGAGTTCCTCCAGCACTTTGCAGATGCAGGAATCTTGAGCAAAAAAACAGTCTATTGTACCTGCACTTTAGTGCATGTGGTCCTTGAAATGGGACTTGAGGCTTCACATGTATCTCAGGCAGGTGTAAATGATTTCATCATACATTTCAAATTTCTGATGTCATGCCCAACTTATTAGAGTCACAGAGTCTTACAGCCCAACTTGTCTATGCCAACCAAAATACCTCAAGATATCTAGTCCCGTTTGCCCCCTTAACTTTTCCTATTCATGTACTTGTCCAAATGTCTTTTAAATGCTGTTGTAGTAACCGCCTGCCCAACACCCCTACCTAGCTCAACCCCGTAAATCCTGGCCACACCCTTGTAAATCTTTTAATCCACACAATGGAGGTAGATGAACTGGCCAATTAGTTTGTTGTTTTCATGAAACTTTGTGTTTTTCTTACAAAAGTTACCATACTTCCAAACTACAGTACTTCATTGGTTGCACAGTGCTTCCAGTTAATGTAAAAGCTTTTTTCCGACACAAGTTATTTCTGACTTAATACGCTGCCAAATCATTAAAAACAAAGAACTAAGAGTATTAAGAAAAGTTTGGAAATGAGATGGAAATAGAAAATAACACAGTTAAGCCTATTACAGAAGATAAGAATAGTAAACTTTGTTGGAGAAACCCAGCAGGGTATAGGGTATGGGTGAGTTAATAAGCAGGTTGGAAAATACCTTGAGCAGAACTATTTTAAGATAAACTAGAGGAGTTGAATTAGGAAAACGTCAACAAGGTGACTAAAGTAGCTATTGAAAAATGTCAGGAAGTAGAGAGTGGGCAGTAAGAGGGTCCCGTGTGACAATCAATGGTATTCTCTAGTTATTGTTTGAAGTGTGTCCATGGTTATAATATTGTAGACTTTTTAGATTTAGATTTAGAGATATAGCGCGGAAACAGGCCCTTCGGCCCACCGAGTCTGCTCCGCCCAGCGATCCCCGCACATTAACACTATCCTACACACACTAGGGACAATTTTTACATTTACCCAGTCAATTAACCTACATACCTGTACGTCTGTGGAGTGTGGGAGGAAACCGAAGATCTCGGAGAAAACCCACGCAGGTCACGGGGAGAACGTACAAACTCCGTACAGACGGTGCCCGTAGTCAGGATCGAACCTGAGTCTCCGGCGCTGCATTCGTTGTGAGGCAGCAACTCTACCGCTGCGCCACCGTGCTGTGTACTTAGAGCATTGGAAACAGTCGTTTCAAAAAAGTACTCCGAGGCCAGGTCTGAAGAAGGGTCTCGACCCAAAACGTCACCCATTCATTCCCTCTCTCCTAGATGCTGCCTGACCTGCTGAGTTACTCCGGCATTTTGTGATACCTCCGAGGCCAGGCTCTGTAGCTATTCGCAATCCAGATTGATGGTGAATATGAACCTACAGTAGACACATGGAATGGTAGATTTTAAAGGTAATCAAACAAAATAAGAAGAAATGTGTAGGAAGGAACTGCAGATGCTGGTTTACACTAAAGATAAATACAAAGTGCTGGAATAACACAGCAGGTCAGGAGGCATCCATGAGAAAAGGAATAGGTAACGTTTCGGGTCGAGACCCCTCTTCGGACTTTATCTTAAGAAGAAAATCTTAAGAAGATCGGCTAACATAAATATTTTGCAGTATTGTTAATGTTACCTTCTTCAACTTCCTGGTACTGTAGCCAAGTGGCCTGATATTCAGGTCCTGTGATCAACCAATAGATTTTCTAAATGATTTATTCATTATACAATACAGTGGTGAGAGAGGCTTATGCTGTGGCAGCAGCAAAGGCTTCTGCTGCTCATGCTCGCAAGCCTTAATGTGCTTTTGGCTGGACCACTGGGTTCAGGGTCACTGAAAATGCCAGTGTATCTGGACCAGCTGACCTGCTGGAATTATGTTGCATTATAGACAATAGACAATAGACAATAGGTGCAGGAGTAGGCCATTCAGCCCTTCGAGCCAGCACCGCCATTCAATGCGATCATGGCTGATCACTCTCAATCAGTACCCCGTTCCTGCCTTCTCCCCATACCCCCTAACTCCGCTATCCTTAAGAGCTCTATCCAGCTCTCTCTTGAAAGCATCCAACGAACTGGCCTCCACTGCCTTCTGAGGCAGAGAATTCCACACCTTCACCACCCTCTGACTGAAAAAGTTCTTCCTCATCTCCGTTCTAAATGGCCTACCCCTTATTCTTAAACTGTGGCCCCTTGTTCTGGACTCCCCCAACATTGGGAACATGTTATCTGCCTCTAATGTGTCCAATCCCCTAATTATCTTATATGTTTCAATAAGATCCCCCCTCATCCTTCTAAATTCCAGTGTATACAAGCCCAATCGCTCCAGCCTTTCAACATACGACAGTCCCGCCATTCCGGGAATTAACCTAGTGAACCTATGCTGCATTATTGATTAAGGGAGTGTCAAATAGTAAATGCTGACTGCTTGATTTTAGTTTTCTAATGTAGAGATACAGCGTGGAAACAGGCCCATCGACCCACCGAGTCCGCGCCGACCAGCGATGCCCGCACACTAACACTATCCCACACACACTAGGGACAATTTACGATTACCAAGCCAATTAACCTATAATCCTGCACGTGTTTGGAGTGTGGGAGGAAACCGGAGCACTCGAAGTAAACCCACGCAGGTTGCAGGGAGAACGTACAAACTCCGTCCAGACAGCACCCGAGATCAGGATCGAACCGGGGTCTCTGGTGCTGTAATGCTGTAACTGTGCACCACCATGCAGCCCTGATTTGGACCATTGATAACTACCCTCACCACACCACTGTAACCAGAACAATTCCTTCCCACTTGCTTTGCAGCCAGACATGTGATCCAGACTTCCATTGCTCAACGATGATTCTGACTGAGATGGTGATGAGCTGAATGATGCGTTTCCTTTCCTTCTATCTTCACTACCTTTTGGTCATCTCTAGTTTCTATGCAATCAACAGTACAGATATCCTAAATTCTCTCCCTAAATTCTCTGCCTCACCTTCTGCCAAAAGCCTTCTTTATTTTTGGTGTACCGGAAATTCACGATAACATATTGTGAAAAAAAAAAAAATTCTTCATAAGACTAAATCCTTCTCACATCCATCAGCTCAGGACTCTGATTCAGAAGAGGGGAAGGTACAATGCTTTGAACTGCCCTCCCCTCTGGCGCCAGTCTTAACCGCTTGCTAATACCCCAGGCACATGCTGCAGTTCATCTGACCTCTGTCTAGATTTTAACCTTCAGCTCTTTGCACAAAACATGAGCTGAATCTATTGACGATGGAAAGCCAGCCTTCTCTGCTGGAGGCCCATTGGAGCATTGACAGCAAGCAGAAGCAGCTGATGAGTACCGGCTCTGAGCATCCATGTGAAAAGGGGAAAGGCACTCACTATTTTGTTCAAGCATCGGCTTGCTCAATTACAGATATGTCAGTTTAAACAAGGTTGGGTACAACCTTAGTGATGGTTTCTTTGAACACCTGAATCTGGGCAGGCTTCCATGAAAATGAGCCAGGGGGGGGGGACAAGAACAACACTTCATCATTAGTTTTTCTGTTACTTCGCAGGAATAAGAAACATTGCAGGGCAAGCTGGGGAGAAGCTGTTTGGTAGGAGTAAGCAAAGGCTGAGGTGGGCTTCAAGGACCTGAGCAAAGTGAGGAGGAAGGATTTAGAGAGGGAGTTTTTGGCATCTACATTGCTGAATGCACAGATACCAGTCGTAAGCATGGGGAGTGAAGATAGATGGAGAAAAGGCAGTCAGAGATATAACCTGAGTCACTTCAGGGGGAAAGTGCTGATACGGCCGGTATGGCTCGGCCGCGGGACCTTCCATCTCCTTGCGGGGGCTGCGTGAGTCAGGAGCCTCGGTCGCCTCGGTCGCCTCGGCAGAAGTCGAACTATCTGTCCGTGGGAGAAGCATGGGGGAAGAGAGAAGACATTTTTTTGCCTTCCATCACAGTAAAGGGGGTGTCTGGAGGAGTCACTGTGATGGATGTTTGTGTTAAAATTGTGTGTCTTGTGTCTTTTACTCTGTACTGTTGTGGCTGCGTGGCAAATGATTTTCGTTCAATTCATTTTGAATGGCAATAAAGGTAATTCAGATTCAGATTCAGAAAGCATGCAATTGGGAACAAGGGTCTGGAATCTGTGGACAAGAGGTATGAAAATTGATAGATTTGATCTTCCAATGTTTAGTTGGAGGAATATGTGACTTGATCTGACTGGATGTAGGATAGGCGATGTGACAGTACAGATCCAGGTGGAGATTTAAGCCTTAAAATGTGTTCAGGTAACACCAAAACAAAATGCAGTGTGGTAAAGTAATTCTCTACACACTTTTGGCATCTTAACACCAGTCACTACCGTTGTATGCTCATTAGATCTTTCCATGTTCTCCAGGGCTGTTGCCTGACCAGCTCAGTTACTTCAGCAATAGCACATTTTACTTTGGAAAACCAACATCTGCAATTCCTTGTTTCTCTATTCATTAGATCCTCAGTGTATTTGTTATTGTAGTTTTTACCACATCATGCTGGTCTCTGACAGTGTCAAAAATGTCTCAAATTTGTGATCACTTTTGCTCAGATCAACCACTGCTTGCTCACCGGAACAACTTCTCTTAATGTTGGAGGCTCACAAATGTTTAAAACCCAATTATATTTCGCCTGAGTTCATAGCAAGATTAATGGACTTTATTTCACATGCTCACTGTTTACTCTGCATACTGGAAACTGACCCTTCCTTGTACCTAACATTTCCCTGCAACCAAAGCAACTTACAATGCCTATTTGTCTCTATCTAACACCCTCCATGGACAAAATTAATATTTAAACAAGGTGTCCTTGATGATAATGTTGCACACGCCATACACTGCTCAGTCACCTAACACTTCTTCCGCCCAGAGTTCACGGCAATCATGCTCCGATCTACACTTCTTACCATACACACAGGCTACTTTTCAACAAGGCAGTCCAAAAGTACCGAGCAGCGCAGTGGCGCAGTTGTCTGCATAGAGCTGCTGCTTCACAGCGCCAGACCCTGGTTCGATCCCGACCACAGTTGCTATCTGTGTGGAGTTCTCCAGATGGGAGATTCCTCCGGTGCTCCGGTTTCCCAAGAGCGTGTAAGTTTGTAGGTTAATTGGTCTCTGTAAACGTGAAAACTTAGAACTAATGTGAGCGGGTAATTGATGGTCAATGTGGGCCATTGGGCCTGTTTCGGTGTGTACCTCTAAACTAAATGACAGTCACTCATACATTGTACTCGTGTTAGAGCTCCCTGTTATAGTCCACTAATCTCCATTAATCAGGCCTAAGTTCTTTCAAACTCCAGTTGGTGATAGACCTTTATAAAAGCCAATTCCAAGAATCCTGATGCCTCGGAGTTCAGCCGGCCAGAACGGTCCTCCATCTTATTGGAGCCACTTTGTCGTGGAGGATGGATTCTGTGGTGGTGGCAATTAAAGTGTTTGGCAACCAGGTGATCAGGTAGGTCCAGGCGGACTGAGCGTCTACTGTGTCCGTGGTTCAAGATGTGGACTCTTATACATCGGCGAGACCAAACATAGACTGGGCGATGGTTTCGATGAACACCTTTGCTCAGTTCGCCTGGACCTACCGGATCTCCCGGTTGCCAAACACTTTAATTCCATTTCCCATTCCCACACAGACCTTTCTATCCTGGGCCTCCCCCATTGTCAGAGCGAAGGCCAAATGCAAATCGGAGGAACAGCATCTCATATTTCGCTTCGGCAGCTTACAACAAAGTGGTATGAATATTGATTTCTCTAACTTCAAGTAACCCCTGCACCCCCTCTCTCTCTCCACCTCTCCCCATCCAAGTCGCACCAAGTTCCCGTTCTCACCTAGCAAACAGCTAACAATGGCCTGCTTCCTTTATCATCGTTACTTTTTTGCATATCTTTCATTCATTTGTTCTATATATATCTATACATCACTGTCTATATCTCTCGTTTCCCTTTCCCCTGACTAGTCTGAAGAAGGGTCTCGACCCAAAACGTCACCCATTCCTTCTCTCCCGAGATGCTGCCTGTCCCACTGAGTTACTCCAGCATTTTGTGTCTTATCTTCAGGTTAAACCAGCATCTGCAGTTCCTTCCTACACAAGATGCATTTTGTGTTGCCTTTCACCAGCTTAGATCTCCTACACTGTTGTGACCTATTGTATCTTGATAAATCTGGTGGCCAGACAAGCTCAGCCTTTGTCTGCAAAGTTGGAACAAGGAGAGGACCAACAGCCAAGACTTACAAGAGCTGGAATAAATAGAATGAGGATATAAGAGCCACTTACAGTATTTGCACAAAAGCTTTTCACTGTCCCTCGGTACATGTGACAATAAACTAAACTGAAACTGAACTGAACTTTTTCAAAACTTCAACAAAAACCAAAGAGAACAATTTTCTAGATCTCATAAACCCCATAACATTCACCCATTCCATACACTCATTCTCTGATCATTTATGCATAAACAAGGTCACCAGAGTATTTTAGGAATTGTCCTCAGTCCATGTAACATAATCAATTGTAGCCACACTGCAACAGTAAATCAATAATCAATAGTCAATGTATTTGTCACATACACATAAATGTGCAGTGAAATGAAAGATTACCCACAGTCCAACAATACCAATAAAAATAAGCAATAAAAATATGCAATAACACACACAATCATAAACCAACACCAAACAAAAAGAAACATCCATCACAGTGAGTCTCCTCCAGTCCCCTCCTCACTGTGATGGAAGGCCAGAATGTATTTTCTCTTCCCCTGCCATCTTCTCCCGCGGTCAGGCTGTTGGAGTTGCCACGTCAGGGCCACTTCAACAGTGATTTCCAGAAAGTTACTTAGTCTAAAGTGGATGCAGAGTTTCTCTCCCATTAACATCAGGTTGACTACCATCTCAAAGGTAGACACAAAATGCTGGAGTAACTCAGCGGGACAGGCAGCATCTCTGGAGAGGAGGAATGGGTGGTGTTTCGGGTCAGTTCTCAATCCTTGCCAGGAATTGCAACAAGAAATTTTCCAGAAAAATAAATCTTAATTAAATAAGTTCATTTATCATCATCAAACAGCTGCTGCATTGTGAATGATTCTAAGGCTGAATACCCTTGTGACAAGGAGCTCTTCTCATTTACAAACTTTACTTAAATATCCCATGTGAGAACACTTGAAGTCAAGTGTACCAAAGCTCATTCAGGAGCAGCACAACCCATGGTATCAGAGCTACTCAGTGAGTTTAAAAGGGAATTTAATAATCTCCTTCTGATTAAGTGGAATACTCAGGCACTTGACCGTGACATACACTCAACAGCCTCATTGATTCATTTGAAACTGCTGCCTAATTCTAACACTGCAGTCCAGTGGGCAAAGCAGTCTACTCAATTGCAGACCCAACTTCACAGCTTGTCAGGCACACTCAGATAACAGTCCTTCCACTGAGGCTTTGAAAAAGACACAGGACATTGCATATGTCCAGTGACGTGTTCCAAATATTTATATCTACTTCTATCATTCTGTGATTCTTCAAACAATAGTGACTATACAACAGCAGACACTTCCCAAACAGAAGGACTTGAGAAAAAAGAC
This sequence comes from Rhinoraja longicauda, assembly GCF_053455715.1. Classification (NCBI taxonomy): domain Eukaryota; kingdom Metazoa; phylum Chordata; class Chondrichthyes; order Rajiformes; family Arhynchobatidae; genus Rhinoraja; species Rhinoraja longicauda. The sequence goes on from NC_135989.1 coordinate 17,270,370, forward strand.
ACCAAGTGCTGGAGTAACTCAGTGGGTCAGGCAGCATCTCGAGTATATATAGGTCAGGACCCACTGTCAGAATGATTGTGGGGGAGAGGGGGAGGTAAGGGGGGAGAAAGCTGGGAGCAGTACAAAGCCTGGCAAGTGATAGGTGAATACATGTGAGAGTTGTGTTTGGTTGTCAAATGGTTGGACAAAGGCCAGAGATGAAAATACAAAATGTGAGATAGGGAGATAAGGATAGAAGAGGTACGAATTGTGAAGACAGAGGAAGGAATATAGATAGAAGGGGACAGACTTTGCTGACCGACCTCCCTTCCAGCTTTCTCTCGCCCCCCCACCACCACAATTAGTCTGAAGAAGAGTTCCAACCTAAAACATTACCTTTTCATGTATTTCAGAGATGCTGCCTGACATGCTGAGTTACTCCAGCTCTTTGGGGTTTTTTTTGTAAACCAGTATCTGCAGTTCCTGGTGTCTCCACAAGGACTTGAGACATGGCCTGACTTTCAGAAGTTTGGTATCTGTTGGTTGATATTAACTTGAGATTCTTCTCACATTTCCAAAACTGTTGGGGCTGCGTTCATCATGACATCACTGTGTACTACTATCTTTACATTTAAACCATTTGTATGAGTACCCTATTATACCTAACATGAATTGCTCAGGCTGTAAGGGAGACCCCAGTGATAGCAAGCTACCATTGGCAGCATTGATTGCTCTCCCAGATTCCTTAAAGTAACTGGATATCTGCATGAGATGAGTCCCAAGGTTGGCCTTGCACAACTAGGCAGGCACATTATACTCTGAATGCTTGGGTCAAAAGTATTACTGGTACCCCACAAGAACTTTATACTATTGTAGCGCATGACACGTTCATTTTGTGCTTTGAAATTACAGATGCACAAACACTCCAGGGCCTCTGGTCGTCTTACCTTGGTTACCTTAGGGTTAGCAACTGAAAGACAAAAATCACAAGCAGAATCGACAGTCCGTTAGATATCTTCACTCAAAATGGGGTGCAATTTTAATACAGCAAAATATAGTAAGACTATTCGTTATTTGTCTATTCAGAATTGCCAATGGTTCTGCAGGTGATATTTTGCACCTTCCACATGACTGTGTCCTGCTTCCCACACTCTCTCCCATTGACCGGGTCCTCAGTTTCTGTGCTGCCTGACCACTCCCTCGCTCCAAGTACCGCTGTTTCTTTAAATTCACCTGGGTTTTTTTTTGTGCCAACTGCCCCTGAAATTCACCTACTTCTGTTTTATCACACTCCCTTTAAACTTAACAGGTTCACTGAAATGTTGACACAAGGAACTGCAGATGCTGGAATCTTGAGCAAAACACAAAGTGCTGGAGTAACTCAGCACTTCGGGTAGCATGTATGCAGGGAGTGGATAGGCGATGTTTAGGTCAGGACTCATCAAACTTCCAGAACCAATCCGTCCGAAGAAGGGTCACAACCTCAAACAACGTCAATTCATTCCCTCCACAGATGCTGCCTGACCTGCTGAGTTACTCCAGGACTCTGTTTTGTTCACTGAAATGTTACTGTGCAATATCTTTTAAAAACGTAAATTGGAAGTGTAATGGAGTATTAATAAAGTAATAGCCCAGAAAATCTCCTGGATTGGTATCACCAAAGTCCTGAACATGTTGGGTTAAAGAGGTATTCCTGTTTGGGTACAAAGGAAATATTCTGAAGCAATGAATCAAAGTCTTCCTGTACCAGTGCATCTCAGTTCTTGTGCATTTTAACCTTTGTCCACACTGATGGGTCTGGCATGTATATCTCCACTTGGGATACCCAACTTGGCGGGGCTGCTCCAATCTCCAAGCTCTCAACTGTTGTGCCCACAGTGTGAGGAAGCAGATCATGGCCAGCATCCAGAGGACATTCGGGGAGAGGACAGGAGGGCTCAGTTCTTGCTCTGCCCGCTCAACCTCCATGGTACAGGGCACACAACAGTGGGACTGGGGTTACCCGGAGGGCAATCTCTTCTGCATTGCGACCATCATCTCCTCCTGTTCTTCATCTCAGCCTGATAGTTCCTCCGAGACAGCAAGCTGCAACTTAGTGTTCCCTCTTCTGCTACTTCAAGGAGAACCTAAAAAGAGAACGAACACTGTTTACATTTAGTTGTCCCACAATAATATTGACCAACAATATTGGATCCCCTCACCAAGTAAATCTCCAAACTCAGTGAGAACACTTCCCATGTGCTACAGCCTACTCTTATTTTTTGTACACATTGATTTCTGGATATGTTTGAAACTACTGATTAAACGTATGAGAGTGATGAGATGAGGAAATGACCCAGGATTGTTCTGCACGATTGAGAATCAATGCAAGAGCCAGGAGTTTTCAAGTTCGGGAAAAATCATCATTGATTACATATGAAGCTGAGTAAATGCCTGATCACAAGCACGGCTGCATCCATAGAAGGTCTTGCAATGCTTCTTTGCTCTCTCACTCTTGCCCGGCACGCCACAAGCATCCTCAGCCGTTGCTTCCTTGTGATATTTGTACGAGAATAAGATCTGAGCATGTGGGCAGTAGTGTCCACATTGGACAGGTTTACCTGGGATTGTAGATGTGTGTTGATGTAAGACCCAGAATGCAGCAATGTCCCTTTGAGAAGGAATGCTGGGCTGTGAAGGAGCTATAGATACAGGGATACTGTAATGCTAGAATGTATAAACTTTTGACTTTTAGGGGGACTGCTGGTCCAAGTGCCGCTCAGTGATGTGTGCACAATGGGCCATTGTTTGAACTTGATGACTGTCCCAATTTCATGGCCTACTGATATCAGTGTGAAGGTGCTGAGTGTGGGGTTGGAAATGAGGCCTCTGGTTATAAGTACAGCCTGTGCAAGTAAAGGCACCTCTACCAAAGAGTGATGTTGCGCTAAGATGCAGTGAACAGACCGTACCCGGCAGATCTTGGACAAGCTCTACATCTCCGGGGGCTCGCCTGCCCTGGCATCCGGCAGGTCCACGCCTTCCCCTCCAGAGGACCAATCTGCTGTGCCCGAGAGGGAGCCCCCTCTGGGTCTGGAGCACATTGCATCTGTTCCTGGTGACCTTCGCCTCCAGTAGAGAACAACTGCGACATGACAGTTGATGTTGTGGCCTTCTTGGATATTTGCGTGGAATAGTTCATGGAAGTGAGTGCAAGTGTGCAGGTGGGCAAGTGTGCAGGTGTGGAGGGGGTTAATGGAGTGAGGGACTAAGTGCATGGCTGTGTCAGCGTGTGTGAGTGAGCAAGGTCAGTGATAGAGTCTGGGAAAGAAGGCAAGAGGCAAGCAAAGCGGCAGAGAATTGGAGAGAGTACGATGCATGGGGACAAGAGTGGAGAGAGCAGCAGGGAGGGAGAGAATCAGAACGGCAGGGATATGGCAATTGATGAGAGAAAGGGAGGATGGGAATAGTGATAAAAGTGACTTGTGAGAATCAGAGAGTGGCTGTATCACAAAAGAAGATTTCAGCAGAATTTGAATGGAGGTTGGGGCAAGAGATGCAGAGTGATGATGCCAGAGGTTATCAGGACTCACTTTTACCAATCTTTTGAGGTTGTGATGTTTTTGTGTCGGTGGTCAGGTCAGTAGTGAAGGGAACATTTAGTCCCAGTGGAGACCTCCCTGGCAATCTCCCGTCAGTATTCACTGCTGGTTGCATTGGAAAGCTCCCTCACCCTCTAGAGGGAGATGTGATCCACAAACCCATTGCGATCCCTGTTGGTAAACCTTGCGTGTTTCCTCCCTGTCCTTGGGAGTATTCTAGCCATGTTGGTTGAAACAGTCATCTTCAAGAACTAGGGAGAGAGTTAGTGAGGGCTGGCTGATGATATCATAGCTGCATGTCCGGGTGCTAGAAGCTGTGTGAAATTCAGTTACAGCTTTTCAGTAACGCCTACTATTTCTCAAACAGCATGGTGTCGCATAAGGGAACCTAATAAACTCTGGTTTTCAAATGGTACCGTTGAATTTTCCACTATCTTTAGAGATGTATAAAGTAATGTTAGGATGACCTGCAACAACTTTTTAACACACAAAAATAATTGAACCATTGAAGGGGAAGGAGGTCCCTAAAGTGAGGAAATATAATGAATCAAGATTACAGTCATGTGATGATATTTTAGACTGAAGGTAGACACAAAATGCTGGAGTAACTCGGCGGGACAGGCAGGTTGTGACCCGAAACGTCACCCATTCCTTCTCTCCAGAGATGCTGCCTGACCCACTGAGTTACTCCAGCATTTTGTGTCTACCTTCGATTTAAACCAGCATCTGCAGTTTTCTTTCCTAGATATTTTAGACTGGTTGAGATAGTTCAGTGGCTGTAAGATGTAAAACTGATTGGGGAGAATTAAAAACTGAGATGTTGGTAGCAAAGGTACACATTTGGGAGGTTAGGTCAGGCCTTGGGCATTAATCAGGAGGGTAGAATCAAATGGCTGAGGAGATTGATTGCCGCAGAGAGAGGTGTTGCAGTGAATGGGGTCCAGTGGGAAGCTGGTTAGTACTTAGAAGTCTACATCAAAATGGTTTGAATGGGATGCTTGTTCACATTGAAGAAGGGTCCAGACCCGAAATGTCACCTATCAATGTCCTCTAAACATGCTGCCTGACCCTCAGAGTTACTCCAGCACTTTGTTTTATTTTGGAAATTGGAGCATCTGCAGTTCCTTGTGTCTATATTCTAGTGCATATTTAATGCCTTATGTGGTAGTGCTTTGCTAGTATGAGGAAATCCTGGATAATTTCGGAGCAATACAGAATATATCCTAATGCGGGCAAGTGGGATAGGTGCAGATGGACAAAAAGTCATTGTGAACATAGTGGGCTGAGGGGCCCAGACTGTTGTGCGGTATGCTGGATGCATGGCAGATGCAGTTTAATGTGGATAAGTGTGAGGTTATCCACTTTGGTGGTAAGAATAGGAAGGCAGAGTATTATCTGAATGGTGTCAAGTTAGGAAAAGGGGATGTACAACGAGATCTGGGTGTCCTAGTGCATCAGTCACTGAAAGGAAGCATGCAGGTACAGCAGGCAATGAAGAAAGCCAATGGAATGTTGGCCTTCATAACAAGAGGAGTTGAGTATAGGAGCAAAGAGGTCCTTCTGCAGTTGTACAGGGCCCTAGTGAGACCGCACCTGGAGTACTGTGTGCAGTTTTGGTTTCCAAATTTGAGGAAGGATATTCTTGCTATTGAGGGCGTGCAGCGTAGGTTTACTAGGTTAATTCCCGGAATGGCGGGACTGTCATATGTTGAAAGACTGGAGCGACTAGGCTTGTATACACTGGAATTTAGAAGGATGAGAGGAGATCTTATCGAAACGAATAAGATTATTAAGAGGTTGGACATGTTAGAGGCAGGAAACATGTTCCCAATGCTGGGGGAGTCCAGAACAAGGGGCCACAGTTTAAGAATAAGGGGTAGGCCATTTAGAACTGAGATGAGGAAAAACTTTTTCAGTCAGAGAGTTGTGAATCTGTGGAATTCTCTGCCTCAGAAGGCAGTGGAGACCAATTCTCTGAATGCATTCAAGAGAGAGCTAGATAGTGTTCTTAAGGATAGCGGAGTCAGGGGGTATGGGGAGAAGGCAGGAACGGGGTACTGATTGAGAATGATCAGCCATGATCACATTGAATAGCGGTGCTGGCTCGAAGGGCCGAATGGCCTCCTCCTGCACCTATTGTCTGTTGTCTATTGACTCTAAGACGCCTCTTTCTACCAGTGAAGTGAATAGTTCTGGAGGCTCATAAGATAGGAAGATTTCTGCCTTTTGATGCTCATTTTAGCAAACAGAACCAGTTTAACCCCATTTTTCTTTAATTTCTTAAAATTATATCTGAAAAATACTGAAGAGGAAATGAAACAATAAGCAGCAACTAAGTGTATTGGTGCAGCCATCTGCTGGTGTATCAGGAGAACAAACACTCGATTAATGAATAGGATGTAAGAGGAAAATAAGGCAGAGAGAGCATACAAGTTAAAACTAGTAAAAATGAATCGGAGTTTGCTTATATCATTATAATATTATTAAATGTTTTATTTGTTCGTGTTGAGATCTCCGCTTTCCTTCCTCAGCCTCTATCTCAACTCTTGTTCTCTGTCCTGAGTTTAATTCATCCCTTCCTCAGTCAGTCAGTCAGGTTTATTGTCACGTGTACCGAGATACAGTGAAAATCTTTTGTTGTGTGCTCACCAGCCAACGGAAAGACAATACCTGATTACAATCGTGTCATTTACATTGTCATTTACGTGTCATTAACATTTACATGATAAGGGAATAACGTTTAGTGCAAGGTAAAGCCAGTAAAGTTATCTTTAAATGTCTCACTGCATGTAAACGTGGACCCATATTTGTAGCTCCCCATTGATCTTGCTAATTCATGTGGCTTTACAGCTCCTGCCATAAATGTCACTGATAAGACAATCTCTCATCATTTCCTTTTTGCTTTCCATCATTTTCCGTTTCTCAACACCACTTTTGGTGTTCAGCACAGGGAGTAAAGTAAAAACTATGAATCTCTTCAGCTATATTTTCAAATTTGCTTTGAAAGAAAAAAGCACTTCTTTTTGAGGTGTAACTTACAAACTGAAAGTGTTGAACATTTCTCAAAGTCGGTAATTGTTGTGATTTTTCAGCCGCAGGTGTCAATTGTTTTAGATTTAGATTTAGAGATACAGCACGGAAACAGGCTCTTCGGCCCACCGAGTCCGCACCGCCCAGCGATCCCCGCACATTAACACTATCCTACACACACCAGGGACAATTGTTACATTTACCCAGTCAATTAACCTACAAACCTGTACGTCTTTGGAGTGTGGGAGGAAACCGAAGATCTCGGAGAAAACCCACGCAGGTCACGGGGAGAACGTACAAACTCCGTACAGACGGCGCCCGTAGTCAGGATCGAACCCGAGTCTCCGGCGCTGCATTCGCTGTAAGGCAGCAACTCTACCGCTGCGCCATCGTTAATAATGTGTGTCCGGTTTTCTCCCGTTTTCAGCATTGTTTCTGAGTCACAAACGCCCTGACCTGCACACTGTGCTGGAGGGAGAGCATGTACCGTGCAGGAGAACGATGCAGAAAAGTACCAATGAGCAATAGACTTGGAAGTAAACACTGACCGACTTTTCTTATGTTGCAGAACACGGCATCTTTGGATGATTTTGACAGAGCAAAAACACTTGGTACTGGGTCCTTTGGCAGAGTGATGTTAGTGAAACACAAAGCTTCGAAGGAACATTATGCAATGAAGATACTGGACAAACAGAAGGTGAATAGATTGAATTTAACCTGTTTTCATATTTCAACGATTTGAGATATAGCGCCAGCGATCACCCCATACACTAGCACTATCCTACACACTAGGGACAATTTACAATTTACAGAAGCCAATTAACCTACAAATCTGTATGTCTTTGGAGTGTGGGAGGAAACTGGTGCATCCGGAGAAAACCCACGTGGTCACGGGGAGAACATACAAACTCCGTACGGACAGCACCCGTAGTCAGGATGGAACCCAGGTCTCTGGCGCTGTAAGGCAGCAACTCTACCGCTGTGCCACTGTGCTGCCCCTTGGATGTGAAGAACAACAGCCAGGGAATTTTTAGCTTGGATGGTCACTATGTTCACCTCGACCCTCCACTAACATACAAATGTAAATGGTATGGTTAAGTGATCAAAGTAACGTATAGGCTTATTCATATCAAAAGAATTTCCACATAAACTATGGAGACCAGGTTGAACAATCTTTTGAGGGTTGGGTTTATAGACATTAAGAACTGCAAGCCCTCACACTTACACAGGCCGCTAATATAATCTCATCATTCAAGTGCTTAATGATCAGATAAATCCTATGATTAACCTTTACCTCATTCGCAAATATGAATTACTGTACAAGATAGTTTGGGATAGTTATTTTTGTGTAGATTCGTGCATGCAATTATCACATGTTTATATTCCAGGACCATTTATTGCAGGAACATTAATCATGGAGGTCTCCACAGTAGCGCAACATGCTTTCATTAGCCTGATTTAGTTAGAAAAGGTGTAAAGGTTATGGTCCACCTTTAATATAAGAAAATAACTGCAGATGCTGGTACAAATCGATTTATTCACAAAATGCTGGAGTAACTCAGCAGGTCAGGCAGCATCTCGGGAGAGAAGGAATGGGTGACGTTTCGGGTCGAGACCCTTCTTCAGACTGATGTCAGGGGGGCGGGTCCCGCCCCCCCTGACATCAGTCTGAAGAAGGGTCTCGACCCGAAACGTCACCCATTCCTTCTCTCCCGAGATGCTGCCTGACCTGCTGAGTTACTCCAGCATTTTGTGAATAAATGCTCCACCTTTAAGGTGTTTGTGTAAAAAGACATTGAGCTGCAGACAATAATTTTGAAGATAGACACAAAATGCTGGACTAACTCAGCGGGACAGGCAGCATCTCTGGAGAGAAGCAGTGGGTGACGTTTCGGGTCGAGACACTTCTTCTCTCCAACGATAATTTTGAGCTTGATTAATGTATTAGAAAGTTACCTCTCCTACATTTCTCAGAGATATGACACTGAATTTAGTCTTATGTAACTTCCTTCTTGTACTTCATGTTACAGCCGTGTTAGTTTGCAGTGCAATGGTATTATGCATGAAAGGTATTGACATTAGCATGACATTGAGGAACAGCAGATTCTATTCTTATCTCGCTCCATGTCCTGCTGTCACTGAAGTGAGGTTCCTTATCTATTTTTCAGATAAGAACAAAAACGAGACAAATAGGCAGGGTTGGATGATCAGGACAGATAGGCAGGCAGGTGAGAGGATCAATAACACAGATTTTGGGGAAGCATAAATGAAAAAAGAATGCTGAAGTACTGGGAGTTGGTGATGGAGGATGAATGGCAAAGCAAAACCACAAGATTGGTCACGGAGTGCTGGAGTAACTCAGCAGGTCAGGCAACATCTGTGGAGAATATGTTGAGGCTTCAGATGTTGCATTCAATGGTGCTCTGTCCTCTTTTGTAAAGCAGCTTCTGCAGTTCCTCGTTTCTACAAACCACAAGATTGGCTGGATTGAGTCGATTCTGTGTGAACAATTTGTAACAGTAAAATGGGTTACTGCGTTCTGCATTTCAAATTTAGACAATAGACAATAGACAATAGGTACAGGAGGAGGCCATTCGGCCCTTCGAGCCAGCACCGCCATTCAATGTGATCATGGCTGATCATTCTCAATCAGTACCCCGTTCCTGCCTTCTCCCCATACCCCCTGACTCCGCTATCCTTAAGAGCCCTATCTAGCTCTCTCTTGAATGTATTCAGAGAATTGGCCTCCACTGCCTTCTGAGGCAGAGAATTCTACAGATTCATAACTCTCTGACTAAAATAGTTTTTCCTCATCTCTGTTCTAAATGGCCTATCCCTTATTCTTAAACTGTGGCCCCTGGTTCTGGACTCCCCCAACATTGGGAACATGTTTCCTGCCTCTAACGTGTCCAACCCCTTAATAATCTTATACGTTTCGATAAGATCCCCTCTCATCCTTCTAAATTCCAGTGTATACAAACCTAGTCGCTCCAGTCTTTCAACATAGGACAGTCCTGCCATTCCTGGAATTAACCTAGTAAACCTACGCTGCACGCCCTCAATAGCAAGAATATCCTTCCTCAAATTTGGAGACCAAAACTGCACACAGTACTCCAGGTGCGGTCTCACTAGGGCCCTGTACAACTGCAGAAGGACCTCTTTGCTCCTATACTCAACTCCTCTTGTTATGAAGGCCAACTTTGATAATGGCTGGCGTTACTTTAAGCGGGACGGAATATGAACGTGCACGATCTAGATTTGAACTATGTAACAGCACATTTCATTCAAACATTTCAGCAGCAAATACTGTGGAACTTGCCACAAGCAAGATAGGAAAGTATCTGGCAGTTGGGAAGGAAGGTGTAAGGTGTTGAGAAGATTCACAACGCAGTGTACCAGAATGTCAGTAACTCATTCACTAACCTGTAAGAGGGAGAAGTTTGTTACTTTTGAATTAGAAGATACTGGAAATACTCAGCAGGTCAGGCAGCATTTTTGGAGAGAGAAATAGTTCATGTTTCAGATTGATGAACTAGTTCTAATGAGAAGTCTTCAACTGAAACACCAACTAGTTTCGTTTTTAGTTACTAGATGCAGCCTGGAAACAGGCCCTTCGGCCCACCGAGTCCACACCGACCAGCGATCCCTGTACACCAGCGTTATCCTACACGCTCGGGACAATTTTTACAATTTTTACCGAAGCCAATTAACTTACAAATCTGTACGTCTTTGGGGCACCCATAGAAAACCCACATGGTCACGGGGGGAACGTACAAACTCCGGATAGACAGCGTTCGAGGTCAGGATCAAATCCGCGTCTCTGGCGCTGTAAGGAAGCAACTCTACCACTGAACTACCTTATCCTTAAGATATATAAGAAAATAACTGCAGATGCTGGTACAAATCAAAGGTATTTATTCACAATACAATAAGGATAAGGTATTTATCCTTAGGATAGGCTAGACTAGCATAACTAGGCTGCTCTTTCCACAGATACTGTCCGAGTAGCTGAGTACTTCAAGTATTTTCCATTTTTCAGATTTCTAGTCAACATGCTGTTCTACCTTTGGAAATATTTATTAATTGTCTTGTTTTGTAACCCACTGCCATTATTAAACATAGAAACATAGAAAATAGGTGCAGGAGTAGGCCATTCAGTCCTTCGAGACTGCACCGCCATTCAATATGATCATGGCTGATCATCCAGCTCAGTAACCTGTACCTGCCTTCTCTCCATACCCCCTGATCCCTTTAGCCACAAGGGCCACATCTAACTCCCTCTTAAATATAGCCAATGAACTGGCCTCAACTACCTTCTGTGGCAGAGAATTCCACAGAATCACCACTCTCTGTGTGAAGAAATGTTTTCTCATCTCGGTCCTAAAAGACTTCCCCCTTATCCTTAAGCTGTGACCCCTGGTTCTGGACTTCCCCAACATCGGGAACAATCTTCCCGCATCTAGCCTCTCCAACCCCTTAAGAATTTTATATGTTTCAATAAGATCCCCCCTCAGTCTTCTAAATTCCAGCGAGTATAAGCCTAGTCTATCCAGTCTTTCTTTCTTCATATGTTGTATCATGATCACTCATGATCATACAGGTCGCATTGTGGCCAGCTGGGTTTCTACATGTTCATCCTCAAATAGAAGGGAGATGAACCGACCTGGGCCTGTCTCCTCATCCCTCACAACCGAGAGCTTCAGTTCCTTTCACCCATCACAAATCCTAACAAACTCTCATACCGATCCAAGGCTCAACGCACCATGCAGATGCACGTACACACGCCCTTCCCCTCCCCCTTCCCAGATCTCCCTCTATCTTCCTGTCTCCACCTATATCCTTCCTTTGTCCCGCCCCCCTGACATCAGTCTGAAGAAGGGTCTCGACCCGAAACGTCACCCATTCCTTCTCTCCCGAGATGCTGCCTGACCTGCTGAGTTACTCCAGCATTTTGTGAATAAATCGATTTGTACCAGCATCTGCAGTTATTTTCTTATACCATTTATTCATGATCTAAACATGAAACATGCATACGTAGAGTGCTGCTTTGAAAGGATGATACAGAAACACAAACATATATCCCGGGAGCCCTGAACAGGCAGAGGCTTTGTATCTCCCCACGTGTAACCTATATTAACCATGACAGGAAGCCAAAGATGAGTTCAATAATGGAAAAGCCTCTTTTAGAAAGAAAGGCGGTTTTGGAGACCCAAGATTTGGTGACTTTGTTCTTGAGAGCCCATCAATTCAACATATTTCATATGCCATTAATGGCTAGAGATGAGTCTTTAATAGAATTTGGATAAATTAAGCTCAAAAGATTATCTGCCACATCAATGATCTTCCCATTTTCCCCTTCCCCCACCCATCCACCTACCTATGCTTGATGTGGAAAGTGCATATTTTTCTTTATAAACATGCTGCATCAGATTAGAATGTAACAAGAACGCAACTGTGTTTAATTAATACAGTAATTGCATTTCTTTGTTACCCAGGTGGTAAAACTGAAACAGATCGAGCACACTCTCAACGAAAAAAGAATTCTTCAGGCTGTCAGGTTCCCTTTTCTGGTACGGCTAGTATTTTCATTCAAGGTGAGTGTTGAGGGTCATGTGTGAACTTTTCTGCTTTTCTAATTCTCGCCGGTCCTGATAAGCTTGGAGCTGAAGGGAGGATAGAATACCAGTTGGAATAGGCAATGAGGGGAAGGATTACAAGGGATATTGCTGAGAAGAGAGACCTTCAGATATCTTGGGGTTTTGTTGACCTTCTGATTGCTACTGAAGAGAGAGACAGAAAAATACAGCGTAATATTAATAAGAAATTACAATGTAACTTGGATATAGAGTCTGGTTCATGTTGAAATTGCCTCAAATGCTTTGATCAGTGAAATTGCAGTGATTTCCATGGGCTCAATATTCACATGGTCTACCCGTCGGAAGACATGTCCCAACCCGAAACGTCACCCATCCTTCTTCTTCAGAGATCTTTGGAATATACCAGCATCTGCCATTCTTTTCTACCCAAATAATGAGATATCTTCTAACTCTTTATCCTTGTATGTGAGCAAACTCAACTCTTGAAGACTATAAAGAGTCTTTTCACTTTGCATAACTGTAGACAATAGACAATAGGTGCAGGAGGAGGCCATTCGACCCTTCGAGCCAGCACCGCCATTCAATGTGATCATGGCTGATCATTCTCGATCAGTACCCCGTTCCTGCCTTCTCCCCATACCCCCTGACTCCGCTATCCTTAAGAGCTCTATCCAGCTCTCCCTTGAATGCATTCAGAGAATTGGTCTCCACTGCCTTCTGAGGCAGAGAATTCCACAGATTCACAACTCTCTGACTGAAAAGGTTTTTCCTCATCTCAGTTCTAAATGGCCTACCCCTTATTCTTAAACTGTGGCCCCTTGTTCTGGACTCCCCCAACATTGGGAACATGTTTCCTGCCTCTAACGTGTCCAACCCCTTAATAATCTTATACGTTTCGATAAGATCTCCTCTCATCCTTCTAAATTCCAGTGTATACAAGCCAGTGTATACAAGCCTAGAGTTCTCCACTTGCCCCACGCCCACCAACAATTGTTTATTTTGGCCATCAAGCATCTAATCACATATTTCTTTGTATTCACCACATTCCCATTTGTTTTCCGCTAACTCTACCGCTCAGCTATACACGAGGACCAATTTACAGGGGCCAATTAACCTGACAAACAGCATGCTTTTAGGATGTGAGAGGAAGTAGAGCATGCAGGGGAAACCCGCACAATCACGGGGAGAACATGCAAACTCCACACAGACAGCACCAAAGGTTAGGATTGAACCTAGGTTGCTAAAGCTATGAAGTAGCAGCGAGACGGGCTGCACACTGTGCTACCACCATAATGTTTTGCAAAGTTGTGTCTCGTTAGCAAAGGTGAGAAGTGAATTCACCTTCATTTTATGTGCATTGCTAAACTTGTTGTTACCTGCATTCTTTTCCTTTCAGGATAACACTAATTTGTACATGGTGATGGAATATATTCAGGGAGGCGAGATGTTCTCACATTTAAGGAGAAGCGGAAGGTTCAGGTCAGTCTCCTGAACAGAACCTTGGAGCGTTATTCCCTTATGTAGCTAATAACTAAACATTATTCCCTTATCACGTATCTGTACACTGTAAATGGCTCGATTATAATCACGTATAGTCTTTCCGCTGACTGGTAAGCACGCAACAATAACTTTTCACTGTAGGAAAAAAACTGCAGATGCAGGTTAAAATCGAAAGTAGACACAAAATGCTGGAGTAACTCAGCGGGTCAGGCAGCATCTCTGGAGAGAAGGAATGGGTGACGTCTCGACCCGAAACATCACCCATTCCATCTCTCCCGAGATGCTGCCTGACCCGCTGAGTTACTCCAGCATTTTGTGTCTACCTTCAATAGCTTTTCACTGTTGGATGAGAACAATCATTTGTATCATGGATTACCAGAGTAAAGGCAAAACTGCAGAATGTTCTCAATATCAGCAGATGCTGCACAGAAATTTGGTTTACTTGGCAACTGTAGCAGATTCTAATCGGTATAAACTACACTGGATAGGTAAGGTTCAGAGGGATATGGGCCAAATGCAAGCAAATGATACTCGCTTCGATCAGGCATCTTTGTCAGCATGGACAAGATGGGCAGAAGGGCCTGTCTCCATGCCATATGACTCAATATCAGAAAGTATACAGTAAAGTCAGCAGCAGGAATTCTGATTTGGTGAATATTGCTTAACAACTCCCTGTTAAAACACATCCAGTTCATGTGACAGAACGCATCAAGTTCTACAGACTTTTAAACGTGACTAAACAGTGGACGGGTTGTAGAACAAACAGCAACTACATTTCCTCTTTCCATTTCACCTCTTACAGCTAGATTATACGGTCCTTATTTCCCAACAGCTGGGAATTACAAATTGACCAAATTACAAATTTAATTTGTCATTTAATTTGTATGCTTGAGCAACTTACATTCCCAGCAGCATGAATATTGATTTATCTAATAACTTCAAGTGTCCCTTGCTTTCCCTTTCTCTCTCTGTCCCTCCCCCACCCCAGTTCCCCAACTAGTTTCACTGTCCTGATTCATTTTACTATTTGTATGCCTCGTTGTCACCTTCCCCTCAGCCAACAATGAACCATTGTACATTTCCTTGAACATCGTCTGCTTTGATCTGTCCTTTTCACACCTTACATGCTCTTGGTACACTTCCACAAATCTAGTTTCCCTTTCCCCTGAAGAAGGGTCTCGACCCGAAACGTCACCCATTCCTTCTCTCCAGAGATGCTGCCTGTCCCGACGAGTTACTCCAGCACTTTGTGCCTATCTTCGGTGTAAACCAGAATCTGCAGTTCCTTCATACAAACTTAATTAGATTTTTGATATCAATTCATATCAATTTGTTGCTTTAGGCTTTGCAAGTTAAAGTGTGCGCCTCAAAGAGGAGAAGTCAGTGACAGACGAGAGTTATGATATGAAATTAAATTCCATCTGCCATTCTTTGGCTCACTTTCCAAGTTGATCCAGGTCTTATTATGATCTTAAATTACCATCAATTATATCATCAATTTTGGTGTCATCCATAAGCTTACTGTCCACGCCAACTACATTGTTATTCAAATTACTAAATTACTAACCAGCAGTTTCTTTTTCTGATATTGACAGAATTAAAATATAGTTAAAGTCATAGCGTTGTACAGCATGGACCAGGCCCTTCGGTCCAACTTGCCCATGCCGAGAAAAATACCCCACCTACACTAATCCCACCTGTCTGCGTTTTTCTAAACCTTTCCTATCCATGTACCTGTCCAAAAGTATTATAAATATTATAGAATCTGCCTCAACTAGCAGCTCATTCCATATAACCACTACCCTCTGTGTGGAAAACGTTGCCCTTCAGTTTCCTATAACATCTTTCCCCTCTCACCATAAACCTGGTTCTTGATTCCCCTAGTCTGGGTAAAAGACTGTGCATTTACCCGATATATGCCCCTCATGACCTTATATACCTCCATAAGAACACCTCTCATCATCCTGCGCTCCAAGGAATAAAGTCCTAGCTGTCCAAACCTCCCGATAGCTCAGGCCCTCAAGTCCTGGTAACATCATCGTAAATCTTCTCTGCACTCTTTCGAGCTTAACAACATCCTTCCTAAAGTAGAGTGACCAAAATTGAACTCGATATTCCAAAGGCGGCTTCACCAACGTCTTGCACAACTAACATAACATCCCAATTTCTATACTCAATGCCCTTTATGATGGTCAATGTACCAAAACCTTTCCTGACCACCCTACATACCTGTGACAGCACTTTCAAGGAACTATGTACCTGTACTCCTAGATCCCTCTGCTCTACAACACTACCCAGGGCACTGTCATTCACTGTGTAGATCCTGCCTTGATTTGACATTCCACAATGCAACAGCTCACACTTACGTGCACTAAACTCCATCAAAAACTATAACAACCAAGAAATGGTTGTCTACTTTCCCTACTTGCTCACTATGTTTGGCTGAGGTCCCATTCTGTAACTCCATCATTGTTTTCATGCATTTCTTTTCCTCCTTTTAATTTCTCTTTCTCCACCTGCCTCTTCTATCTCTGCTCCATCCTCTCCGCTCCTCTCTCTCTGCTCCTCCCTCTCCCTCTCCCTCTCTCCCTCTCTCCCTCTCTCCCTCTCTCCCTCTCTCCCTCTCTCCCTCTCTCTCTCTCTCTCTCTCTCTCTCTCTCTCTCTCTCTCTCTCTCTCTCTCTCTCTCTCTCTCTCTCTCTCTCTCTCTCTCTCTCTCTCTCTCTCTCTCTCTCTCTCTCCCTCTCTCCCTCTCTCCCTCTCTCCCTCTCTCTCTTTCCCTCTCCCTCTCCCACCCTCACCATCTCCCATCCTCCCTCTCCCTCTCTTACTCTCTCCCTCTCCCTCCCCTCTCCTCCATCTCCCTCTATCTCCCAACTAGCCCCAACCATTGTATATCTCTGCTTGACTGCACAGCTCTCCTTGTACAGCATGTTCCTTTCCAAATATACCAAATCTTGAAATATTCTAAAGATGTTACTCCATCAAGCCCCAAGATGCGCAGCAGGATGGAAGTTAATGAGTAATGAATGGGAAATGGATATGATAAAAATAGGAAAGCGTTTTCTTGTAATCTGAAACGCAGGCAAGTCCCTTCATCTGCAGCAAGACAGTACTGTCAGTGTCAGTTCACCGAGTGAGGAGTTATTTTGGCAGGTAGCATGCTCATATACTGATGTACCTTCATGGGATGTGCAGGGAAGCCTGACTGTCATGATCCATTCGGTGCATAATTTTGTAGCTCATCGCCAATCTAACTCTGTTGGACAAAGGATCATCTTTAATGTTTCTGTTTCCTTCTGCCCTTCTATTTGCACTCTTTTCCATCCAGAACCTTTCTTCATTTTTACAAAGTTCACGTACCAGTGTGCACTCAATTGCTTACCTCACTCTGAATCTCGCCATGTTGATCTAAGTGTTTGCTACCTTGTGAAGACTGAATCTAATTGCCTCTCTCTTATTTCCAGTGAACCTCACTCTCGATTTTATGCAGCTCAGATTGTCCTTGCCTTTGAATACCTTCACTCGCTAGATCTTCTATACAGAGACCTGAAACCTGAAAACATACTGATTGACCAAACTGGCTACATCCAGGTATGGTGAACTGCCCTATTTGTGACCTGCTCACCTTTCAAGTACAGAGAACATCTTGAGAATGGAGAATCTGCAATATTCCATTCAATGTGGGTGCAGTGGAGAGACCAGACCAGTCAGAGTATTAAGTATAGATGGTTTGGGTGTCGTTTCGGGTCGAGACCCTTCTTCAGACTGAAGAAGGGTCTCGACCTGAAACGTCACCCATTCCTTCTCTCCAGAGATGCTGCCTGTCCCGCTGAGTTACTCCAGCATTTTGTGTCTACCTTCGATTTAAACCAGCATCCGCAGCTCTTTCCTACACATATTAAGTATAGATGTTGGGAGGTCATGTTGCAATTGTATAAAGCATTGGTGAGGCCGCATTTAGTGTATTATGTTCAGTTTTGGGCACCATGTTATTGGAAAGATGTTGTCAAGCTGGAAAGGGTACAGAGATTTACGAGAACGTTGCCAGGACTCAAGGGCCTGAGCTATCGGGAGAGGTTGAGTAGACTGGGACTCTATTCCTTGGTGCACAAGACGATGAGGGATGATCTTATAGAGACGTACAAGATCATGAGAGGAATAGATCGACGAGACGACCAGTCTCTTGCCCAGAGTAGGGGAATCGAGAACTAGAGGACATAAGTTTAAGGTGAGGGGGGGGGAAAGATTTAATAGGAATCTGAGGGGTAACTTTCTCATGCAAAGGGTGGTGGGTGTATGGAACGAGCTGCCAGTTGAGGTAAGGACTATCGCAACGTTTAAGAAACATTTAGACTGGTACATGGATAGGACAGGTTAGAGGGATATGGGCCAAACGTGGGCAAGTGGGACTAGTGTAGATGGACCATGTTGGTGGAGTGGGCAAGTTGGGCCGAAGGGCCTGTTTACATGCTGTATCACTCTGTGACCTGAGTTGTACGGAGAGGTTTGGCAGACTAGGACTTTATCCTGTGAACACAGGGGGCTGTGGGATGATCTTATGGAGGTGTATAAAATTGTGAGGGGAATATAGGATGAATGCACAGAGTCTTTTTCCCAGAGTAGGGGAATAGACAATAGACAATAGGTGCAGGAGTAGGCCATTCGGCCCTTCAAGCCAGCACTGCCATTCAATGTGATCATGGCTGATCATTCTCAATCAGTACCCCATTCCTGCCTTCTCCCCAAACCCCCTGACTCCGCTATCCTTAAGAGCTCTATCTAGCTCTCTCTTGAATGCATTCAGAGAATTGGCTTCCACTGCCTTCTGAGGCAGAGAATTCCACAGATTCACAACTCTCTGACTGAAAAAGTTTTTCCTCATCTCCGTTCTAAATGGCCTACCCCTTATTCTTAAACTGTGGCCCCTGGTTCTGGACTTCCCCCAACATTGGGACCATGTTTCCTGCCTCTAACGTGTCCAACCCCTTAATAATCTTATACGTTTCAATAGACAATAGACAATAGACAATAGGTGCAGGAGTAGGCCATTCAGCCCTTCGAGCCAGCACCGCCATTCAATGCGATCATGGCTGATCACTCTCAATCAGTACCCCATTCCTGCCTTCTCCCCATACCCCCTCACTCCGCTATCCTTAAGAGCTCTATCCAGCTCTCTCTTGAAAGCATCCAACGAACTGGCCTCCACTGCCTTCTGAGGCAGAGAATTCCACACCTTCACCACTCTCTGACTGAAAAAGTTCTTCCTCATCTCCGTTCTAAATGGCCTACCCCTTATTCTTAAACTGTGGCCCCTTGTTCTGGACTCCCCCAACATTGGGAACATGTTTCCTGCCTCTAATGTGTCCAATCCCCTAATTATCTTATATGTTTCAATAAGATCCCCCCTCATCCTTCTAAATTCCAGTGTATACAAGCCTAATTGCTCCAGCCTTTCAACATACGACAGTCCCGCCATTCCGGGAATTAACCTAGTGAACCTACGCTGCACGCCCTCAATAGCAAGAATATCCTTCCTCAAATTTGGAGACCAAAACTGCACACAGTACTCCAGGTGCGGTCTCACCAGGGCCCGGTACAACTGTAGAAGGACCTCTTTGATCCTATACTCAACTCCTCTTGTTACGAAGGCCAACATTCCATTGGCTTTCTTCACTGCCTGCTGTACCTGCATGCTTCCTTTCAGTGACTGATGCACGAGGACACCCAGATCTCGTTGAACATCCCCTCTTCCTAACTTGACACCATTCAGATAATAATCTGCCTTTCTATTCTTACTTCTAAAGTGAATAACCTCACACTTATCTACATTAAACTGCATCTGCCATGTATCCGCCCACTCACACAACCTGTCCAAGTCACCCTGCAGCCTTATTGCATCTTCCTCACAATTCACACTACCCCCCAGCTTAGTATCATCTGCAAATTTGCTAATGGTACTTTTAATCCCTTCATCTAAGTCATTAATGTATATCGTAAATAGCTGGGGTCCCAGCATCGAACCTTGCGGTACCCCACTGGTCACTGCCAGCCATTCCGAAAGGGACCCATTTATCCCCACTCTTTGCTTTCTGTCTGACAACCAATTTTCTATCCATGTCAGTACCCCACCCCCAATACCATGTGCTCTAATTTTGCCCACTAATCTCCTATGTGGGACCTTGTCGAAGGCTTTCTGAAAGTCGAGGTACACCACATCCACTGACTCTCCCCTGTCAATTTTCCTAGTTACATCCTCAAAAAATTCCAGTAGATTTGTCAAGCATGATTTCCCCTTCATAAATCCATGCTGACTCGGAATAATCTTGTTACTGCTATCCAAATGCTCAGCAATTTCGACTTTTATAATTGACTCCATCATCTTCCCCACCACTGATGTCAGACTAATTGGTCTATAATTACCCGTTTTCTCTCTCCCTCCTTTCTTAAAAAGTGGGATAACATTTGCTATCCTCCAATCCACAGGAACTGATCCTGAATCTAAAGAACATTGAAAAATGATCTCCAATGCTTCCACTATTTCTAGAGCCACCTCCTTAAGTACTCTGGGATGCAGACCATCAGGCCCTGGGGATTTATCAGCCTTCAGTCCCATCAGTCTACCCAAAACCATTTCCTGCCTAATGTGGATTTCCTTCAGTTCCTCCATCACCCTAGGTTCTCCGTCCCTAGAACATTTGGGAGATTGTGTGTATCTTCCTCAGTAAACACAGATCCAAAGTAACGGTTTAACTCGTCTGCCATTTCTTTGTTCCCCATAATAAATTCCCCTGCTTCTGTCTTCAAGGGACCCACATTTGCCTTGACTATTTTTTTCCTCTTCACGTACCTAAAAAAACTTTTGCTAACCTCCTTTATATTATTGGCTAGTTTACCCTCGTACCTCATCTTTTCTCCCCGTATTGCCTTTTTAGTTAACTTTTGTTGCTCTTTAAAAGAGTCCCAATCCTCTGTCTTCCCACTCTTCTTTGCTATGTTATACTTCCTCTCCTTAATTTTTATGCTGTCCTTGACTTCCCTTGTCAGCCACAGGTGTCTCTTACTCCCCTTAGAGTCTTTCCGCCTCTTTGGGATAAATTGATCCTGCAACCTCTGCATTATTCCCAGGAATACCTGCCATTGCTGTTCTACCGTCTTCCCTGCTAGGGCCTCCTTCCAGTCAATTTTGGCCAGCTCCTGCCTCATGCCTCTGTAATCCCCTTTGCTATACTGTAATACCGACACTTCCGATTTTCCCTTCTGCCTTTCCATTTGCAGAGTAAAACTTATCATGTTGTGATCACTGCCTGCTAATGGCTCTTTTACCTCTAGTCCCCTTATCAGATCAGGATCATTACACAACACTAAATCCAGAATTGCCTTCTCCCTGGTAGGCTCCAGTACAAGCTGTTCTAAGAATCCATCTCGAAGGCACTCTACAAACTCTCTTTCCTGGGGTCCATTTCCAACCTGATTTTTCCAGTCTACCTGCATGTTGAAATCTCCCATAATCAGTAACAAGGAGGCAGAGGTTTAAGGTGGGAGGAACAAGATTGAATACAAAGCAGTGGAGCAGCTTTTTCACTCAGAGGCTGGCAGGGTTTATGGAATGATTTGCTAGAGGAGGTAATTGAGCCAGATATCATAACAGCATTTAAAATACACTTGGACAGGTACATCAATAGGAACTGTTTAGAGGGATAGACGCAAAATGCTGGAGATCCTCAGCGGTACAGGCAGCGTCTCTGGAGAGAAGGAATGGGTGACGTTTCTGGTCGAGACCCTTCTTCAGACTCTTTGAAGACACAAGGTTTAGAGGGATACGGGCGAAACAAGGGCAATAGGACGAGCTTAGATGGGACATCTTGATCAGCAAGGATGAGTTGGGCCAATGGGCCTGTTTCCGTGCTGTATCAGTCTATGACTTCCTACCACCTCACTTCCTACTCCATCATACTCATGAGCACACATATATATATATATATATAAATAATGAAGGCCCACCTCACACCCGGCATCCGCTCTGACTAGAGTTGCCAACTGACCTGTATTAGCCGGGACATCCCGTATTTTGGGCTAATTTGGTTTGTCCCATACGGGACCGCCTATGTCCCATATTAGTAGGGTTGCCAACTTCCTCACTCCCAAGGAAGGGACAGGGTGATGTCACCGCCCCGCGCCCCACGTGATCTCACCCAGCCAGCGGCCACGTGCTCCCGCTCCACCAATGGCGGCCGCCCGCGCCGGGCGGTGACATCACCTTGTCCCGTATTTGGGAGTGAGGAAGTTGGCAACCCTAGCTCTGACACACCTACGGAAGAAGACAGCAGGCACAAGGAAGTACAGAAGCAATCAGAGTATCAGCAAATCCTTGATCCACACCCTTTTAGACTGCACTGGAACTTCTAGACAAAGGAAACAGCACTGAAATCCTGTGAAGTTAGGTTTATGTGAGACGGACAGTTGTATCTCTGTTTATAAACCTCAGCCCGCATGTAGTAAAGACAGGCCGGAGAAACTGGCTAATCCACCATTCTTACTTTATTCGTCAATATAATTGGGAAATTAGGTAGGTTTATATTATTTTTTAAATTTGTTGATTGCAGAAAATTGATCCTAAATGCCAAAAGTAAGGAAATGTCATGCAGACTGAATTGAATGAATGTGGCTAAGGAGAAGCAGATGAGACTTTAATGTGGTAATAGGGAGGTTGCAAACATTGAACCGGGAATGTAAACATAGAAAACAAGTGAATGGCCATCAAAGGGATCTACAGGAAGCGCTCCCTCAAGGAGGCAGCTAATATCAAAGCCCCTCACTCCCTGGCCATGCTTTCTTCTACCATCAGGAAGAAGGTACAGGAACCCAAGTACCAGGTTTACAATCAGCTTCTTGTCATCAACCAACATGTTTTTGAGCCACCCTGTACAACCCTAACCACAACCCTACCTCACCACTGAACCACTGCAGACTTTGCACTACTATTGTTCCTCTACGCACTTGAATGTCTGCACTGTTGTCGTCTCTGTTGAGTACTGTGTTTACAGCCTGTTGTGCTACCGCTACAAGTAAGAATTCCATTGTTCCATATCAGAACTTAATGACACGCACAATAAAACACACTTGACTCTCTAAGGCAATAAAGCCAATAGAATTCTGTGGCCAGGCACCACAAGCTTTTCCTTTTGTTAAATGAGGTTAAAACGTCTTTAAATCAGGGGCGAAGAGAGACAAGTGTAATTGCTCAAAGATTTTTTGTCTGAGCAAATCTTAAAATCTCTTTCATCTCCAGGTGACAGATTTTGGCTTTGCTAAGAGGGTAAAAGGCAGAACCTGGACACTGTGTGGAACTCCTGAATATCTAGCTCCCGAGATCATCCTTAGCAAGGTAAGGAGCAGCCAATATTGCCCTCCAAGTTGCAGCTTCCTCTAACTCCTTCCAGCTCATCAGAAATTTGCCCCAAATTATTCTGCAAACCTAATGTAAATATTTGCTGTTGCTGATAGCTTTATTTCTTGGGCAATCACTACCATTGATGCATCATTAATGGTTAAAAGACACAAAGTGCTGCGCTTCTGGAGAACATGAATAGATTGTGTTGTGGATCCTTCTTCAGACTTGTGTCACCATTAGTTCCAAACATTTTGTTTAAAAAAAAGTAAAAGTAAATAGTATGCTGAAGAGTTGCAGGTGCAGTAACCGTGCCATGAGGTGCCTACTTGCCTTACAAATACAATTTTACTGCTTAGAAATCTTAGAAATCACTTAGAGAAACAAATTGAAATGAGTCAGTCTGAAGAAGGATCCCGACCTAAAACATCACCTATCCATGTTCTGAGGTGCTGCCTGACCCGCTGAGTTACTCCTGCACTTTGTGTCTTTTTTGAAAATTGCTTGTTTTTCATATAATATATTTGGGTGTTTTTTATTAGATATGGGGGGGGGGGGGGGGAAGTCTTTTAGGACCGAGATGAGAAAGGTTTTTTTCACACAGAGAGTGGTGAATTTATATTTAAGAGGGAGTTAGATGTGGCCCTTGTGGCTAAAGGGATCAGGGGGTATGGAGAGAAGGCAGGTACGGGATACTGAGTTGGATGATCAGCCATGATCACATTGAATGGCGGTGCAGGCTCGAAGGGCCGAATGGCCTACTCCTGCACCTATTTTCTATGTTTCTATGACTGTTGTATACACTCATAAGTAATCTGAATGTAATGAAAATCACATTTCGAATGATTTAGGAGACTATCCTCATGTGCTGAGATTTAGTTAATTATCATTTAATGATTATTGACATAGCAGAGTTGGAATGGAAAGTGTTGACATCTTTCTATTTTTAATCTATTCATGGCAACCGTTTATTAAACATCACTAAGCACCATTTGGCTTGTTA
The DNA here is from genome assembly GCF_053455715.1 of Rhinoraja longicauda. Lineage (NCBI taxonomy): Eukaryota > Metazoa > Chordata > Chondrichthyes > Rajiformes > Arhynchobatidae > Rhinoraja > Rhinoraja longicauda. The sequence goes on from NC_135989.1 coordinate 17,294,450, forward strand.
GGCTATTTCAGACAGAGGTTAAAATATCAGTAAGATCTGATTAATGTATGAGGAGCTTTTTTTGATGGCTCTGGAGTATACTCACTGGAGTTTAGAAGGATGAGGGAGGAATCTCATTGAATAATAAAAGGCCTGTTTAGAGTGGATGTGGAGAGAATATTTCCACTAGTGGGAGAGTCTAGGACCAAAGGGCACAGCATCTTGCACGAGGTAGCCCAGCTGTCGGCGGCTGTGCAGTAGAAAGCAGAAAAGCAGAAGAATAAAAGGTCGTACCTTTAGAATGGAAATGAGGAGACATTTCTTTAACCAGAGGGTAGTGAATCCCTGGAATTCATTGCCTCAGACGGCAGTGGAGGCCAAGTCATTGGGTATTTTTAATCAATTGGTTCTTCATTAGTAAGGGTGGCCAAGATTACGGGGAGATGGCAGGAGAATGGGGTTGAGAGGGAAAGATCAGCCACACTCGAATGGCTGAGCAGGTTTGATTGTTCGGATGGCCTAATTCTCCTCCTAGGTCTTATGTTTAGTTTAGAGATCTTATGATATTGAGCTGCATATAGGTCAGACAGTAAAGAAACCAAATTTCCTTCTCTCAACGACATTAGTGAATCAATGGGAAATAGACACAAAAAGCTGGAGTAACTCAGCATGACAGGCAGTATCTCTGGAGAAAAGGAATGGGTGATGTTTCGGGTCGAGACCCTTCTTCAGTATTAGCAACATCCCTATTGCTTCCTGATTATTTAAATGCATTAAAGAAAAGCTTAACCATAACTTCTGCAATCTGGAACTACATTTAGGATTCACACAGGCCATTTTTCTTGACTGAATTTTCCCCATCCTTATTCCCAAAGTTGTTGAGACCTTGCTTGGGAAATGTCCCATAGTTACTGCTGAACCTTGCCTGCAGGTTATTGATTAGTGATAATCCTCTGTAGAAGTTACTCAGGCTGAGTTCACCCAATCCACACCTATATCCATCCAGCATTCTCACACTAGCTCTTGAAAGTCTACTGCAGAACCCATCGATTGATAGACACAAAAAGCCGGAGTTACTCAGCGGGACAGGCAGCATCTCTGGAGAGAAAGATTTGGTGACGTTTCGGGTCGAGACCCTTCCTCAGACCCATCTATTGATCTGATTGATGTTGGTTGATCGGTCCTTAATCGGACCTTGCTGGCTTTACCTTGCACTAAACGTTATTCCCTTATCGTGTATCTGTACACTGAAAATGGATTGTTCTAATCATGTATTGTCTTTCCACTGACTGGTTAGCACACAACAAAAGCTTTTCACTGTACCTTGGTACATGTGACAATAAACTAAACTGAGACTGGTTATATTTACTAGTGATGGGATTTGAAGTGGTGTTACACATCTATGTCATCTGTTTGTGTTTTAGGGTTACAACAAATCTGTGGATTGGTGGGCGCTCGGGGTTCTAATCTATGAAATGTCTGCTGGGTATCCTCCATTTTTTGCAGACCAGCCTATTCAGATTTATGAGAAAATAGTCTCTGGAAAGGTAAGCAGCATGTTCAAGGACAAGTGATTCTATTCCTGTGTAATGAAAATAAGACAGTGTGAATGGACATAGTACATATCAGTACGTTTGTACAATTCAACATCACAAACATCCCAACAATGAATTGGTTTGAAGTGTAGTAATTATATGTAAGCACAGGTGATGACTGTTTAGTGCAAACTAAGAGCCCACAAAGAGAAATGGCTGGCAGGTTTTGTTTCCAGTATTGTTGAAGTTAGAGTGGGTGGCACTTTGTCAGAAGTTCCCATGCCAAACCATTGGAATGGTTTACAACTTATTTACATCGTCGAAACCAAGCGCAGGCTCGGCGATCGCTTCGCTCAACACCTGCGCTTGGTCCGCATTAACCAAACTGATCTCCCGGTGGACGAGCACTTCAACTCCCACTCCCATTCCCAGTCTGACCTTTCTGTCATGGGCCTCCTCCAGTGCCATAGTGAGGCCCACCGGAAATTGGAGGAACAGCACCTCATATTTCGCCTGGGCAGCTTCAATGCCTCTGAAAGACACCCAGTGCAGGGTAATTAAGGGTGGGCAGTGGTATGAACATCGACTTCTCCAACTTTAGAGAGTTCCTCTGTCCCTCTCTTCCCCTCCTCCTTCCCAGATCTCCCTCTATCTTCCTGTCTCCACCTATATCCTTCCTTTGTCCCGGCCCCTTGACATCAGTCTGAAGAAAGGTCTCGACCCGAAACGTCACCCATTCCTTCTCTCCCGAGATGCTGCCTGACCTGCTGAGTTACTCCAGCATTTTGTGAATAAATACCTTCGATTTGTACCAGCATCTGCAGTTATTTTCTTATACTACTGGAATGGCAGAACTCGGTTTAATAACACTCCTTCAGAATTGCAGTAGATTATCAGGCTTGGTCAGTTCCTCAAAATCCATTCCTAATGTTTCGTCACGACATCGAAGAAGGCATTTCAGTCCATTGAGTCCATGCCCAGCTCCAAGTGTCATTATTTGGAACTACATTTAGGAGGTGCTGCCTCACTTAGGCCATTTTTCTTGACTGAATTCTCCCCATCCCTATTCCCAAAATTATTGACCATTCCCACTGTCGTTCCCACTCTCGAAAGTCAAAAAGCTGCAGATGGTGGCAGTCTGAAATAAAAACAATAGGACTAATAGCACTTGTGGAGATAGAATCATGATTTGATGACAGTCAGGCTCGCCCTGATTACTGATGTGCACAGAGAAGGAAGTCATTATTACATTTTACACTTTCACTTTTCAAGGTTTGTTTATTTATTTTTGAGGGTTGTGAATCACTGGCAATGCCTGCAATCATTGCCCACCCTTAATTACCCTGCACTGGGTGTCTTTCAGAGGCATTGAAGAGTCTCACTCATTGAACATAAAAAATAGAGGTGGGATTCCTGCAGTAAGATCATGGTTGATCTTTTACCTCAGTGCCATTTATCTGCACGCATCCCATATCTTTTGAATTCCCTTAAAATTTGTTGATCTTTCTTCTGAGTATACTCATATACTTTCCTCTTGCATTTGACCTCACAAAATGCAGCACCTCACATGAGGTGGAGTCTGAAGGGTTCCAACCCGAAACATCTTTATTCCAAGAGATGCTGCCTGACCCGCTGAGTGATTCCAGCATTTTGTGTCCATCTTTGGTATAAACCTTCCTTCAATTCCTTCCTACGCACCTCACACTAGTCTGCATTAAACTCCATCTGCTGTTTCTCTGCCCATATTACCAGCTGATCTGTATTCTGGGTATTCTTCATCTGTTGGGTGCCTTTGGTCTGCCAAAGACGGTCAGGTATGTAGGTTAATTGGCTGGGTAAATGTAAAAATTGTCCCTAGTGGGTGTAGGATAGTGTTAATGTACGGGGATCGCTGGGCGGCACGGACTTGGAGGGCCGAAAAGGCCTGTTTCCGGCTGTATATATATGATATGATATGAAATGACCAGCGCCCCCCAACTTAAAGTGTCAACTGGCTATTTCCCTCCACAGTACGCAGCTTGGCCCACTGCTCCTCCAACAGATTGTTTGTTGAACTGGATAAATAGTTGTGAGGGGAAATGTTGCGGGTTTTGTGGAAAGACTGTACCTCATTGTGAGTATGTACAATGGGCCACGTGCACTATTTTGTTCAGTGATTGAGCCTGTGAAGATTTAACATGGTAGTGACTTCTTTTTATGTTATTCAGTGAATTTGTGATATTCCAATATATATGCACGGTCAGAATCGGCAAGTTAATTCTCTCCTCTCAGCTGACTCTCTGTATCAAACTTCCTAGGTGCGGTTCCCATCACATTTCAGTTCAGATTTGAAGGATCTGCTGCGGAACCTGCTGCAGGTGGACCTGACCAAGCGGTTTGGTAATCTCAGAAACGGTGTCAACGACATCAAGAACCACAAGTGGTTTGTCAACACAGACTGGATCTCCATCTACAAAAGAACGGTACTGTGGCTCCACCCACCCCAACCAACCCACGCGGTGTCCTGAGGTAGAACCTATCGCAGCTGTTAACAGCACCCTGGAGGCTGTCCGTGCAGCTTCACATCTCCCTCACCTCTGGTGTTCAGTCAGACCTGCACACAAGGACACGCGTTGACACACTGACACACCCACCATGCTGACCATGGGCACCCACTGACACGGACACACAAATGGAGCCACGCAGACACATGGACTGATACATTCATACACAGACACACATACGTGGACAGATACATGCGCGGACAAGCTCTCACACACACACACACATAGACAAGTGCGCACACACACACACGTGCACGGACAAGCACACACACACGCACACACACACAGGGACAAGCGCGCGCGCACACACACACACACACACACACAAACACGTGCACACACACGTACACACACAGGGACAAGCGCGCGCACACACACACACACACAAACACGCACACACACACGCACAGACAAGCGCACGCACACACACACATGCACAGACAAGCACACACACGCACACACACATGCATGGCCAAGTGCGCACACGCATACACACACATGTAGCTCTATCGCTAAGCCACCGATCTCTATTAAGAATCTGCTGCTACGACAACCCATAACTCTCTGCCATCACCCTGCATATTTGTTCCTCTAATTCTGGTTGACTATTTTATGGGGCAATCTCAAAAAGGCGATGATCCTCGGCTCCATCCATAAAGCCTGACAGAATGTTCCCTCAGTAAATTCATGGCGGAAAAGGGGAATTAAATTGTCTGACTCGTTATGTCTGACCCCTGATGTTGGAACTGTGTGTGGCATGTGGGGGGCTAATTCATATTCAGTACAAATATGCCGGTTTACCAGATGTGCCATCTCGGGGTTCAGGTAGCTCGTTCTCGATATACTGGAGGCCAAGTCCATGGAGTTACTGTTAATCAGTTTCTGTCTTCTTCAGGAGGAACCTCCCTTTAAACCCAAGATGAAAGGTCCTGGTGACACCAGCAACTTTGACGAGTATGAAGAAGAGCCGATCCGTGTATCCATCACAGAGAAATACCCTAAAGAATTTGCTGATTTCTAGGGAACAAAATGAGATGAAGCAATGAAGTGACTGGGAAATTAATACTCATCTGGGACAGAAAGGAGGCACTGTTTGGATGGGAGCATAAACTTGTATTTACTGAAAGCTTTTATGTTAGGTCTGTGCATTCCACCAGATGGAGAACTATATTGCCATGACTTGGAAGAGCCTTGTCCTCTTTCCCATAAACAGACTCCTGCAAACCCTGAGGTTCTCCAGATAGTCACCACTATCAATGACACACTAAACTGCTCTCTTTTTTTTTGCCGACCTCCGATAACCATTTATATCTCAATGTGTCTGAATGTTATATATGTTCTGTGTTTTAAAAGATATTTTACTTATACATTAAAGCCCTTTAATTTTTTTTTTTTCTAAAATGTATCTCTGAGTGAAGGGACTGCTTTTCCATTTCTGACCTGATGTAGCTCAACTAACTACTGGAACCTCCTGACAAACTCAGTCAACTCATTTCAGTCAACTTCAGAGCTGAAAAGCACAAGGAAAGTTTAGTCTGTGATATTGATTTCCCCCGACATAGTCTCACTTAAGAATGACAAAGAAAAGGATTCTGCATTTCATACTGTTAGACTCTGTACTTATGATTGCCTAGGAGATGTGGTAATATTTGCAAACTGCTAATAACGTAAAATTCATATTTATTTAACTCTCCAGTTGAAGTACTTCTTTGGACTATTACAAATTCTTTGAGTAGAGATGGATAATTTCATGGTGCTGTTTCCTAACGGAGTGGAGCTGCTATCGTATGCTGGCCAATGATTATTATTCAACCAAACATCACTGAACTGATTATCTGTCCAGCACCGTCCTGCTGATTGCGAGATCTTTTGTGTGGGGAATTGTTTTAGCCTTGCAAAGGCAACCACTCTTCCAAAAAAGTACAGTGTTACCTGCGAAACATTATGCAGCTTCTTGGAACCATAGAAGGTGCCATACAAATACAAATTATTCCTCTATGAGGGGGATACAATTCTCATTGAAGCACGCACATTTTTGAAGAACACGATGTCCCAAGCAACCATTTAGCTCACCCATGTCTTTACATTTTGACGATTTTTCTGTGTCCGAGCTTTCGATCTGTTCTAAGGGTCAAAGCATTGGATCTGCTTTCAGTCCATTGCCTTCCCACATTAACCTCACCTTCAGAGTTGTGGCTCCTATCTGTGCTGTGTTCCCTGCTGAGAGAAAAAACCGTGAGCTGAAAAAGCAAAAAAGGTGTAAATGAGAAATAGGAAGATCTGAAAAATGCAACCTCTCAGGAACAGTTTGAAATAATAAATCTCTGTACCTAAAGCTCAGTATTGAACTTCAAGTCATGCACCTCTGTGCAGAAATGTGATGGATGTAAGAGGAGGTGGGGGGTGGGGATGGGGAGAGGGAACCCTGTCCTTTTACATTTTTTAACGTTGAAGGTTCTTGATAATCTGCTGTTTCTCCATCCTCATTCTCAGGAATAGTTCTTTTTGCACATCCTCAATAGAAAAATTATGCTGCTTTAAGGTAACAATAGTTCCTTTGCAGATAAAGGAAATAATTGAAAGCTGTATTTTCTGCATTGTTAATTTTTCACATCCCTCGAAAAACATCATCTTGAGTGAAATACAATTTATTAAATCTGCTGAAGATGCTGGAAACACTCAGCATGTCGGGTAGCATCTGTGAAGAGTGTTAAACATTTTGGGTTTTTGACCCTTCGTGTACTGATCTTGCATCAGTTGGATTTCCGTCAGTGCGATTTTGTTTCCTGGTTTGCAGTGACGGCAAAGTTTCCAGTTGAAAGTATTGACCTTTCAAAGTGTGGGTGTCCCACACATGCTCCAGTGTGCAAATTGGTTGGTTAATTGGCTTCTGTAACTTGCTCCTTAGTGTAAGTTCATGGCTAAAAGAATCGAAGGTGAGTTGACGGACTTGTGCGAGAATCAGTGGCAGGGCTACCAGGGTTGGAGAGGGGAATGGGACAGGTGGGGTGACTCTGAGAGCTGGCATGGACCCAATGATTCCCTCCTGTGTTCTGAGTATAAGTGAAGTGCATTCACATGAGTTTCCACTCCCTTCCTGAACCTTATTGCTTACAAAGAGCTGGTGTATGCTGGAAGATCTTAAAGAGAACCTGAAGTGACTACTGAATCTTAAGGAACATCCATTAAAAATCATAAAGTGCAGCTGTTGCAAATCCGAAATAAAAACGGGCAAGTCTGGAGATACTCTGTTGATCAGGCAGCACCTGAGGAGAGAGGAACACTGTTAACGTTGAATGTTAATGATCCCCTCATCAGATCTTAATGAAGATTATCTTGGCAACAAATATGGCAGATCTGGAATGTGGTGTCTACAGTAGGAATGTGTCAACAGTGGGAGAGAAGGGATACAACTCAAAAATAGCAAGCCACTGTCTCAGGGCAGTAAGTGCGTACTGTGATGGAGTGGAGTGATGGCAAAGCCATCGAGGATTGGGATAATCCTCCTCACAACCAGATGATTCTGCCCCAAAATAACTCATCATTCCCAAATCTAAGGGTTTGGGATAAGTCTGAAGAAGGGTCTCAACCTGAAACGTCACCCATTCCTTCTCTCCAGAGATGCTGCCTGTCCCGCTGAGTTACTCCAGCAATTTGTGTCCATCTTGTATCAAGTGACCTGGAACTGGGCAATGCATGGCATTCATGGAGTCATAGAGGTGCACAGCACAGAAACAGGCCCTTTGGCCCATCTTGTTCATACTAAAGTCCAATTGTGATCACTACCTTTGTGAACAGCATTAGGCAGCATATGGTTTCAAAGAACTGAAACTAACTCAAGGTACAATCATTATTTCTTGGTTTAGTTTAGTTTAGAGATACAGTGCGGAACCAGGCCCTTCGGCCCACTGAGTCCACGCCGACCAGCGATCCTCGCACAATATCCTACGCACACTAGGGACAATTTACACTTATACCAATTAACCTACAAACCTGTACGTCTTTAAAAGTGTGGGAGGAAACCGGCAATCCCGGAGAAAACCCACGCAGGTTCTTTCACAACTTTTGGCATGTTGGCTGGGACAAGGACCCAAGACATGTTCTTAATTACTGTAGTGCGAGTTGGATAAGTCATTGGGAAAAGAGCTAATATAACTACCTTTATTGATTGTCGCACAAAGATCCCACGCTTTGGCTGTACTCCATATTCCATTTTGGCCCATCGTCACTGAGTTAACAGATAGAATCATAGAACTACGGAAACAGACCCTTCGGCCCAACCTGTCTATACTGACCGTGTTGCGTAATCTAGCCTGTGCTTGGCCCATGTCCTTCCAAATTTTTATTTTCCATGTAGCTGTCGAAGTGTCTTTAAATATATTGTACGCTTCACTTCCTCTGGCAGCCCTTTGTACATGCACAACACCCTCTGTGTGGAAAAAGTTGCCCCTTTTAAATCGTTCCTCTCTGACCATAACCCATTTGTTTTAGATTCCCCTATCCTGGAGAAAAGACTCTGGCTATTCACCTATCCTCACACCATTTTATAGCTGCCCAACCGTGAGATTATCCTTAGAATCAGAGGCTCTGCTCTTTGTCATGTAGTCTCCACCCCATGAGAAATTATGATCAAAGCAGGAATTAGCACTTAATGAAGGACATCTGCTATAAATAGTAATTTTACATTGAAATGTGTGAGAAAGGAGGGTCTAGCTGAGAAAACAAGACTGCTTTTCGAGTAAGGTCTTCCTACAGGTGGAATTTCTTTAGCCGGAGGGTGGTGAATCTGTGGAATTCATTGCCACAGATGAATTGTGTGAAGGCCAAGTCAATGGATATTGACTGTGGAGGCCAAGTCAATGGATATTTTTAAGGTGGAGATTGACAGATTGTTGATCAGTGCGGATGTCAGGGGTTACTTGGAGAAGGCAGGAGAATGGGGTTGAGAGGGAAAGATAGATCAGCCATGATTGAATGGTGAAGTAGACTTGATGGGCCAATTGACCTAATTCTGCTCCTATAGCCTATGAACCAGCCCACTAATTAGTGCCACAATAGGACGTATAGTCCAAGCCATACTCTGTAACTTAGTGGTCTTTCAGATATTGGAGAAAAGGAATCAAATTCTGTTATTTTGTGCATGATCTGGTGAGGTGTTGCTAATTATGTCTTTTACACATTCACCTTCACATCATCAAGAAAGTATCGCTGGAACTCCAGGTGCTCATCTCATTCCTATTTGTAGGATCTAGTGGGCCAAAATCTTGTGCCTCTCACATTCAACCGTGATCACATGTACACAAATGTAGTGAGCTGAGGAATTCCACACACCCTGAGTCCCTACACAGTAACCTAATTGCAGCTCTTCCTGGGATGTTTAAGACAGAGAGTTCTGTGCTTCTGTTATCAGACCTTTATTTTGCAAGGAGAAATATTTGGGACACGAGTTTTATAACGAGACTTGACACTGCAAATGTGATTTCCAGGTAAACCCCTTCCATGAAAAGCACAGGGTGATAACTTGGCAAAAAGCAACAGGAAAGTGTCCACAAGCCAGGTGAAAGGAGACCTGAACTATTTTTGTTTCCGTTCTAATCACAGTCTGTTTTAGCCTTATACTTTTAATGTGAGGGGGGAAAGAGGAATCTGAGGGGTAACGTTTTCACACAAAGGGTGGGAGGTGTATGGAACGAGCTGTCAGAGGAGGTAGTTGAGGCTGGGACTATCACAATGATTAAGAAACATTTAGACAGGTCTATGGATAGCACAGGTTTAGAGGATTATGGGCCAAACGCAGGCAGGTGGGACTAGTGTAGATGGGGCATGTTGGTGGGTGTGGGCAAGTTGGGCCGAAGGGCCTGTTTCCACGCAGTATCACTCTATGACTATTCTTCAAGTGGACTGCCTACTGGGTTCTCAACCAGAAAGCCAGGTGGGTCACCTGCCTGTTGGACAGGTCTGCTGGACCCCGCAGATCAACCTGTCCATTGCTTCATTGGGAGTTCCTGCAAGATGTTCTGCTGAGATAAAGCTGATTTATTGGCTTCAGATGAATATTGGAAGGTACAGAATGTTGCACAGCTCATCACAGGTACAGCAACGCCATGCCCTGGGGCTGCATTCTTCCTATTCCTCAATTCATTGAGCTGCTGTGACTTAACATTCAGGAGCACAGCACATTGTTAGTCTACAGGTATATCCTGCCAGCTGCAGGAGAGATACAGATGTGGTCATTGGGCCAAAGCATGGGGTGGTTATTACAGCCTCTCTAGCTCCTGCCACCTGTCCTCTGGGGAAAATATACTGTTTTCATGCAAATATGGTTTGTTGGCTGGAAAGGCTAAACAATATACTGTCAACATTAAGATAGCCACAAAAAGCTGGAGTAACTCACCGGGACAGGCAGCATCTCTGGAGAGAAGGAATGGGTGACGTTTCGGGACGAGACCCTTCTTTGGACTGATCCTAAGGGTCTCGACCCGAAATATCACCCATTCCTTCTCTCCAGAGATGCTGCCTGTCCCACTGAATTACTCCAGCATTTTGTGTCTACCCTAGTCCTGCTTTCTCTCCATATCCGGTAAGTCCCTGAGGTGAACACGGTACACCCGGCGAACAGCTAGAATAAACCCTCTTCCTCTTCCATTTCACACAAAGGGTGGTGGGTGTATGGAATGAGCTGCCGCAGGAGGTAGTTGAAGCAGGTACTATCGCAACGTGTAGGTGGGACATGTTGGTCGGTGTGGGCAAGTTGGGTTGAAGGGCGTGTCTCCACACTGTATGACTCTATGAACAGGATGTTGCTCCATCTGGGTATCTTTCATTAAGGATGAGTTGTAGTTGATGTCAAAGAACTCACAAAGTGCTGGAGTAACTCAGCAGGTCTGGCAGCATCTCTGAAGAACATGGATAGGTGACATTTTGGGTTGGGATCTTTCGTCAGATTGTATTTGATGTAGTTATTTTTTCCTCTCAACGGGGAGTTGAGAACATGTGATGTAGAGTGGGAATAGACCATTCGGCCCATGGTGTTTTCAACAGCATTCAGTAAGATCAGGTCTGGTCTATCATGACTCCACTCTTCTACCCGATCCCTTTGCCCCGCTATTCAAAGTTCAACACCTCAGACTTGAGTGCAGTAAACCCTCGTTATAACGGACCATATGGTGTCCGTTACTGCTCGCTCTCCTCACCACCACCTAGCCACAGCACTGCGCTACGCCCACCAGCCCCCACTATGAAAGGACGCTTGCAAAAGCTTTTCACTGTACCTCAGTACACGTGACAATAAAC